>NC_069661.1:183354807-183665192 GCF_027244095.1 Hemicordylus capensis | reverse complement strand
AAGCAATCGGACACTCGTACGGTTTTTTATGAATTTTTGAAAATTATTTTTATTTTTTTCTCATAGGATATAATGGGACTCGAACCACGCCATTATTCCTTATTGTGGAGCACCCATGGGTGCCAACAACGATGCAAACCCTGAAGCAATCAGACACCCCTATGATTTTTTATGAATATTTGAAATATTTTCAATTATTTTTCTCATTGAGTATAATTGGACCCGAACCAGTCCATATCCCCTATTGTCCATATCCCCTATTCAAAAATACTTTAACAATTCACCAATAATCAGAGGAGTGTCCAATTGCCTTGGGATTTTTTGGGTGGTAGGCACCCCTGTCTGTCTACCACCCACCCCGCTTTTGTGCCCCTAGGTGCTCCACAATAGGGGATATGGACTGGTTCGGGTCACTCATTAAAAAAAATAATTTAAAATATTTCAAATATTCATTAAAAATCATAGGGGTGTCTGATTGCTTCAGGGCTTGCATGGTTGTTGGCACCCATGGGTGCTCCACAATAAGGAATAATGGCCTGGTTTGAGTCCCATTATATCCTATGAGAAAAAAATAAAAATAATTTTCAAAAATTCATTAAAAATTGTACGAGTGTCCAATTGCTTTGGGGTATGGGTGACAGGTACCCCTGGGTGCCAGCTACCATACTACCAATTTTTGGGCATCCGAATGGGTCCAAACCAGTCCGGATCCAAACCAAACCAGGGGGAGGTTTGAACAAAACCAAAACTGAACCACCCCCTCCTGGTTCGGACCCGGTTCGGATCCGAACCGAACCGGGCAAACCGGTTTTGTGCACATCCCTACTGGTTAGTGACTTTAAGCCAAATGATTGTGTGCATCAGGTCTGTGTACTTGTTAGCCAGCCAGCTCTTCCTTTCTCTCAAATAGGAAGATCTATGTGGTGTGTGGAGCAGCAAACAGAATGCATCATGGAGATGTCAAATTTTGTGGCAGAAGCATATATTTTATACATAGTAGTATCCAACTAACTTCCAGGTCTAGCCCTGGAACAGAAATTTGTATACAGATGCTTTTCTTTATTGGTGCTGCTTTTAATCAATCACATCAGGAGAAGTAATCACCATACACAAAAAATACAAATGAGAATAATCCATATTTTTTGGCTTCAATTAGCATTGTCTTCCAAGCCTTCTCAAAATTCCCATTTAAAAACATAGCTGCTATTTATTCCATCAACACTTACAGCTACCTTTAACATCATGGTAAAAAAGCAATAAAACTGGATTGTTTTTTGTTTTTTTTTGCATTTATACAAATTAATTTCACCCTATATGAGACTGAAATGCTTGGCATAGACATTTTACTATCATACATAATAGCTGAAAAATTTAAAAAGTCCAGTGTTACACTTCAGCTTTCGTTAATTCAAATTAAGATGAAGGCTGCAATCCTGTTCACAGTTAGGCTGCTTAAATCTCAGTGAAATCAATGCATTTTAAGAAGCTTAAATCTATGCAGGATTACAGTCAAAGTTTCTGGTATATATCAACAAGCAAAAACAAAACACATATCTCTTCTCCCTAGGAATATATAATCTTGTAGACTTACAATTTTGATAACAGAGAAGAAAACAGAAAAAGATGAAAGAAGCAAAGAGTAGGGAAGGGATATAAAACCATAGAAAAAATGTGCCAAAATGTATTTACTTGGGCTTCAGTTGCATGTACTTCAGGTTACAACTGGAACATAGCTTAAGAAGTGAAATCAAATGTTTGTTCTAAAATGTTCTCGAAGAGGATGGACCTGTGTGTTTTCAGGAAGGTGGGGGCAACATGTTCAAAGAGAGAATTCCAGGAATATAAGGCAGCAACGAAGAATGAGCACAATAATGTGAAAGATCAGAAAATCTTTGGGTGGCTAAGAGTAGCAGATGTGCAGAGTTGGTCATGAGACAGGTGCCGAAATCAATGGTGAATGCAAAAGTAAGGAAGTAAAGAAAATGAGGAATAAGTTTGCAAAACTAACTGAAAAAATGAAATATTAAAAGTTTCAAACGATTATGTTGTAACTACTGCTGTTAAATCAATACGAAATGTTCCCATGCATCCTTGCTTGGGCTGAGCATTAAGAGAGAGAAAACTCTTAAAAATAAATAAATAAATCCCAATTAAGTTGCACTCAGCATCTCCAGATTGAACTCTTCAGTGCTGTATAGTAGGCAATGGCCTCAATTGTATAAACATGTAAGTTTATGCACACACACCCCAAATAAATAATCAATGCTTGTCACTAGCAATTGCCTTAGGTTTTCTAACAGATGCTGCTATAATCAAGAACTCTTTATCCATTTTCATTAAGGATTGTGGAATACAGCTCTTCTAGCATGAGTGAGAAAGGAAATTAGGATTCCCAGTTCAATAAGTTACATCTACATTTTGCTGGCCCGTGGTTTGTATTTACACATTTTTACATGCATTGGAAGTCTCTTACTAATACCAATGAAATAAAACACATTACTTTATGAGGGCAAATGCTCATGAGAGGCTGGTTTCAGCTTCATCTGTGCAATGCCTTTGTTTGTTTCAAAAGGAGAAGGAGATTTCTACTCTCCCCCATCCTTGAACACAACATTACATATATTTGTCAAGGTTTATAACCCCTCATCTGGACTTGGTCCACAATCTCAGCATGTAATATTTATTCAGGTGAATATCATAAAATGTAATCTCCGACCAAGTGCTTTACAAAGCTTGCATTCACAGAGTTTGGTTTGAAGAGGGATTTCCTCATTTACTTCCATTTGGGAAACAGCAGCACATACTCAGTTGTTATATGGCTATGCAGAGCTGTTCTGAGCAATCAAAGGACGAGTTAAGCTCCTGGACTTTGGGAACACAGAGTATGCTGGTGGGATGAAGCTTTAGGGTATGAACTTGCTGTGATACTGAGCCCTTTCTTATGATCGCATGAGAGGGCTTGAGGGCGGGTGGTGGGAAAGGCAGCAGAAGCTTGCCTTCCCTGCAGACAATCCCTGTGTTGTTGCTGGATGTGCAAATCACACACCCAGACAATCTGTTGCTGCCCCAGGCAGCACAGAGCTGTGGGGGTCAGGATGCATTGTCCTGGCCCCTGGAAATCCCACAATGCACCACGTGAGTGTGCAGTGCAGTGTTGGGATCTACCCAGCAACAGGCAGGCACCCGTCAGTGTTTCAGCACTGGCTGAAAATACCGACACTGACACACAGTCAAGTAAATGGGGTTAAAGGAGCATTCTCTTAACCTTGTTTAACTACCTGGCTTCTTAGCCAGGTTTGCCACCGAGGCACCGCCAGGAACCCTGCAGCTCCCAGCAGTTCCCATGGGCGCCCATTAGTGTTTCAGCTGGCACTGAAAGCGCTGACACACAAGAAAAGTCTGTTAAGGGAGCACTCCCTTAACGTCAAACCTTCTTAGCCAGGTTTGCCGCTGAGGGGCTGAAGGCAGCCAAGGCTTGGCTATTCTAGCCGGGTCTTGGCTGATCATTAAAACAGCCTCATTCTCTTGCGAAAGGCGGCTTCCCAACTTTCATATGTTTTTCTCCTTTTTGTGTGTCTGCATATTTTCATATGGAAGGGAGCAGGACTACCTATAACTGTAATGACAGAAGGACAGAAGTTAATTTGCTTTCAGATACGGTTCTAGAGCAAATACAGCACCCTATTCTTTTGCTCTGTCTGCAGCAAAATGAAGAAAACTTAATTGAACTTTTACTTTCTACAACTGAAATGAAAACCAAACTCATTTCACACAGACTACTCAAACATATACTTTTTCTGTGGTTTCTTGACCAATTTTTAATTTCTCTACCAGTTGTTTTTATGCTGGTAAAAATACATTTTAACAATATATACTGTATTTTAAAACCATGTGCTGAGTTTTAAGGCAGGAGTTCTCAAACTTGGATCCCCAGATGTTGTTGAACTACAAATTCCCATCATCCCCAGCTGTGGACCATGGGGTTTGTAATCTAACTCCATCTGGGGACCCAAACTTGAGAACCCCCTTTTTAAGGCATGACAGGTGTTTTTTTTACTATAGGTGATAGTAGAGGCAGTCATATATAGTGTGAGTTACATAAAGTGGGACTCAAATGCACAATCATTTTAGCTGCAACATAATTTTGTTGGTAAACATGGCTATATTTGAACAGCAAATACCAAATATGGCAGGTCATTTGCAGTAACATGACAAAGAGTTAAATATTAGAACCTTTTAGTTAAACAATTGAACCTTTTATTATGGGCTGGAGTTAGAATCGACCCGTGGAATCCCCTCCCCCTCTTGTTCCTTGGGTTTTTAGTTAGTGTGAAGTTAGCATGCTTTTTACTCAGGAATAAAGAAGCATGTCTGATGATTTAAAAAAATGTATTACTTTATAACCTTGGCGCCTATACAAAATCAGTGGACTTAATTTAATGAAAATAGTAGATTTCTCAGAAGTATAAGGGGAAATAAAAATTTAGCCAGTGTAGTCTTGGGAATATATTCATAAATATAGCTCTCCTAATCTTGCTCATAATTAATCTCATACAAGTCACTTTCCTTTAAAGAACTGCTCATTAACAGTAATCACCTTTGAAACCTACTCAATAGCCTCTGCGTGTGGCATATTTGCCTGAAAGTAAACTGCTTTCAAGAGCAGGGACATAAAGAGCCTCCTCAAAGTTGTGCTCCTTCCTTTTATTAGCTTGTGCCTGATTTTTGCTTTCCCTCTGCCCTCTGCAATGATCTTTCTGCCATCTGCCAGGTTTACTGTGGTTTTATAATTCAAGTCAAACTCACTGAACAGTTCCTTGTCTTTAATCACATTTGCAGTTGCACCACTATCAACAATTAGATTTCCATAGTCATTTTCAACATCGTTTCCAGCAGATACAAAAGTTTCTAAAACGTTTTAGTTCACCTCATATCTCTTTCCTGATCTTTCCTTTGAAGTTCATGCTTTGGAGTAATCTGAGCTCTAGTTATTGAATAATCTCTCTTGGAATTTCTTTTAGCAGGGCTGTGGCTTGGGCTCTTGTTCTGAGAACAATTGACTTGCAAATTGCCTGGTTTCTTACACAGCCACCACAACTTGCTCTTTCATTTGGTTTGAAATGCTATAACCTGACTCTTTTGTTCAGAGAGCTAGCTAGAGGGTGCATCTGATCTCAAGTCAAAATCCTGAGGTTTAGAAATCACAAAGTCCAAATCAATTTGCTCTCTTGCCTCCAAAGAATAGCATTACTTGAAATCTTCCAGGTAGACTGTTGAAAATAAATCCAATAATTACTTGATCTCGTAATTTAACATTATCTTCTAAACATCTTCTTGTAATGTCTAGAATTTGATTAACATGCTCAGTTAACTTCTGTCCTTTTCTGCATCTCATATTACAGAGTCTCACAATCAGATCAACTTATATTAGTTGTCTTTCTAGCATATAGGTGTTTTAAAGTATCACAAGCTTCTTTAGCTATCCTGGTCTTTCTTAAATACACAATGATTAAGTCATAGGGACAGCCCAAGGCCAATCCAGTCCAGCATACTGTTTCACGCAGTGGTCCACCAAATGCCTCTGAGAAGCCCACAGGCAAGAGGTAAGAACATGTCCTCTCACTTGGTGTTGCCCCCACCCCCTGGCAACTGGTGTTTAGAGGCATCTTGCCTCTGAGGCTCAAGGTAGTTATAGCCATCAGATTAGTAGCCATTGATAGACCTGTCCTCCATGAGGACAGTGGCCATCACCACATCCTGTGGCATAGAATTCCATAAATTAATTATGTGCTGTGTGAAAAAGTACTTCCTTTTGTTGGTCCTAAAATTCCTGGCCTTCAGTTTCATGAGATGATCCCTGGTTCTGGTGTTGTGAGAAAGGGAGAAAAAATTATCTCTATCCACTCTCTCTACTCCATGCATTATTTTACATATCTTTATCATGTATCCCCATAGTTGCCTCTTTTCCAAACCAAAAAGTCCCAGATTTTGCAGCCTTGCCTCATAAGAAAGGTGCTCCAGGCCCTGATCATCTTGGTTGCCCTCTTCTGAACCTTTTCCAATTCTACATTGTCCTTAAGATACGATGACCAGAACTGCATGGAGTACTCCAAAAGTGAGGAGTGGACTTCTTTTGAACAAAGGCTGAGAGGAGACTGAATGACTCGTGTTGGGAGAAATGAAATGGGTACATCAAAGTTTATCTCTTGTGTCTTTTAGAATATCTGGAAATGACTGAAATGTAAACAAGCTAACTACCTTGAACCAACCATTAGGGATGTGCACAAATCGATTTCTGGATTTCAATTCAAGGTTGAATTTTATTAACCAGATTCTATTCAGACTCGAATATGCAAACTCGAATCTGATCAGATTCAATTAGAGTTGCATTAGATTCGATCTGGATTCAAATTGAATCAACCCTCTTTTAAAAGTCCAGGGGGCACCAAAGTGTGTTGATGGGTAGGGCCCAATGTGTGCCATCTATCACCCAAATTTCAAGACATTGGAGCCCTTGGTTGATTTTTTAATGCATTTTCTAAGGTTTTTGTGCTTTTGTATATTTCTGCCATAGGGAATAATGGGGATTCAAAGCAGACCTAACCCTAACCATAACCCAGATCCCCAGCTTTCATTTAAAAAAGAAAGAAAGAAAAGAGCTAAGCTCTAGCCCTTGAAGGTGGAGTTATGGAGCAGGATATGTGGTTGCTATTTTTTAAGTGTTTCTACTCTTCGGTGTGTAATGACTTTTTCTCATAATTAATCCCTATGTGGATTCATTACACTCCAAAGAGTCTAGGCACTTCAAAAATTCCTAAACTTAGTACCCCACTGCCTTGGGGAGGGGGAATTAGTGGCACCCCATGTGCCAACTACCCTACCCCAACCCACAAGCTGGATTTCCCAGAGAGCAGCCCAACTAGAATAGCATAACCTAGGTGGAGGAGGATGAGGGTGAGGCTGGAATCCTCTCCCTGAAAATCTGAGAAAAGGCATCAGGTCAATAAGGACAGGGTGGATCTAGCAGCAGCTCAACTCCTGAGGAAATCCCACAATAAGCAAAATCTAGGAATAAAGATGACATGTGTGGTAGGAGATTATGTTTTGTGGGCTGTTGGATCAGCTGACATTATTCTTCTATAGTTTTGATATTCACAACAAGCTATCACTTTCAAATTATGTTTGCATTACCAGTGGGTATTCTTATTCCATACTTCCCTTGGCTATATCTCAACAGGATGTCTTAAAGCTTTGGCTGAGATTTATAGCTTCTTTGAGCATATTAGATACACTGTACCACAGAAGACAGAAAATAATTAGCTTGAAAGCAGAGTGTGAATGTACACTTAACTACTTGTTAGAACTAGTGAAAAGTATTAGCTGGCTCAAACATCCAGCACTACCTGGGATTTGCTGACCCAGTATTAGGATCACAGAAGCATATTCCTATTAGAAAGAAGTTTTCACTTAAATGATACATTTCTGGATACATTACAAATATATTCAGTAAATAGAAATCTGCAATTTAGGATGACACCTCTTGGGTTTCCCCCCTTCCTTGAGGTTCTCTTACTCAACAGCAGGTGCGTAGGAAAAAATACATATTTTCATTGCAATGTGGTCATAAAAAAGCTGCTCATGAAGGTACTTAGCAGTCTTATAGCATGATCATTCTATGCCATACATGCACAAAACAGGCAACCATCAAAATTCTAGGAACTAGCTTAAATTCTGAGATCCACATCCATGCCCTGTATTATCTATCTGTCTATCTATCTATCTATCTATCTATCTATCTATCTATCTATCTATTTGATTTTTATACCGCCCTTTCGAGCTGGCTCAGGGTGGTTTACAATTAAATTTATTAGATATATTATTATATTAGATAATTAAATTTATTAGATATATAGTATTAGATATAATTAACATCAAAATGAGATTATAATTATACTTCCACCTAGGAAAATGCTACAGAGAATTCCAAGAACAGATATTTGAATTCATACATTAGTAATTGAATACATGGAGATGCCTTATGCAGAGGCAGAAGAACATTGGTCCAACTAGCTCAGTATTGTCTACACACCTGCTGAGATCCAGACTACTATTGCTCACACCCCCACCCCCTAAAAATGTTGTATATGCACAATGGCAAAGGGGTCCATCTCCCTTTCTCTCTGCAGCTCACTGTGCCTCTTTGACCCTTGGGGACATATTTTCAGAAGGCACAGAGAGGTACCGAAGGAAGGACAGATCAGAAAAATTACCCCTTCCAAGCTGAACATGAGAAACATTTTTTTACAGGCACAGTGGTACTCTGCATGTCAGCCACTAATTGGACACAACCAGGGTTTCAGATGAAGGTCATTCCCAGCCAGAACTTGAGATGCAAGGGGTTGAACTTGGAACTTCTCATGCAATGCATGTGCTTTGCCACTGTGCTACAGTCCATCATTTAGACTAGAATATCCCATCATTACTAAAAGGTTGCAAGTGATATGAATCTCCAATAAATATTCTTATTACCAAAATAGGTAATAGGACTTTATTTAGCATCTGATATATAATGTGAAATTTTGGATGATATCACCTACAATTAATGAAATCAGCTATCTAGTGAAGAAAGTACTTTTATTTCCAGATCATATAACAATTGACCCAAACACTTAAAGGCTATTCACACACATAGCCAAGACCAGGCTAAGGCAGCCAAGCCCATTCTGGGCTGCTCGTGTGAAATAATGGGAGCTGACTGGCAGAGCCAGCCTTTTAAACCAAGTTAAGGGAGCGAGTGCTCCCTTAGACCCAGTTTTTGTATTGTGTGCAGCGCAGGCTGCTTTTAGCCAGTGCTGTAGCAGTGACAGGTGCCACCCATTACTGCTTGGATTCCCACAATGCACCACACATTTGCAAGGTCCATTATGGGATGGCCATAATGGCCATGTCTTCTGGCCCCCAGCCCTCTACATTGCTAGGGCCAGCGGAGGATTGGCGGGGCACGCAGGGAGCACACCCAGCAATGGAGGACCATCATCTATAGGGAAGGTAAGTTCAAGTTCAAGCAGCATTCCCCACAGCCTACCCTCTAGCCCTTCTCACT
The DNA here is from genome assembly GCF_027244095.1 of Hemicordylus capensis. Lineage (NCBI taxonomy): Eukaryota > Metazoa > Chordata > Lepidosauria > Squamata > Cordylidae > Hemicordylus > Hemicordylus capensis. The sequence continues at coordinate 183,656,089 of NC_069661.1, read as the reverse complement.
GATAGTGAAAAAGGGCTCCTACTCCAATATACTCTTAATACTTATTCTAATGTATCTGAATGCTTCATTAAGCACTCAAAGGGTTCTAGCTCAGCAATCAGCCAGCTCTCATTTTGGAGGAAAATGAATGTTGATTCCAGGGTCAGCTCCAGGTTTCATGGGACATCTGTAAACATACCTCCCACCTGGGTGAGCTGCCACCACTTCAAGAAGGTTATTGGCACAGGGATGGACTTAACCATCAGAGGACCCTTCTGAAGGCCCTTGGTGGTCAGCATCTGCCCACCTGTGTCAACCTCTGATGCTGGCCCTGATCTCCCCACAACAAGCTCTCAAGTCCAGTCCAAATTTAGTACCATGGTGTGATGGGCAAAATACAAGGTGCTAATTATCCTCTATAATGAAAGCCTTCGGTGTAATCTCGTGTCTCCCTGCCCGTGTCTTTCTCGGCCGTTCTGGGCACGTCCGAGAAAGATACGGCCGCAGAGACACAGCGGCTATGTTGGGGCCGGGAGGAGGAGAAGCGGCGTGCCGAGGAGAAGCGGCCGCCGCCAATGCAGGGAGGAGAGTGCGGGTGAGGCGGCGGTGGCCGCGGCGGGGCGACTTGCCCCGATGGCGGCGGTGGCGGGAGTGTGGGTGAGGCGGCGGCGGCGGGGCGACTGGCCCCCGATGGCGGCGGCCACCGCGGCGGGAGTTCAGGCGAGGTGGCGGCAGAGCCATGGCCTCGGCAAGAGGTGGCGGCGGCTGCGGCGGGGTGACTGGCCCCAATGGTGGCGGCCGCTGCAGCGGGAGTGCGGGCAAGGCGGTGGTGGCCGCGGCGGGGTGACTGGCACTGATGGCGGCAGCGGCAGCGGGAGTGCGGGCGAGGCGGCGGCCGCGGCGGGGCGACTGGCCCCGATGGTGGCGGCCACCACGGCGGGAATGTGCGGCCTCGGCAAGAGGTGGCTGCGGCTGCGGCGGGGCGACTGGCCCCGATGGCGGCGGCTGCCACAGCAAGGAGACTGGGCCTGATGGCGGCGGGGGCCGCGGCGGAAGGACTGGGCCCGCTGGCGGTGGCGGGGGCGGTCTACTAGCGCCCGTTAATCTAACGGGCTTAAAATTACTAGTTACCTATAAAACCTTAAACAGCTTTGGCCCTGGGTATTTAAGAGAACGTCTTCTTCACCATGAGCCCCACCTCCTGTTGAGATAATCTAGAGAGGTTTGTCTGTGGTTGCCGCCAACTCGGTTGGTGGCTACTCAGGAACGAGCCTTCTCTGTTGGAAAGGAAACGTGCTACTGGGGACGTGCTATCGCCCTCCAGATCAAAATGCCGACAGTGACTGGGAGTTGCAGGAGGAAATCAGGGAGGTGTCAAGGAGAGGCAGGGCTGTAATTATGGGTGATTTCAACTACCCACACATAGACTGGGTAAATTCACATTCAAGTCAGGACAAAGAGGTCAAATTTCTAGATACGCTAAATGACTGTGCCCTAGAACAGTTGGTCATGGAACCGACCAGAGAGAAGGTGACCTTGGATCTAATTCTGAGTGACACCCAGGACCTGGTGCGTGATGTCAATGTCATCGACCCTTTAGGGAACAGTGACCACAGTGCCATCAATTTCAGCATACATGCAGGGAGAGAATCACCAAGGATGTCTAACACAGATATTTTGAATTTCAGAAGAGGAAACTTCTCCAAAATGAGTATGGTGAAAAGAAAGCTGAGGGGGGAAATCAGGAGAGTCACTTTGCTTGCATGGAGTTTACTCAAAACCACAATACTAGAAGCCCAGTTAGATTGTATACCCAAAAGGAGGAAAGGTACCACTAAGTCCAGGAGGCTGCCAGCATGGCTAACGGGTACCGTCAAGGAAGCCATAAAAGGAAAGAAGACTTCCTTCCGAAATTGGAAGGCCTGTCCAAACAAAGAGAACAGAAAGGAACACAAACTCTGGCAAAAGAAATGCAAGGTGACAATAAGGGAGGCAAAAAGAGAGTTTGAGGAACATTTAGCCAAAAGTATCAAGGGGAATAACAAAAACTTCTTTAAGTACATCAGAAGCAGGAAACCTGCCAGGGAGGCAGTTGGACCATTAGACAATGAGGAAAGGGATTATTAAGGAGGATATGCAGAGAAGCTGAATGAGTTCTTTGCGTCTGTCTTCACAGCAGAGGATACTGAGCATATACCTGCTCCTGAACCAGGCTTTTTAGGGATGAAGGCTAGAGAGCTGAGTCAGATAGAAGTGATAAGGTATGATGTTCTAAACTGTCTGGAAAAACTGAAAGCTAACAAATCACCAGGGCTGGATGGCATCCATCCAAGAGTCCTCAAAGAACTCAAATGTGAAATTGCTGACCTCCTTGCCAAAATTTTTAACTTATCCCTGAAATTGGGCTCTGTACCAGAGGACTGGAGAATAGCAAATGTAACACCGATTTTCAAAAAGGGATCCGGGGCGATCCGGGAAATTACAGGCCAGTTAGCCTAATGTCCGTTCCAGGCAAATTGATGGAAAGCATCCTCAAGGATAAAATTGTAAAGCACCTAGAAGAACAGGCCCTGCTGGGAGTGAGCCAGCATGGCTTCCGCAAAGGTAAATCTTGCCTCACCAACCTTTTGGACTTCTTTGAGCGTGTCAACAAGTGTGTGGAGCAAGGTGATCCAGTTGACATAGTATACCTGGACTTCCAAAAAGCTTTTGACAAAGTTCATCATCAAAGACTCCTGAGGAAACTTAGCTGTCATGGGATAAAGGGACAACTACATGTGTGGATTGCTAACTGGTTGAAAGACAGGAAACAGGGGTAAGCAGCGATGTGGCCAAATTTGCAGATGAGACCAAACTCTTCCGGGTAGTGAAATCCAAAATGGATTGTGAGCAGCCCCAAAAGGATCTCTCCAACCTGGGGGAGTGGGCGACAAAATGGCAAATGTGGTTCAATGTTAGCAAGTGTAAAGTGATGCACATTGGGACGAAAAACCCCAACTTCAAGTATATGCTGATGGGATCCGAGCTGTCGGTGACGGACCAGGAGAGGGATCTTGGGGTTGTGGTGGACAGCTCGTTGAAAGTGTCGACTCAATGTGCGGCACCTGTGAAAAAGGCAAATTCCATGCTAGGGATCATTAGAAAAGGGATTGAAAATAAAACGGCTAACATTATAATGCCCTTATACAAAACTATGGTGCAACCACACTTGGAGTACTGCGTACAATTCTGGTCACCACATCTTAAAAAGGACATTGTTGAACTGGAGAAGGTACAGAAGAGGGCAACCAAGATGATCAGGGGCCTAGAGCACCTTTCTTATGAGGCAAGACTACAACACCTGGGCCTTTTTTGTTTAGAAAAAAGACGACTGTGGGGAGACATGATAGAGGTCAATAAAATCATGCATGGTGTGGAGAAAGTGGAGAGAGAGAGATTCTTTTCCCTCTCACACAACACTAGAACCAGGGGTCACTCCATGAAATTGATTGCCAGGAGGTCTAGGACCAACAAACGCAAGTACTTTTTCACACAACGCGTGATCCACTTGTGGAACTCTCTGCCACAGGACGTGGTGACAGCCAACAACCTGGATGGCTTTAAGAGGGGTTTGGATGACTTCATGGAGGAGAGGTCTATCAATGGCTACTAGTCGGAGGGCTGTGGGCCTCCTCCAGCATCAAGGGCAGGGTGCCTCTGAGTAACAGTTGCAGGGGAGTAATGGCAGGAGAGAGGGCACGCCCTCAACTCCTGTCTGTGGCTTCCAGCGGCATCTGGTGGGCCACCGTGCGAAACAGGATGCTGGAGTAGATGGGCCTTGAGCCTGATCCAGCAGGGCTGTTCTTATGTTCTTATGAAGCAGCCAACTGTTTGTCTCTGCCCAGCCAGGCTCCCCTGCTTTCTCTCTGCTCAGCTTCCCCCCTCCCTTCTGCCCCAGTCCGTTCAGTTCTCCTCTCCACTTGCCCACTTTCCTTCCTTTCCTTTCCTCCCCAAATGGCCACTTCCCTACGTGGCCAACCGCTGCCCATCCAATCCGGCACCTCCACCACCCAGCCAATCCACTGGGTTGCCGGGACGCATCCCCACAGAGGCACATCTACGAGAATTAATATAATAGATGCTGGTTTTAAATGATTTTAATGTTAATGGTTTTATGTTTTGATTTTAACTGTTAATTGATTTTAATTGTTTTTATTTGTTGTAAACTGCCCTGAGCCATTTTTGGAGGGGTGGTATATCAATCAATCAATCAGATAAATAAAGTGGAAATTTCTTACAGCTCAAGCCTATGCATGTTTACTTGGAAGTACGTTCCCATGGTATTCAGTGAGATTTACTGAGGTCATTCACACGACCGGGCAGGTGGGGGGGGGGCAGGCAGAGGGAAGGCTTTGCTTCACTCACCTTCCCCCCAGATGAGTGGCAAAATGTTGTTGGGAGTGCCCTCCGTGCTTCCACATGATCTATTTTCGGAGAGCCTGGACAATGCATCCTGCCTCCAGGAATCCCTCAGTGATGCCTAGCACAGTGCAATGAATCCCTCAGTTGCATGCCTAGCACAGTGCATTGGAGGATTCCCCCAGGTGACGGGTGTTCTAGGTGGCCATCTCTATGTGCAGCCAGGCTGGAAGCAGCCCGAGCTCACACACGAGCAGGAATCCCTAGTTAAAGGAGCGCTCGCTCCCTTAACCACAGCTAAAAACTGGGCTAGGCAGTGCTGCCCTGCCGAGATCGGGCTGATCTTGGCAGTTCTCACACGCAGCCTGAGCCAGGCTGGGCTTCCCTAGCCTGAGTTAGTCTGCACATGAGAACAGCCTCACTGTCTCATAAGTGTGCACAGGATTGCAGGATTGCTCACTTTGGCAACATATTCCTATGCAAGTTTATTCCAAAGTAATTTTCCTTGGCTGACATACAACACAGCATTAGGAAGGCAGTGCAGAAGTTGCATTCTTGCAGAGAGGCTACTTCAGAGCTTAGCCAACATGTTGGTGAGCAGCAGAGTGCATGCAGAGGGAGAGGAGGCAATTTGCACTGCTCTCTTCTCCCTCCAAAAGGACTTTTTGGCTTCCAGAATATGTCCCTTAGGGTTGTGCAGCCCAAACGCCAAATTCTTGGAAGCCAAAAAGTACTTTTGAAAGGAGGGAAGAGCAGTGGAAATTAGGGGTGTGCACGGAACCGCCAACTGCGGTCCGGCACTGGGGTGGGGTGGGGTACCTTTAAGAGCGGCGGGAGGGTTTACTTATCCCTCCCGCCACTTTCCCGCTTGGCTCCGTAAACCTCTGTGTAATTGGGGCGGCAGGACACCTCCCTGCCGCCCCTTCCCCGATGTTACTTGCAAAAAAACCCCAGTAGTCCTTTGCGCACGTGCGTGCATGTCACAGAGATGGGCGCATGCATGTCTCTGTGACGCACGCGTGTGCGCAAAGGACTACTGGGTTTTTTTGCAAGTAACGTTGGGGAAGGGGCGGCAGGGAGGTGTCCTGCCGCCCCAATTACACAGAGGTTTACGGAGCCAAGCGGGAAAGCAGCGGGAGGGATAAGTAAACCCTCCCACCGCTCTTAAAGGTACCCCCCACCTCCGGACCGAACCACCCGGCTCTGGACCGGTCCGGAGGCTTTTTTAATGGCCTCCAGACCGGTCCGGGCCCATCTCTAGTGGAAATCTCTCCCCACCTCTCATTGCTCATGCTTTGCTACTCAGCAATACACTGGCTGAGCAATTGTGCAGCTCTTGCTCTGCCCCCCTAATATTGTGTTCAATGGGGCTTACTCCCAATTAAGTGTACTTAGTATGCTCTCTCTGTAAAATGTGATTTTATCGTTTGTTTAGTCTCCTTCATTTCTTTAGTTTGTTAAATAATCTGGATTGAAAGTTCTTCAAGGCCAGAAAAAAGGAATATAGAAAAATGGCAGTCACCCACCATAAGAACATAAGAACAGCCCTGCTGGATCAGGCCCGAGGCCCAGATAGTCCAGCATCCTGTTTCACACAGTAGCCTACCAGATGCCGCTGGAAGCCTACAGGCAGGAGCTGAGGGCATGCCCTCTCTCCTGCTGTTACTCACTTGCAAATGGTACTCCCTTGCAAATGGTACATCCTGCCTCTGAGGCTGGAGGTGGCCTATAGCCCTCTTGACTAGTAGCCATTGATAGACCTCTCCTCCATGAAGTTATCCAAACCCCTCTTAAAGCCATCCAGGTTGTTGGCTGTCACCACATCTTGTGGCAGAGAATTATGGTATATACCCTATGAGGTATAATGAGCTGTCAATTAATTTTTCAAAAAAATAGTTCAAATGCAACTTATCTTCCATTGCATAAGTATAGCACTTGGGTGAACTAAACCAACAACAAGGCTAGGTATACAAATATTTTATTTTATTTTTAAAAACATCTTTATTTGACTGCTTCAAAGTGGGTGTTTAAACAACTTAATATTAAAAAGATCCTATTTTCTACTCCATAACACCAGATTACACCACAGTATTAAGTAGCACATAGTTGAAGGTGGTGAATTTATGTTGAGTGTAGGCTGAATTAAGGTCACAATATTATTAATAGAAATAAAATATTCTGCCTACCTGTACAAGCAAAGTATGTTCACGGCGGTATTTAAAGAGAAGATGAATTAGGTTGCTAAAGGCAGCAAGCAGTGTCTGTGTTTACATTATTAAACATGATGCAAGAGGTCTGTCTGGTTGTGGCTACTGTAAAATGTTATGGCTCAGCCATCAAGAGACTGCATTGATCCTTTAGACACTAGGAAGACTGCTGGAAGCAGTGGGAAGTAACTCACAATAATATTTAAGAGGAAGATGAATTACATTGCATTTAGCAGTGTTGTTTCTTCTTTATTCTAATGTTACCAGAATAACATGGGAGGCAGCACAGCAGTGGGAAAACTATAATAATTCCACTCCTCTAATGTAAGAACTGACTCCTATGATTTCCTATTGCTCCATATGTCATCTTAGCTCCCAACAGCTGGAAGCAAATGTTAAAATGCGTCACCATAAGTTGAATCTTTGAAACTTTTATTTGCTGCTACAGATGCTTATATACAATTCAAGTCACTCAGACTTAATCAGCTGTGTGCAGGATTAAAACAGCCGTCTATCCATTAGGTGATTAAAAATGCACAGATAATAGAATCGCATGGATCAGCTTAGAAATCAGCTGTGGGTTGGATTCAGAGCAACACAAACAGATTCTGTTCATGCAGTCAAGCTTTCCCTTCTCCCCACTGCAGCTCTCTGCAACATCACGAAAGCTGCTCTCAGGGGTCAGGGGAATCTTCAGAGCAGCATGAAATTGGAGGTGAAGGGCTGCATCAGGAGGAGGGAAAATGAAAATGAAGTGCAAGCGCAAACGTGGATCTCTGTTTGTGCAGGGCACTTTTGGATCCAACCCTGAGGCTGTGCTCATGAGCAGCCCTACCCAGGTTAGGACAGCCCTATCTAGGTAGGGCTGCTCATGTGCATCACTGGGATTGAGGCCAATCCAGGTGCTGCGTTTGCCACAAGCCTGAGTTGTTGTTTTTTACCCAGGCTTTAACCTAAGAATTAACTGTTTTAAACTAGTGAGGTGGATTTTGGCAAATACATTAGGATGAACTTTCTGCTTTACTACTGAAATACAGCAGTGTAAATGAGCTGGGTAGGGAAGTTCTAGAAGCTCCTTAATTGGAGCGTTGTTTTTGTCTTAGTAGGAACAGTATTAGCAAATACAGTATTAGCAGATTAGATGGACATGATGTCCACCCCTTTAAAAAGCTATGCTGCCAAATCAGGGAGACACCAGTGTATATCCAACTCCATTACTCTTCTGGTCCTTTCTCTCACCCTTCTCTTCCAGTTACTGTGGGGCAAAACTAGTCTCGCTACACCTGGCAAGGGATGAGGATGGTCAAAATAGCAGGTTCTTTTGTTGCCTAGGAATTATTGAGAGGACAATCATGGAGGCACCATTTCTGGGAAAAGAACTGGAGATCTTAAAATGGTAGGCAAGGATAATGTTGGCATAGAATATGCTATTGTAGAGCATGGGGCTAAGCTAGAAATGCTACTGGATTCCTTCCAATTTTATGATTGGAATGGGAATCAGTTTTATGATTCCCATGGAAATGCTAATCCAATGGGATTACCATTCTAAATGGACTGGGGTGGTTTTTGGTTTTTTTTAAGGCTAGGATCTTATGTACACTTACGTAGGACTAAACCCTACTAAACACAATGGAACTTATTTCCCTGTAAATATGCATAGGGTTATGCTCTAAGAATTCTTTGATCTACCCTAGTGCAGGAGAATCTCCGTTAAAAAACCCCAAACAAAAAAACCACCCTCCTACAATATGCCTTAACTAACTCTGAGGCAAAGCAGGGAACATGCAAGCACAAAAGCAGGAATAATTAAAAAAAATTCTTACTAGTATATGATTTACTTTGCAAAATCTTCATTTCTGTATGTATTCCAGATTTTAAAATTATCCAAACCAACTATTCATAGCACTCAAATCTTTTAAGAACTTTCTATACCCTGGATGTGGGAATTAGCAAGATTATGCTGACTGCACATACAAGTAAAAATGTAGATAGGTGCAACGTAGAGGATCATTTCCTGTTATTTACCCACCACTGGTTGGCAAGGGTTAGTAAATATGCACACTCTTTGACAAGTAATCTCACCTCTGCTGGTAATATTTGTAGTCTTATTGACAGTAACTATGTGAAGACAGCGTGATTCCACCCCGTTTTGGATTTAGTACTGGGAAGGAAGAGTTGCAATCATTCACTTGAGATAAAAAATCAGATAAAGAAAATGGAGAAGTCAATTTTCTTTGGACACACACACTAGAAGCCTCCATCTAAGAGATTGGCTAGTTAGTACAAATAAGTATGTGAAATTCAGTTTTCCCCTCTGCTGTCTTTTTGGCCATAGCTGCAGAGCTTGGATTACCAGATCACAATGCTGCAGAGAGTGAAGGCCAATCTACACATTATATTAATGCATAATTTGGCCCTACATTCGTGTGTGTGTGTATAAAGTAGGGAAGGAGATCAGGATCACGGCATGTATGGGACATTTTTAAAAACACACATAGGTGCTTTCCAGATTACGATATTTGCATTGGTTAAAGTGTTGCAAAGTGCAACAGTATTAGGCAGTGGCTGGAAACCACAAGCACAGCATTTTTATTTTATTAATTTTTTAATTTTTATTTTAACATAGTTATATACTACCCAAAACACAAGTCTTTTCAATGCATTTCTCAATGCATCATGACAAGATTGTAGCTGTTCAAATTGCCCACACTGCAGTAGGTTTTCTGGGCAGGGGGTGTCCATATTCCACTGGAATCATATTGACTCCCCCCCCCAATTTTGGGCCAATGGGGTCGCAGAGTAGGAATGACTAGACAAAGTTTTTTAAAAAAATCTCTAGGCACTTTTGTGCAAAACTGCCACTAGGGGGAGCACCATGGCACAAACGGCAATCCTTTGATTGCCTCTATATTAAGGAAACAGATAGAGATTGTGCATTTGTGCAAGAACTCGAACCAAAGAAAAATAATATACGGAGAGAGGCTTTAGATATTAACAAATCCTTGAACAGCGGAATGAGCCCTCCACGCCACATGGCATTGTGAAGAGTTTGCAGGCTTGTTGGTGAATGATTCACACTGGGCTTTCTTACAGTATACAAGGGGGTGGGGGGAGTCCATTGCTTTGTAATAAACAAATGGGATTGCAAATGTGTTGTAAATGTTTCAGTTCAATGGGCTTCCTCTTAAGTCAGTGGCCATATCCATGCTTGCCCCAAAAGCAGAACGCAAAGGGAAGCAACAGTGGAAGAAGAGGTGCTGCTGCCATGCCATGCAAAACCTCGGCTGGGATGGTGAGGGAGAGAGCGAGAGCGGGGAGCAGCTTGCCAGGAGCTCGCTCTACCTTCGGAGGGTGGGCACAGGGCCCCCCGTCTTGTTCTTCTTTGCCACAAGCCCCAGTGCAAAAGCTCCAGTGCGCGCGCACACACACGCCACCGAGGCCACCTAAGAGATCTCTAAGAGACTTCCTTCCTTCCGTTCCTCCCACCCACCTACTCGCTCCCTTTCTCAACAGAGCCTCACTGCCTCCTTTGCTTTCCTTGCCCCAGCACTGTATCCCATCCCCAGTTGCCTCTCCTCCTGCCTGCACCCCACCCAATCCCTGGGGGAGGGGGGAGGAGTCACCAGCACTGGAAGTGGGGTGAAAAGGTGAAGGGAGGCAGTGGCAGTGACTCTTCGGATCCCGCAGCAATGGGGTGGAGGAAGCAAGCATGGGCAGGGGGTGGGCAAATAACTGTCCACTCTATACTACGATACTGCAGTCACAGTGTATTATGGTCCTATGGCTTGAATTAATTGTTTTAAAAGGCCTCCTTTGTTTAAAGTGTTTAAAGAATGTGCTCCCTAGTGCAATAAGAGTCTCCCCATCTCTGACATCCTTTTAAAAGTCCTTAAAGATGCATTTCTTCACCCAGGCTTTTACCGTGTTTCCCCGAAAATAAGACAGTGTCTTATATTAATTTTAGCCCCCAAAAATGCACTAGGGCAATTAGCGGTACATCAGAAATTACTGTTAGGTCTTACTTTTGGGGAAACAGGGTAACTGATATTGTTTTAATTGTTTTGAATGTTGTTTTTAGAATATTGTTTTAAAAAATTTAAATTGTGTTTAACATTTCTTGCTTTTAAATTTTTGTTTTGTTTTGCTTTTGTTTTTAATTAATGTTTTACTTTTTAATCTTGTTGTAAACTGCCCAGAGATGTAAGTTTTGGGTGGTGTAAAATATGATTATTATTAATAATAATAATAATAATAATAATAATAATAATAAATAAGCCCCATTCAAGAATTCAAGACAGCATGAATTCTTTATAAGGCTATATTGCCCAATCTTTCCTCTGAAATTTACTTACCTCTGAAATTTACTCTAGTAAATGAGCAGCAGAAGCTAGTCCAGCCATGTAGACAGGAGGTTCCTCCGGCCTCTCAAGGGCCAGGCCAACCTTTTAGCTTCCTTCCTGTCCAGGAATTCGGCTGGGTGAGACCATGTGTGCAGTGGTGCTGCTGCTGCAGGGTCATCTCCCCTGCTGGATTTCAGCTGGCTTGATACTGACCTCCCTTCCCACCCCAATCTTTCCTGCCACATGGTCTTGCCAGGAAGAGAAAACTAGTCTGGAAAGCAGAGTGGAAGCTTTGGCCTAATCCAAAGAGAAAGTATTTTCTAAGAGGATGTGGCCCATTTTCCTGAATATGTTTGAAAATGTCAAGCAAGCTTCATTAACAAGGTAAATAAATCATTACATTAATTACCTTATCTCTATACTTATTCAATGTATAGCAAAATCCTCTCTCCACTAACAGACACACTCTTACCGCTGGACTTCGGGGCAGAAGTCCAGGGCCTCCACACCCCCTGCCTCCCCAAATCCTCTTTAGTCTGTTCTGGATGGAGTGGTCATTATGCTGCACCACTAGCCCAGGCTGTGCCAGGCAGCCAAGTGTGATTGTGACCTGCACTGGGTGCTTTAGAGACAGAGGGGAGTGGGTAAAGAAATATGTGGGATGGGAATATGTTCAGTTGTGTGTTGAAATGTTTCTGCTAATGCATATTTGCATAAATATACCTGCTTTATATTCTTACATTCTTGTGAGTTCAGTCGCTGTTCGTGCCTTCAAGAACACATGAGTTAAAAACACTGTGAGGCTATTCTCATGTTGGAGAGAAACTGGGCTAAGGAAGCCCATCCCGGTTTCCCTCCAATGGGAAAACCACCGGGCTTGCGGGCAAGCCCGGTGGCTCAGTGGTGGCTAGCCCACCTAAGACACCCTCTGCTAACCCCGTTTTACTGATCTGCACCTCAGCAACACACAAGTAGACCCCCGACCAGGAGGCGACAACAAACCTCCTGGCCTTAGGGATCTCTTCAGAATGCCCTGCAGACTCGTGTGGGACATCCTGGGACTTCCGGGGGCCAGGTGGCCCCTGATCCCCCCCCGCCCCTACTGGCTCTGTGACAGAGCTGGTAGTCATGTGGGTGGCTATTCTGGCCGCCTAGGGATAGCACTCTGTTTGTGTGTGGGGAGAGCGATCTAAGCCCGTTCTCCCCACCAATCCCAGTTAGGCTCCACACGTTGATAGTGTATAGAGCCTCTACATGTGTCACGGGGTGTGTGTGTGTAGGGAGATAATGCTTAACTTGTAGCAGGTGTGGGGTGGGGGGCTCCAAAGGCCTTTAGGTTCAGGCTCCAAAATTACCTAGGTGCACCTCTGTCCACGAATAATGTTATTTGCTATTCCTTTGCTCCCCCAAGCTTGTTGTTCTAGAGTTTCCCCTATTCTTTCACCTGTCAGCATGGAACAAGGTGGTGACTAGTCAAAATATAAGCTTATATGTTGACAGTCCAATACAAAACAAGATCCATAGCACATATGATTAAGTCCTAGTCCTTACGGTCATTCACACAATCAAAAACTGTGTTCTACCTGAGTTTGGGAGCTGTGTATGCTCCCAATTGTTGGTTATGTGGAAGCATAGGAAAACCTGGGTAGAAATGATTTTCTGGAAGCAAGGTAGGAGGAAAAGCCCAGGTTTTTCTCCTACCTTGCTTCCACACAGTCACTGGTATAACACAGTTTTTGACTGTGTGAATGACCTCCTAGGGTATCCTGGCGGGGTTGTTGTTAGAACCCACTAGCTTGAAAATGGATGGTGTTCACACACATTTTAAGCACCTCACCTGTAAAATTGCATTGGTGAAAAGAGAGAATGAACAAGCCAGTTTCCAAGAACAGCAGTCAAATATGATCAAATTTTGTTCTAAACCCTTAATGTGACTTCAGTACTGAAAGAAGCAGAAAGTAGACTCCTTCTTGAAACTATTTGCTTTCAATTCCATATTTTCAGCATGTTTTTTCTTTTCTTTTAGCCACTCTGTGTATCTTGACCAGCCTTCTTGATTTGCTTGCTTATGGCACTTTTATACCACTTTTAATGTCAGACCTATCCAAATAGTACATAAAGGTTTAAAATCAATAATAACAAGATAGCAGAAGAGCAAAGAAACTAAAAGCCAGCTAAAGACAGAATAAAAATGGCAATAAAGGAAATGGAACAGGGAAAAATCCTATCTTCCTTAATCATGTGCAGTCTAATGATAGCATGTGGGTCATAACTGCTGATAGGTAGTGCATGGCAATAATAATTAAGATACCGAGATATGTAAATTAAGATAGATTTTATTAAGTGTTGCATTCTTTCAAATTGGATATGCCAAATGATGCTATATAATCCTGGTAGTGTGATTCTGAGTCATTCAAATTGTTTTCAGTGGTAACATGTTAGGCCTTAAATTGTGCAGATATATAGAAATCAACAGAACTGTGCCAGATACGACATTTGACATATTCTTTCTTTAATAGAATAGCTATTCTTCAGAGGGCAACTGAAACTTATCCACATGCCTCAAATGTCTGTTCTTGTCATTTATCAGGAAGTAGAATGTGTAAAAGTAATGTGCCATATTGGATGAGGTTCACTCTTTCTTCTTCTGTGTGCATTTTCTCTATGATTCTTCTGATATGCCATAGGATTGCATTGGTGTTATGTAGTTTGCATGAATCACACATGCTAAACCTATGTGCATAAAAGCTCTCCATGCAGATGCCATTGGCGTCTGTCTAGTATGTAGTGTAGTTTTCTGGAAGACAACCAAACAGCAATCCATAATGCATTTACTACATGTGCATTTTGTTAAATGTCAAGTAGGGCTATTCAGAAGAGAAAGGTGAATGCCTGCAAATAAGCATATCTAAGTCTGGATTGCAAAATCCTGAAAAATTGCTGATGATAGACCATTAGTGTCAGAATGGACAGTAAGTCTGAAAACTGCCAATAGCTGTATATGGAGACACAAAAGTGTGGTACAGAAGTCTTATCTGGGAGTCTGTCAAGAAGAAAGGATCAAATAAAATGCATTTACATCCTTATATCAACAATAATGTCTCAACATTGTTAGAGGTTGCTAGAGCAAAGTACATGATGGCCACATTTTCATGTAATGCGGAACTGCGTATCCAATGGACTCATGGTTCTTCACCCCTTCCCCCACTCTCCCATCCGCATTCAGACAATCAGGAGAGCATCCTCTCTTCAGTCAGCGAGTCTGCAGAGAAGTGGGGGAGTTGGCTGTGCATGCTTCCTTCTTGCTTGAAGGACAGCCTGCACAGCCAATCAGGGAGAGGGAGAGGGAGAGGGAGAGGGAGGGGGAGGACTTTCCTCCCTCAACTCCAGTTGCTGCATTTGGAGGAAAAGGAGGCTCCCTAGACCCTCGGATTCGAGCAGCAAAACTCACTACAAATGGAGGGTTCAAATTGGAGTCTCATCAGCATGACCTCAGGTTGTGCTATGGATCAGACTGGAGTAGGCTGGGTTTGGGCATAACAGTAAGGAAACCATGGGTCCCTCCAACTCATTCCCCCATTACGGGCGAATGTGGCCATACTGTGTAATTTCTTAAGGGGAAAATGTGTACAGTTTGGAGGCTTCTAGAAAATGCAGTGGAAAAGGGAAGAAGATATAGGATCATTACATTGTTCTTTCCTCTTTGTCTTAATTTTCCCTCCACAATAAATTTATTTTATCAGCATCTTGAACATATAGCAAACTAGCTTTATTATCCATCACCTTACTTTTTCCTATTCACACAAATATTTTCCTGATTAAGTAGAGAATAAGTTATCATAATGCCTTGTTTTCTGAAAACTGCCTTTCCCACAAATACTGGCTGACATTTTGTGCTGTGTAACAGTGGTATTAGCGACTTGCTGGGGGCTAGTGTGCAATGTGAAAGGCAGCACTGGAGGTGTTCTATAAGGGAAGTTATGCAATGACCTAAAACAGTGTGTGGGCATTTCCACAGTGCTACATTCCTTGGAAAAAACCTACTTCCAAAGGAAGTCGAGAGGATAAGATGAACTAGCCTCAAACCTGCCCCCTGACAGGTGGGCTATCTTCCCTTGAAGAAGAAATGAGACAGAATTATCATAAATAAAGCATTGCTGCTGTTAGGAATTGATTGCATTGCACAAGGTGGCTATGTTGATGTTGCTGCTGCTGCTTCTTCTGCTGCTATCAAGCTTATTATATTCTAGGAAACTGTCACTCCCCATTGCTGCTCTCGGCATGATCCCTTCCCTTAAAAATAAGCAAATGTTTGAAGGGCAGCAGTTCTACAGAGCAGCTCTTCTGTGGAGCTAATGGATGCTGCATTGCGTGCATAGCAGTTCCCTAAGGAAGCAGCTTATTAACTGCCAGTGTTCCCTGAAGTCGCAGCTCACTAAGTTTCTGAAATAACCCAAGCGAAGGAAAGTGATTTCATTTTCTCCAGACCTTAGGAAAGATCTACTGAGAAAGGAAAGCTGAACATTACATGCAATTAACAAATGTGAGGTTCAGAGCAAAAGGTATGTTTCATACCAGTGCGAGTTAGTGTTTAGTGGAATTTCACAAACCAAGCCAAAACTTCCCAGCAATTTTTAGTACCCCTTTGCAAGAGGGTGCAAAATTGTTGACAGGGATGGGTATTAAGGGGAAGCAAGAATATGTCTGTTTCCAAGGTGACTCTTCCAAATGTGTATCCCATTGAATGAAATGTAGTAGTGAAATCATATACAAAGCTGCATCGGAATGTGCATCCAAATGCAGATGTGGTTCTTTTGAATGCATCATTTCCAGTGGGACGCACAACTCAATGCAAGGGAATAACAGCCACGTTGCTCTTCCCTCCTCCCAGGCTGCACCTAGCAGCAGCAGATCAAAGAACCTTTGAAGAGGCAGAAGAGTATATGGTACGGGGTTTGTTGACATGTGTTTGTACTGCCTACAAGTGCAACTTTGGCAGCAGCAATTGAACCTCACAGCAGTTTAGGACTGGACTAGTGCAATTGTGATGTTTCAGACACCATAATGATATATCTGTTAAATGCAACATGTACAGACATGAAGGACTAAAGCAAGATGAAATGTTAAGCTTGTCTTTGCCTCAATAGGAGGTGATTCTCATGATCGCCAAAAAGTGGGCTAAGGGAGCCTAGCCTGCTTTTTGGCGAGCATGAGAACCACCGGCCTCACAGGCAGGTAACCCGCTTAACTAGCCCTCCCCTTATATGAGGTTAGCGAAGCGAGCACTCCGCTAATCCTGTCTTTTTGATTGTGTGTTACTGCAGCGTGGCGCTGTGCCGCTGGGAGGCTGAAACAAGCATCCTGGAACTTCCGGGGTCCGCGCTGCCCCCGATCCCCGCAGCTCCTGCAAGCTCCATGACGGAGCCGGCAGTGGTGTGGACAGCCGATCCAGACGCCCAGGGCTGCAGCCTGGATCATCTGCGGGGAGAGTGGGCCAAGCCCGCTCTCCCTGCAGAACCCCTTCTGCCGAGTCTTACCGATTGTGAGACTCACCTCTAGAGCCTCTTTTAACTCTACGGTAGCAGGCGCCCAGGGCTCCAATCAAGATTGGGACCACAATAGTCTTCTACTTACGTGCTCTTTTACTGCTCAAAATCTGCCCTCCTGAAGGTGTCATTGTGTGTATTATCACATGTTATAATATGTGTATTATCACACACAGAAGATTCACATGTGATAGATTCACATGTGTTAGAATAAGAAATTTAACTCACAGCAAGCATGTATTGTTCAGTGGAGATCTTTGCCCCAGTTTATTTTGAGAGCATTGTTTATTGCCATCTTCAGTCTGCTCCATGGCCCTAACAAAGACAAAATAAATGAAACAATCATTTGGATAGCAGTTTTTAACTGAGCAAGAAGGTGAGGGGGGGGGGGAGAAGAGACAGCAACAATGGAACTGAAAACCAAAAAGAACAAAATGAAGCAGTCATGTTGATGGTGTTTGGTATACAAGTCCAAACTTGTACATCAAGACCTTAAGAATGCCCTGTTGTTGTTTTTAAAGGCATTTATCTAGCCCTAATAGTAGTGGGGATATATTTGAAAACCTAGGCAGTGCTTAGACTCATCTAAGAAATCAAAGACATGATAGAAACGGGCTTCCAGCATTTAGAAAGGGTTACAGTGCTCTGTGCAGCTCAGAATAATATAATTTTTCATTTAAGAGTTGGAAGGGACCTTGAAGATTTTCTAGTTCAAACCTGTTAAATGCAGGAAACTGCTACAGCATCTCTTCCAGATAGCTGTCCAGCCTCTCTTTGAAAACCTGCAATGAAAGAGAACCTATCACTGCACATTCTTCCTAATGTCTAGCCTGAATCAGCCTCCTTCTGATTTCAACACAGTGTTTTTAGTCCTGCCCTCAGGAGCAGCAGAGAACCAATCTGCTCCTTCTTCTGTGTGACAGCCCTTCACATATTTGAAGAGTGCTATCGTATCTCCTCTTCGTCTTCTCTTCTTCAGACTAAACATACCCAGATCTGTCAACTCTTCCTCATAGGACTTGGTCTCCTGACCCCTCTCCATTTTTGCTGCCCTACTCTGAACCTGTTCCAGTTCATCAACATCTTTCTTAAAACGCAGGACCCTTGTCATAAGGGAGGAACAATTTTTTTTTTTTTTTACATTGTATATCCCGCTTTTCCTCCAAGGAGCCCAGAGCGGTGTACTACATACTTAGGTTTCTTTCTCACAACAACCCTGTGAATTAGGTTAGGCTGAGAGAGAAGTGACTGGCCCAGAGTCACCCAGCAAGTCTCATGGCTGACTGGGGATTTGAACTCTGGTCTCCCCGGTCCTAGTCCAACACTCTTACCACTACACCACGCTGGCAAATAAATCCGGGGGGGGGGGATCACTGCAAAAAACAACATGCAAAATGCACATATGGTCATCAGGGCCGTAGGTAGGGGAGAGGGGGCCTGAGTTTCTGTGTTCGCCCCCTCCCCAGTGGGGCCTTGGAATGAGGGAGATAATGAAGAAAATAAGGAGGGTGGAACTGAGGGGCCCTCAGAAATTCGGGAGGCCAGGTTCTTTAGACCCATCTGCCCAATTATAGGTACACCCCTGAGTTCATGCATTCCCTGAAGTTAGTTGCTTCTGATTTTAGATCACATAATTTGACTTCTTTTTTTGACCCAGAAATTATTGCAGAATCTGAACAGGAGAAGAAAGTGCTGCCTTTCACGTCTGTTAAATGCTATGCATTACAATTGATGCCCTTCCTGCAACAAACCTGTACATTGTTTATCACCACCTGTAGTGTGTCATTTGGGATAGCAGTGATTGCGTCAGTATTCCTGAAGGTGGATTATTTAATTTGTACTGTTGTTGCAATGATTGTAGCAGTGTTTTCTTCTGTTCTAATTGTGGGAGGTCTTGTGTGCTTGGATGGACACACACTTCCTTCTTCACAATTTTTTTTTAACTAATGAGAGAATGATGTTATGACACAGAACATTACTGCATCTAATTTGTTTGTTATTTCTCTGTCTTAACTGCCCTGAGCCATATTTGAAAGGGTGGTATAGAAATCTAATAATAATAATAATAATAATTAATCCCCCAGTGAGGAACTACCTTGGCGTGGTTGTGGGGCTTGTGTGCTCTGAGGAAGGTGAGAGCTATGCCAGAGGTCCAACAATACTGGACAGGTCTCACCAGAGGAGCCAGACAAAGAGTGCCTCTCCCATCAAGAATATGGTGAGACGTAACTTTAATAAATCTATACCAGATGGGTCGTTGCCCGGGTCAACCAGGACCGCGCCAGGTGCTATAGTCCCTGGACATCTGGTGGCAAGTTGGCAACATGACTCAGAATCTTCAATTGAGCAACCAGGGCTGGAGACTGCAAGGTTACTGGAAGAAACATCGCTTAACTGGAAAAAATATACGGAAAATGCCAACAAGGAAATAATGATCTCCTATTACAAGTCTAGTCCAACTAGAAGAGGTTATTTAAAAAGAATGTACCAAATTTGGAAAGAGAAGCATCCAGATACAGAAATAACAGAACAAAGGCTAGCAGACCAGAGAAGATACAAGAAATAAAGTATTCACAGAAGTTGAGCTGGAAGAACTGCAAAGAGCAACACAGGCTCAAGATATGGAAGATACCACCAACTGAAGAAGTTGCTCAGGCACAGATGGAGGAGGATGTGATGGAAATAGAGGATGCCACTGTTGCTGAACTGTTTCAAAATCAAAACCAGGCAACCTCCCCTTTGCCTTCACCTCAAAAACCCAAATGCCATTTAACAGAAAAGCAACAAGAATTAAAGCAAAAAATAACTGAGCACATGAACCAAACAACCAGCAGGGTTCGACTACCAGCTCTAAAAACAGTTGCCAAAAAACAACTTGCTCAGGCATTAAAAGATATAAATGCTGCACTTGCAGAAATAACAACCAATAATTTGCAAGAAACAAACCAACTAATGTACAGTGCAGCAACAATAACAACACAAGAGCTCGGATAGAAGATCAGTGAACCTGTAAAAAAAGAAAGACGTACACCACCTAAATGGAAGATTAGATTAGAAAATAAAATTGCCAGGCTTAGATCAGATGCTAGTAAATTGAAAGATATGAAATATAAGAAGCTGAAGAATGAAAACACAAAACAGTATCTGATCCAAAAATACCACCTAGATTCAAGGAAAATTAGAGAAGTCCTGGAAATAATAAAGCAGCAAATAACAGCAGTGTCAAAGAAGATTAGCAGGTATGAAGCCAGAATTACACAACACAGGCAGAATCTCCAATTCCAATCGAATCAGAGACGTTTCTACCAAAGCATAGAAGGAGAAACTGCAAGAAACCTAGAAACACCAAATAAAGAAGAAACAGTGCAATTCTGGGGAAAATTATGGGACAATCCAATAGATTATAATAAAAAAGCAGGCTGGGTGAAAGAGGTCAAAAAATGTAACCAACAAATGCAAGAGCTAATAATATCAGAATTAATAAGTGAAAGAGCAAAGAAAATTAAAGATTGGACTGCACCAGGCGACAATGAACTGCATGGCTTTTGGCTTAAACACCTAACAATCCTTCATAAATAACTATCAAAACAGTTCAATCACATTTTGCAAGGAGGTGATCTTGAGCAATGGCTAACAACTGGGAAAACTCAGCTCATCATGAAAGGCCCAGCAAAAGGTGCAGTTCCAAGTAATTACAGACCGATAACCTGCCTGCCAACCATGTTCAAATTATTAACTGGAATAATAGCAGATGAAGTGAAGTAACACTTATTAACTAACAAACAGCTTCCAGTTGAACAGAAAGGAAATTGCCCGAACACTAGAGGCACAAAAGACCAGCTACTGACTGACAAAATGATTTTAGAAAATTGCAGGAGAAGAAAAAGCAATCTAAGTGTTGCATGGATTGACTACAAGAAAGCCTTCGATTCATTGCCTCACACATGGATACTAAAATGTTTAGAAACAACTGGTGTCAGCAAAAACATTCAGATATTTATAAAAAAGCCAATGAGCATGTGGATTACACAGTTAACAATCAATGGCGAGACACTTGGACAGGTTAGCATTAGAAGAGGCATTTTCCAAGGGGACTCACTATCCCCTCTGTTGTTTGTAATTGCCATGACTCCACTTTCACAAATACTAAACAAAACAGGCCTCGGATACCAAACATCTAAAACATCAAGTAAAATCAACCATCTGCTGTACATGGACGATCTGAAGTTGTATGGAAAGTCCCAGTCAGAAATCGAATCACTGCTAAACACTGTCCGTATATTCAGTAGCGATATAGCAATGGAGTTTGGACTAGACAAGTGTGCTGCATTAATAATGAACAGAGGAAAAATAACAAAAACAGAAGGAATAGAACTGCCCAATGGAAGCAAGATCAAGAACCTGGAAGAGAAAGAACCTTACAAATACTTGGGCATTCTCCAGGCTGATAACATTGCACACGCTGAAGTTAAAAGAAAAATTGGAAGTGAATACATCAGGAGAGTTAGAAAAATCCTAATGTCCAAACTCAATGGCGGGAACACCATACAAGCCATAAACACCTGGGCTATACCTGTTATCAGATACACTGCAGGAATAATAGACTGGACCCAGGCAGAGCTAGAGACGCTAGATCGTAAGACCAGGAAAATCATGACCATCAATCATGCTCTGCACTCCCACAGTGATGTCGATAGGCTCTACCTCCCTCACAGCTCAGGTGGAATGCTGCAAGTCCATCAAACAGTAGAGGAGGAGAAAAGAGGCCTTGAAGAATATATCAAGGACAGTAAAGAAGATGCACTTCAAATGGTCTATAATGAGAAACTATTCAACACCAATGAAACAAAGCAGGCCTACAAGAAAGAACAAGTCAAGAACCGAGCAGAACAATGGAAAAATAAGTCCCTGCATGGTCAATACTTGCACAATATAAGTGGAAAATCAGACATCACCAACACCTGGCAATGGCTTAAGAATGGCAACTTGAAGAAAGAAACAGAGGGTTTAATACTGGCTGCACAAGAACAGGCACTAAGAACAAATGCAATAAGAGCAAAAGTCGAAAAGTCAACAACAAACAGCAAGTGCCGCCTTTGTAAAGAAGCAGATGAAACAGTGGACCATAATCAGCTGTTGTAAAAAGATCGCACAGATTGACTACAAACAAAGGCATGACAAGGTAGCAGGGATGATACACTGGAACATCTGCAAAAAATACAAGCTACCTGTAGCCAAAAAGTGGTGGGACCATAAAATTGAAAAAGTGGTAGAAAATGAAGATGTAAAAATATTATGGGACTTCCGACTACAAACAGACAAACATCTGCCACACAATACACCAAATATAACTGTAGTCGAGAAGAAAGAAAAACAAATTAAAATAATTGACATAGCAATACCAGGGGATAGCAGAATAGAAGAAAAAGAAATAGAAAAAATCACCAAATACAAAGATCTACAAATTGAAATTGAAAGGCTGTGGCAGAAAAAGACCAAAATAATCCCAGTGGTAATTGGCGCCCTGGGTGCAGTTCCAGAACACCTTGAAAAGTACCTCAACATCATAGGGGCCACAGAAATCACCACCAGCCAATTACAAAAAGCAACTTTACTGGGAACAGCCTATATTTTGCGATATCTATAATAACCAACAGTATTGATGATAAAATTCAGCCATCCCAGGTCCTTGGGAAGGACTCGATGTCTGGATAAAACAAACCTGTCAATAACACCTGTCTGACTGTGTAAACAAGAAATAATAATAATACTCCCTTCTGAAAGGGAAAGCTCTCTGAGTTTCCAAAAGAACCATATTTTAAGTAGAGTGTCCCAATTTTAATTCATGTTGCAGCATTGTAATGATTCATCACTCAAACCTTCAAGGGCTCACCTGTAACAGGCAAATATTGAAATTAGTCAAATTTACAGTTATGCTTAGAAATATCAAATTAAAAAGTCTCAGATATAAACAACCCACCCTGTATATATACAGACACACACAGTTCTGTTCTTTGCCATCATGATAATAGGCCCTCAAACTGAGAGACAGTGAAAGAGAAAGACAGACGGGAAGACAGAAATTGCTGCATGAAATTTCAAGTGCTCGGGTTTTTTTTTAAAAAGCCATGAACTAAGTGGGGGTGAAAGGAAACTTTGAGCAGTGAGGAGCAAGATTTGAGGCTTTCTGAATGTGACATTATATCAGCTTGCCAGAAGCAAAATAGACCTCTTAACACTTAGGGGACTGTCCCAGAAGATTTATCATCTATGACAAGAGAGTTTAAAAGGGGAAACACTTCTGCCTGAAATAAGAGTGAAAACTGGTAAAATGAGAGAAATGTTTAAAAACTGGCCATCATACGATTGTCACTCTATCACTTAGTAATTAGATGAACAGATAAAAAGGTTGTATGAGATTGCTCATGTAAATAAATGTGCCTTTTCATCTTCATCCAAAGGAATGTCTCTAATTATAAGTTTCTATAGTAAACAGCTTCCATTCAATCCTGCAATTGTCTGCTTATTTGGGGAAATTATATGTAAACAGACTGTACAGATTTCATACATTATCTAGAGGCAATTTGCATACAAATGGCAGTTGCTCATCTGTGAAATGTGCTAATTGTACATAGCTTAGCATCATGGTTGGACCAATGTGCACATGGGTTGGATACTTACAGCTATATGACATCACATACTCCTGTGAAAAATAATGTTTTACGTTAGGTCCAAATATGAATTTTTGATCACCTAATCTGTCTCTGGAAATGCTTTCACTGGGTCCTCCAGTGCTCTCTAAGTAATTATAATTCTGTCTAAGAAATCTGTCTTCCTTCCCCCAATGTAATAAAATGGTGACGTTGTGACTGAGCAATCAAAAGGTTGTCCTACACAATAATAGGTGTAATGCCTTCTATCTTTGTGACTACAGAGAAAAGAGTATTTTTATTACTAGTAATAGAGATGAGTAACTTTAAAATAGGCTTTTAAATTGCCCCATTTTAGAGATATACCCCCCCCAGTCATAAACTTGATGTACAATGTCTACTTTCCATACTACAAGCAAATGCAGAATCCCACAGAAAACCTATGACTTCCTTCCTATAGAGTATAAAACTGGCCCCCTTTTCTCCCCATAGGGTTTCTACATTTCATACAAGCAACACCTTAATGTATCTTATATAACTGATTTATTTCTATACTCATTCTTCTGCAAGGATATTTTTAACAGGAAGCTCCTTGGCAGAAATGATTTTGTAAGCTTAGCGAATCACAGCCACAGAGGTGCATTTGTTAGGGTACTCAATATACCTAAGCATACGTGACAAATTCAAAATAGGAGATAACTAGTGAAGGTGTTTGATAACTTCAAATCTTCATGGAAATGTTTTATGCTGCTGTTTGTTGCTATATCTTATATTTATTTCCAAAAGAGCTAGAAATCTATATGGTTGGAGATATAATTGTGCAATTTCTGTTATTAGAAGCATATTGGTAATAGTTATTGATATGGAGAGCTATAACTTGACCAAATATTGCATAGGCTTGATTAGAGATATAAAAAGGCAAGCCTCTGTTTTTAGAGTGATGTTACATTAAGTTGCTGCTGTCTGTGATGGGAAATTTTATTAGTGAGGCAAAGAGGCAGTGAAGTAACATAGGTTAATGCTGAACATTAGGAGGATTTCAATATGGCTTAGGAACAGATTACTTGAGAGACTGCCTTGCCCCATACGTCCCTACTCGTACCTTAAGATATTATTCAGAGGCCCTCCTCCGGGTGCCCCTGCCAAACGAGGTGAGGTGGGTGGCCACCAGGGAGAGGGCCTTTTCAGTGGTTGCACCCCGTTTATGGAATAGCCTCCCCACTGAGGTTCACTTGGCTTCATCACTTTGCTCTTTTAGATGCCAGGTAAAGACCTTTTTGTTCACACAGCCCTTTTAAATTTTGGTTTTCAGATTTGTTCTGATTTTTAACTAATTTTAAAATGAGTTTTTAATCTGCTTTGTATTGTATTTTGTATTTTCTTTTCACCTTTTGTTTGTTATATGTTATTGTATGTTTTAATCCTCTTTTATGAGCTGCCTAGAGAACAATTTGTTATGATGCGGCTAACAAATACAGTTGTTTATTATAGTCATCATCATCATCACCATCACCATCATCATCATTATCATGGATACAGAAAACAAAAAAAAATTCAGACATCCTGCAGGTTCACATAGTGGAACATAAAAAAATCTAGGACATTCTTTGGGGGCTGATCGTGTAAAATGCTCATGACCAGGTGAGAGATTCAGAGAGAAAAGAATAAACAACTATGATCATAGAAAGGGTATAAAATAATTGTGTTACATTGTAAAGCAGTTCTTCAGATCTTCACTGGAAGTCTGGTTGGTCCTTTATCCGGATATAATAACTGCCTTGCTACTTCCTGCTGTGCAGTGTGGTAAGTTCTGAAATAAAGCTTTTGCTAAACAAGTAAAATTCTTATCATTTTGTGGGGCTTTGGGAAACTTTTCTGACACAAATCTGATCTCTGATTGTGATGCTTCTCCAGAGCTAAGGACAAGCCCAGTGAACCATGTACACTAAATCTTTAATCTGTTAGAGAGCTCAAGAGGGGAGATTTCTTTATCTGCCCCAGGGACAGCGGAAGTGCACAGGTAAGGGAGCACAGCTAATTAATATTGAAGCTCTTCTCACAATCAGTGAGAAGAGCTTCCTCGAGGTCTGCTAGGAGAATGGGTTTCCCAACCCTCCCCGCAGATGATCCCTTATTGTTCTCTGGGCAGGCAGATCACCCACCCAGATGGGCAGCCCATCAGGGTCATGACCCAGGCCATGCAGGGCCCCATGCGCATGCGTGGTGGCCTCCAAAATGGCCACCACACAAGGGAATAGGCCTGGAAAGGGCCTAAGACCACCCAAATTGGTGATTTTTGCAAAAAGGAAGGCTGTCAGCGGGAGGAGGAACCTCCGCAGACCCTCTGCCACCTCATAGAAGCCCCTCAGAGGGAATAACATAAAAAAGGGGGGGAAGGGGGGAAGTTTGACAACCCCCCCAAACCAAAACTGGGGCGGGGGGTGTTCAATGAGGGGCAAATTCGAACCAAACTGGGCCAGGAGGTTTTGTACACACCCCTAGAAGGAGCTGCATCTCCAACACAATCAATTTAAAATCATCATTATGATATGTTTGGATGCATAACTGTAGTACTTTTAGAAAAGAGGGAGGTAGCAGAATACTTGGGTTAACCCACAGAAACTTCAGTTTCACAAAAGTATGAAGAGAAACACTAAGGGGCACCCCCACACACTTCCCCAGTGTAACTCAATGGAGCAGATTGTTTGTGGAATAAGGGGACTTCACAGACAACCAGGTGGGTGGAGCTAATGGAACTCAGTGGTGAGGATGGCGGGAAGGAGGACTTGAACAACAAAAAAAGTGGGAAATATATCGGCTTGAAGAGTACCCCCTCAGGACACTCAAGGGACAGATATCTAGTAGTCTTTCATTTTCTCACCATGAATTTCTGAGGGGAGAGGTGTTTGACACATTTAAGCTCTTGGTGAAGGGGATTAACTCCCCCCCCTCCAATAAAAACAAAAACATCTACATGTGTGTGAACTCTCCTGAGGAATGGAGGGGGAGTTGCATGCTGAATCTGTTAATCCGTTGACCATTGTCTTGCACATGCACATATATAATCACACAATAAACAGTCACATTTTTTTACACCAGGTATATATTGCAACTTTTGTTGTGGGTGTATACTTGTGGTTTAGTATTGCTTTATTACATGCAGTTAGCTGCTTTGGATCTTCTGCAAAATGTACAATTGAAACTACACACACACACACTCCCAGGTTTATGAGGTGGCATGTTGGGTATCAACAAAAAGGTAATATTTTCTCATCTACACTGAAAGGTAAATGACACATTCTGCGGTGGACCTGATAGATTTGATTATTGATCACTGAGGGGAGCATCAGCAATTTGCAATAATGGCACACAAGGCTTTGCTCCTTAAAGAAAAAAATCCAAAAAATCCTAGTGGCTGCACCTAAAGTAGCTTTCTCTGCCCCTACTCATATCATTATTTAGCTCCATGCAGCTATAGTAGTGTGGATAAATAAATTTGCTGACAAATTTCCCCTTTCAAACAAGCACTGAAACATAGCTGTGGGTTAATACTGATACAAAGCACACTATTAAAGTACACAAAAATTCACTGAAACAAAAATATTTAGGATTTCAACTGAATTCAGATTGGACTGATTGTGATCAAAGGTAGTGATGCAAACTGAATATCATTCTTGTATCTATAGCAGATGGGGGCAGGAAATCAGCCATAGAAGGGCTGTATAGTCATACATGTGTTGGGAACTTGAATATTGTTGTGGTTCAAATAAAGCTTCTGTGCACTTCCAATAATCTGACGTATCAGAATATGCATCCTCCTTTGTGGCTGTAGATTAGTACTGACAAACCAAGTTAAGATTGATTCAGTAAGTTCGCCGTTACATGACATTAATTTTTATTTAAATTTAAATGTATCTTTGTCTTGTGGTGTTATCTTCAGTGAAAAGGAACCCTCAAAAATCCATTACAAATATGCTCCCAGGCAACATATTCTTCATATTCATTGTCAAAACCAGATCCCTCAGCTAGATAATGGAGATGGATAGAGCTTTAATTAGAGTTCAGAAATCTTTGCTAGGAGGTGTTGTGCTGTATCAGTAATATCATTATGATGGAAAGACAATGAGAGAGAGGAAAAGCTACTTAACCCAGCCAATGTGGCCAGCCTTACTGGTGTTGCGAGCATGCTCCCCCTCATAAGAACAGCCCTGCTGGATCAGCCCCAAGGCCCATCTCGTCCAGCATCCCGTTTCACACAGTGGCCCACCAGATGCCACTGGAAGCCGACAGCAGGAATTGAGGGCATGTCCTCTTTCCTGCTGTTACTCCCCTGCAACTGGTACTCCAGTTGCAGGGAATAAACTGATACCAGCAACTGGAACCACTTGCTCTCCTGCAACTGATACCTTTACCAAGTTGCCAGCTCGGTGGCAGTTAAGTTCTGGCCAGTGAGGAAACTTGGATCCTTCTGCATGCAAGCATGCAGATGTTCTTCCCAGAGTGACCCCATTCCCTAAATGGCTGATTGAAGAAGAGAGGAGCACACTTGCAGCACCAGAAGGGCAAGTGGCGGTGAGCAGTGGTGCTGGCAGCTGCTCCAGACAGCCAGGTAAGCAGCTTCTTTCCAATCTGCCGCCCTTGCCTGGGTGCCTGTGTTAATCCCAAACCAGTTCACCTAGAACAGGCCCAGTTCGGTCCATGATTGAACCTCTGAACCAGCCCCGGTTCAAGGTGAACTGGTTTGAGACAAACCATTAGTGCACTAGCCAAATTGCCTAGCCTGGCTTTGTAGCTTTTAGCCTGAGTTAATGGTGTCAGCATGCCATTAACCCAGGCTCTGGAATCGTGTGTCCCCTTAGGCTATATTTTGCCCAAGGAGACACAGAGATGAGTGCCTAGAATGTTCATCTCCTGTGGGAATCCCCCAATGTACTGTGCTCAGCACGTGGTGCATTGTGGGATACCTGGAGACTGGAACACATTATCCCAGCCTCCAGAACTCCATGTTGCAGCAGAACAGGGCAGATGGTCAGGGCACGCGGTGGCATGCTGACATCGCCTAAAATGATCATCTGGGCGGAAGATACATGGAGTGCATCCTTTCCCCTGGCCATCCTGCTACCCACCCAGTTGTGTGAATGGGCTCAACAAGTCTTAAAAGAGGAAATTATTGTTAACCGCCCAGAGATATACATTTGGGGCAGTGTACAAATTAGATAGATAGATAGATAGATAGATAGATAGATAGATAGATAATAAATGGTGGAATGCATTGTTTACATTACTGGCTCCTTGTAAGCCAACTTATGTCAGATAGTGAAATAATCATTTGACTGATTCATGCCCATCTCTTTATTTTTTTAACATATTTTTATACCGCCCAAAACTAATGCCTCTGGGCAGTTCACAATAAAAACAGTGCAAATTAAAAAAGAATAAAAACAATTTACAATTTAACACAATGATATAACTGTTAAAAACTATTAAAAACTCTAAATCTAATTAAAAGTATGGGTGAACAAATGTGTCTTAACTGCCTTTAAAAATGTTTTCAGAGATGGGGAGGCTCTTATTTCCACAGGGAACAGATTCCAAAGCCAGAGGGCAGCAACAGAGAAGGCCCGTCTCTGAGTAGCCACTGGACAAACTGGTGGCAACTGCAGATGAACCCTCTCCAGATTATCTCAAAGGGCGGTGGGGGTCATGGCGAAGAAAACGTTCTCTTTAATACCCAAGTCCTAAGCCATTTAGGGCTTTATAGGATAAAACCCAGACCTTGTTTTTTGCCTGGAAACTGATTGGCAATCAGTGTAGCTTTTTCAGCACAGGAGTAATATAATCTCTCCGAGATGACCCAGAGACCAACACAATGAAAAGTAATCCATTTTCTTTTTGAGCCCATTTTGCAGCTTTGTGCCTGGTTATGCAGTTACATAAGACACAATGTGCCTTAAGTCCCTCAGGCACAATGACATTATTTTTGACTTCCTACTTTGCCATAATCCAAATTGATAAAAAGGCATGAGGGAGTGATAAGAGCAATGAATTCAGTGCATTTAGACTGCCAGTTTGTATTATTTTCCAGTCACCAAGTGAAGGGAATCTAGAATGACTGGATGTGTTAAGGTCCATCCCATGATAGGATATTGTTTTAGTTAAGTTTAGTTTTCTAACTTGTTGAAAGCAAGATGGATGAAGAGCACATTGCATTTCAGATGAGAGCTTTACACAGTCCTTCCCCACTGACTTCCACTACTTGTATCCCCTTCTCACATTATGCAACCAGCAAGAAAGGCAACTGCACCATTGTTTCCCCCCTTCATGCAGGACCGTGAAAAGCATGGGCCATGGGAGAGCAGCTCATGTTATAAATACTACCCGTGTCAGCATCACTCCTCCAGAAACTGGTGTAATACTATCGTAGGGAAGAGCCACAGTGTGCATTCCTCTTCTGTGGCCTAGGACATCTCATGCTACCCTGGTGGTTTGGAAGGAAGCCATGCTACAGCTATGCCCATGCCACCAGCATAATACTGATAATACTAATACTTGGTAGCATTGGCTAACAATAATATTCTGGGCAAAATACAGAGTGCTGCTAAGTACCTTTAAAGCCCTAAACGGCTTACGACCAAGTTATCTGGGAGAGTGCCTTCTTTTGCATGATACCTACCGCACATTGAGGTCATCAAGAGAGGTTCATTTCTGGACCGCCAGCTCGTCTGGCTGGGACTCTGGAGCGACCTTCTCTGTGGTCGCTCCTGGGCTCTGGAATGTGCTCCCTATAGCAGTTCATGATTCAGCATCTTTACCTGCCTTTAGCAGGTGATCTAGTAATTTGTGAATGTTTTAAATGATTGTTTTAATGGTTGTTTTATTTTGCCTTTATTGTATTTACTTTTGTGAACCGCCTAGAGCCTTCGGAGTTTCACTCTTGGAGTTGGAGCAGCCCCTTCATGTTTCACTCTCTCTTGAGTTGCCTCTCAAGTTGCACATCAGTTCCAGCAGGTCCTTAATATTGATGTAGGGCTGCCCATCATGTAGGCCATTTTTAGCTTAGCTAGAAACAGATACTATTTTTCTCAAAGTCTAATTCAGCACAAAGCACAAACTCGGGGTTCTCAAACTCGGGTCACCAGATGTTATTAGATTTCAGTTCTTAGAATACCCAACCACAATAGCCAAGGCCAAAGCCAAGGCCGTTGTGGTTGAAGATTATGGGAGATGAAGACCAACAACATCTGGAGACCCAAGCAGTGTTCCCTCTAACAGGTATTCCCAGATATTGTTGACTACAACTCCCATAATCCCCAAGCAAAAGCCATTATAGCTGGGGATTCTGGGAGTTGTAGTCAACAACATCTGGGAATCCCTGTTAGAGGGAACACTGGATCTAAGTTTGAAAACCCCGGCACTAACTGCTAATTTTGGTTGAATTGCACCCAAATTGGCATGCTGAAATGTGGTTGGATGATCCATACCAATGCTTCATGACCTGTATGCCCCATACACTCAACCATTTTCAGCCGCTTTGCTGTGGCATAGTAAATGTGGCTAGAATAAGGCTGTGAAATGCTTACATGCTGAAACCATCATACAAGCCAGTTGGCCAATAGCAGTTCTACACGGATTCACTCAATCCACATTTCCTAACCTGCCAATTTGCCTGACTGCACTAGCCCTTATACTTGGATTATGAGTTGCTCTTGAATTATTCCACAATACATGAATGCACTGAGATAAAGTAATAATTGAACACACATTTGAGGAAAGGATGATACAAACATCTGTACCTTCATAATCTTTGTCAATCTCCTAAAGTTCATCATTGCTTACTTCAGAACATTCAAAGATGTTCTATAAGACTCCTTTTGTAAAACATTACTTTTGTTAATGTAACAGCGCCCTCTATGTTCCAGAAACTGCATGCATGACAATATTAATCTTCCCACAGTTAAAGAAACTTACTTCTGATGTTAATTCCAATTCATTTTTTCAGTATAAAGAGTGAAATTATTTTCTTAAGTGATTTACCAGTCAGTTTTATTGTCAGGCTCCATAATATCCAAAGGAGGCTTACGTTTTTACAAGCAAGAAATAACATGGAATTTAAAATTTCAGGGTGTTAATCTCATTGCAAACACCTAGTCATGCATCATACTTTGACATAAAAATTAGAGGAATAGGCTTTTTGTGAAAATGCATGTACTAACAGCTTTTAAAACACTTTAATTAACATTTAAAGGAATTATGAGTAATAATATATTTGCCTGCAACCTGATAACCAGTGAAGTGTGGATTGGTGTATTTGAAAAGGCAGGGAGCTGTACATCACCATAATATACATGTGAATTATGAGGTTTTAGTATGTGCATATTTTTCTCTGCAGAAAATGTTGGCTATGATCAATCCTTGTGAGTATAGGTTTTTAAATATAGGGCAAGAAAGATGGAAACCTTTATGTTTGAATTGTTACATTTCATAGGATTATTGGCCAGTCTCTTAACATAATAGAAATATATCTTGCAGTATCTCCTCAACAAAATTGTGCATTGTATTTTCTCTTTCATGCCAATTCTTTCATACAAGGTAGAAGAAGGCATCTTAGTCATCCTTTCCCCTGCTATGGGAACTGTTCATGTTTTTGTTGCTCTTTTAAATATTAAGCATGTAGACGACATATGTTCAAAGCTTTATTCCTATAAATTATGTTTTTTAAAAATCCCTAATGAATGTAACTAAGGACATAATTCTACCCATTAGCTTGTTCCTGGCAGGGGCCAATGGACCTTGGACAGCACAGAAGGAAAAGGATAAGCACTTTGGATAGTTCCCAACAAGAAGACTGTTTTTGTCTTAATTTAAGATTTCTTCATTCATTATTGTAATTATCATATAATGTGTATGTATTTTATAATTTCTAATTTTTGTTAGCATGCATTATGGCAAAAAACCCTAATGAATCATTAGTTAAATCATTAATTAGTTAAATGAATGAATCATTAGTTAAATGAGTTAAATCTTAAAATCATTAAGATTTTGTTCATTTGTTTATATAAAATGTCATTATTTAAAATTTTATTCATTTGTTGTGTATGTTACTTCCACAGTTTAGGCACAAGTGTCATAAATGTCATCCATCCAGACACAATAGTTGTCATGACCTGAGATCTGATGGTCCAATTGGAGGATGAGGGTGAGACAAGGTGTGAAAGCCCTACAACCCTGACCCTGGGTGATTAGGCACTTCTGGGATGCTTCATACCAAAGGAACCAGGAAAACCAGAACTAGCATCTCATTTATGATCCTTCTCTGCTATCCAAGTTCTATTGGCCCATGCCAGGAACAGGCTATGACCTTAGTTACATTCATTTAAGAGCAAGTTCATGTGGTCATGGCCTCAAACTGTATATACATATTGGACTGTGTCAAGCCAATGGGGCAGGCTCTCCTCTGTGTCTGTGGTGCAATACATTACCTTACATTATGCACACATGTACATAATCAGAATATGCGTATGCATGATTGTGTTGTTTCCTTTCCTCTTTTGGGAGGGTTGGATTGTAGGGTTTGGGGGTACACATATGTATGCTTCAGATAACATGTTCTATATACAGATTCTACAATAATTATAATTTTAATTTTAGATTGTTCCATCATTGTACATCTTTTTTAAAATTTCAAGATGAATGATTCATAGTCTATTAATTATAGGGGCATAAATTAGTGAAATTCTATTATTCCTTTTAACACCTCACACACAACCAGAGGGTGTCATATTTTATATTGTACTTCAGTGCTTTTTCCTGATGTCACTCTAAATTAAAGCATATAAATACTATGTATCCTTTTAAAAATCTTACAACTGGATGCTTGCCCACATCACTTGATGATATTTTTAAAAGTACTTCTAATGAAAGTATTGGATTCTGTCATGAAATCTGTCATCATATGCGTAGATATTGTTTATACTTAAGTGATATCCTTTAAACCTATCATGAAGCTCTAATTGCAAATGGTTCTATTGCCAAAGCAAATAAAAGATGCTAGGTCATCTCTGTCTAGTCCCTGTAGTTAAAAAAGGAGAAATCATTTGAGAACAAGCCAGTTATCATTCACATTCATCTTGTTCATCTAGTGAAATGAATGCAGCGGACCTGTAAAAATGATTTCCATGAATGAACTCAGGCACACATGAGGCTCCAGTTTTGGATGCAAGCCAGTGGTGATCGGAGAGAAGCAGAGCTTTCTAACAGCTGGAAATTTAATATTCAGAATATATCTTCCATTTTTAAAAGGTCACTTTGCATATGATGCATTGTCTTGAGCATTTTGCAATTTATGTGGGGCTGAATAGCCCTCAAGTGTGGCACATTCACACATGAGAGAGAGAGATCAGCTGCTCCTGGGACATTCGGATGTCAGCAAAGCAATGCTGCAGAGTGCCTCAGACAAAGCTGTTTCACAATGTATTCTAACTTTGCACATTTGAAACTTTTTTTTCCTTCAACCAACCATGTCTTGTCTTGAAAGCAGATTAATTTATTTTAGGTCAGACATGCTACGTGTGTCAACCCTCCTTTAAGGAAAAACAATAATTCAATTTCAAAACATTATTCTTGAAACAGAGCAGGAAACAGAGATGCTGTGTCTTTTTTTAAAGTTGCAGACCAGAGGAAGAAAAGATTAGGCAGCCACCCAGAAATGATATAAATCAGGAAAAGCCAGAATAGTATAGTACTAGACCATAACTCAAGAAATAGAGAAGGCACCAAATTCAGAGTCATTATCCTAGTTACAAAGGTTGTAACAAGTGCAAATTCCTGTGACAAGGAACATAACAAAGACAAGAAATTATTCAGAAACACTTTGTATTATTTGAGCTCTTCTCCTTCCAATCCTTTTTAGTTGTTTCCTTTATCTATACCTTAGCAATTACAATTCATAAAGTCTACATTTGTTTGTACAGAATACATTGCATGAATGATAGCGTAACGAAGCAAAAGTTGACCAAGGAAAACTTGAAATGCATTTCCTTTTTTAAATAATTACTGATTGACATGCCACACTTATGCAACTTTATGCACAGTGGGAATAATTTTTGTAGCAACATGGTAGTGATAGTGCAATTGTGGAGTTCTAAGTAGTAGCACACCACCCATATTCCACAATACCATGGTCATTATTTTAGACACCCTGAGTGCCATGAGTGGCTCAGAACCACCCACATTACTCTGCGCAGAATGTCTTCCAGTATTTTCTAGCATTGTCTCAATATGTTTCCTAGCATTTACATTTTCCTCTTCAGTATGCCCTTGATAAAGTGGTAGTGTCAAAGGCTGAGTATGTGCTAAAATCACATGGCAACTTAAAATCACATAGTAACAAGAGCATATTTTCAAGTGAATATTGAGGGGAAAGTCGGTCACCTCGTGGCGATACATCCGCCTCAAAAATAGTTCCGTAGTTTTATTTTAGAATGTGAAAAAGGTCACATGTTTATTTTATTGAATGTATTCCACAACTCAGTATTTGTTATGACTATTATAAAAGATTTCCTTTTCAAAAATTCTCCCTTGAATTTTGTTAGACTAATGCAGTTCTTTAAATAGAATAGTAGTACATTCAAGCATGAGGTTGCCGGTTTGAATCCCTGCTGGTATGTTTCCCATACTATGGGAAACATGTTTATTGGGCAAAAGTGATATAGGAAGATGCTGAAAGGTATCATCTCATACTGCATGGGAGGAGGCAATGGTAAACCCCTGTATTCTACCAAAGACAACCACAAGGCTCTGTGGTCACCAGGAGTTGACACCGACTTGACGGCACACTTTACCTTCAAATTCAGTGTGTTTGTGGTTTTATGTGAGGAAGACATTTGGTTACAAAATACAAAGAATACCTAGCAGATGTCAAACACATAAATATGGAAAGGCCATGATCGGTTCATATGTAAAATAAACACAATGGAAAAACAATGCCTCTTAAAGTAAGCATCATAGAGTCCGAACAGTGTACACTCAAAAGAAAGATAAGGGAAGCATTATATTTAGATAAGTTACAGCCTGGGGTTAATAGTAAGGAAGAATGGAAAGAACTCTTAAAATATATAGGCTATTAAAGGGTAAGCAGTAATTGAGTTTACACCTTCCCTTCTTTCATTTTTCTGTTAGTGTCAAGCAGGCAAAGATGTGAGTCATCAGTTTCTATCCCCCCTTCCTTCTTCACGTGCTAATCAGGTGCCTGATTAGATTTATGGGAGAGTACTCGGGATATAAGAGTGTGGATTTCTAAACAGTGAGATATGGAAGACTGAAGTTGATGTTAGTACATCAAAACCTCTGGTCTTTATTTCCAGTTTTTAATTTTCCTTTAATCTACACAATAAAAAGTTCTGGAGAGAAGAATTTGTTGTAGATCCATTGTGCAGATTGCATCATCAGTATATCAATTAATTGTGAGGAAACAAAAAAAAAAGCCCTGCTCAAATGGGTGACAAGTGAGGTGTGGCCTCTCATGTGAACTTATTACAAGACATTTTGTGGTGTTATGCTTCTGGGCACAGCGTACCCAGAGAGAGGACAAATGAGGGTGCCATGTGCTGATGCATTCCATGGTGTGGAAATCTTCCCTCTATGGTTTGCCCATAGAGACAAGTGTTGAACCCCTGGAGACAGTCTCCCTATGTTCTTGAAACTTGTGCCCACTTTAGGAGCTATCAAACTTTGTATGCCGTACATGGTACACACCAACTGGAGAGCGCCACCAATGCTTATGCACTATGTAGCCCCTCCTCTTATGCCAGGAATAGACAATCTTGGCTCTCCAGCTGTGGTTGAACTATAACTCCCATCATTCCCACCCTCATAGCTATGGGTTATGTAAGAGTGGGGCTTGCTGACAGATCCCCATGGGCACTGTACCTGGGTATAGCATCCAAGGTTTGGTCATGTCTAAAGAAGGTTTGGCCACCCCATGTTCTAGACTTTGTGAAGAAACTTTCCTGAGATTCAGTGCTTGCCTCTGAAGACTAGCGTGGAAGCAGAAAGAGCAAGGGGTGTGGCCACTGAGCATGTCAGTGTAAAGAAGTAAGGCTAGCCACAACACTTAGATTGTCCCTCTGCTTAAGTACAATGTACTCAGAAGTATAATGTCTGAAGAGCGCTGCAGTGATTCTACATTAATAAACATACAGAACCTCTCTGCACATAAAACTAGGATATCA
The DNA here is from genome assembly GCF_027244095.1 of Hemicordylus capensis. Classification (NCBI taxonomy): domain Eukaryota; kingdom Metazoa; phylum Chordata; class Lepidosauria; order Squamata; family Cordylidae; genus Hemicordylus; species Hemicordylus capensis. Next base: position 183,619,740 of record NC_069661.1, on the reverse strand, counting down.
GGGAACCTATTTCTCTTATTTCTAGCAGGGAGAGAACAAGTCAACCCAACATAACCCTCTAGTGGCTATGAATACCTTTGGCGTATGGAGCCATTATCTCATGCTTGTTCTTATTCCTTCTGTTATGTAAACTGCTTTGTGAGCTTGTTGTTGAAAACCATTAATATAAATACATAAATAAATACATAAACCTATCATTTAGGAGAAGCAATTCTGTGGGAAAATGTGATTTTGTTTTGTTTTATTCATTCAGCCGCATTAGCCCTTGCCTACAGGTTGAAGCTGCATACAAATAATAGCCAGTGGGAGGTCACGCTGCCACAATGTTTGGAAACCTTAGGCTCTAACGCTCTCAGGGACCTACTTCCAAATCATACAGAGCACTTCAAAAGTAGGGGTGCTGCTAGCCAGCACAAGTGCCTCTTTTATCTGCATATGTGCAGTATAGACTTGTGTCAAAGAATTAGGCTAATCCCATCTAAGCTAGTAGCCATCACCTCATCTTGTGGCAGAGGATTCCATAGATTAATTATAGGCGATGTGAAGAAGTTCTCACCTTTCTCTATCCTCTGTGGTTCAGAGAGGATCTCACATGTGACCAAAGTAGACAAGCATGAAAATATGCACACGGTTCACCCAATTTCATTCCATCCCTTTTAGGGAGGAATAATAATTATGAAAGTCAGGCAAATCACACACAATTGCATGCGTGCCCTCCTAGCCTGCTTGCTAACTCTTGAAAGATAATTCTGGTTTCTTGGCCAAAGAAGGCAAGGCTCATGGGCAGCTACATATAGATAGTGCAGAGCTCGAGGCCAGAGCAATAAGAATCAGCAAGCCAGTAGTCAGACATAAGCCAAAGATCAAGCTGAGAAAACAAACCAGAGCCAGGGATACAGCAGCAAGCCAGAAGTCAAGAACAAGGCAAGAATCAAGGAAGTCAAGTAGTAAAGCTAAAAGAAGCAGCAACAGCACACCGGGATCAAGAATATTTTGAAACGGAGACAAGGCCTGATTCAAATAGTAAGCTTTTTATACCATTTCTGCTGTAAAGAGAACAAATGTGTCTCTGTATGGACAGACCCTGTCCAGGACCTGGAGGCTCAAAGGCTTGCTGTCATGCAGCGAGCTGCCACAAGGGGCAATAGTATGCAGGGTCTCAGTCTTTGCATAGCTATATCCTAATAGCAGTGCCCATGGGATAACCAAGAAGGCTGATGGACAGAGCCCATATCACCTTAGAAATACATCATCTAAGAGTTCCAGCTATTGTATGTTTCTTACACAAATCTCCTACACTCATCTAGTGCATCTATGCATGATCCCAGGGCCAGCAGGGCTGGCATAGAGTAGCTGTGTGTTCTCATCTCACCTATTTCCATGGGCTGTATAGGGTTCTTCCCAGTATTCATTGTTGTCTGAATGCTACTGACCAACAGGGCAAGAGAGCATGTTGCTTACCCGAGAAAGAGTCAGTTCCCATGTGAGGTGAGGATGAGGGAGGCTCATCCTGTGCTGAGCAGCTCCATCTCCCTAAATCCTGTCTTGTGCTTTTTCACATTTTGCAGCACACACACAGTCTCAGCTTCCTTTGACCTTGGCTTGCTGCAACTCCCTCACATAGCTACAGAAGAAACCCAAAGATACATTCCGAATGAATCTGGAAGTCCCTCTTCTGGCAAGACATTCATGGAATCGTGGGAAATAAAAAGGAGTTTCTATAAAATGAGCAACGTATATTGGGATGCGGAGGCTGAGCATCCCTAATCACTTCCATTTCCCATTTCTCCCTCAATGGCAATGTAAAGGAGTTTCTAGCATATAGCAAACTGATTTGCTTCAAAGAAACACAGCAAGGTTGTTTTCTTAATAGTTTTCATGGATGTGGGCAGTGCAGAAAGAGAGAAAAGACTTGGCTGCGAATCAGCACCCCTGAATCCCTATACTGAAGGCAGCCCCACCTCACCAGCATCTGGCAGGTTGCCCTGTTTTTCTCTCCTGGCACTCTGAGATCTGTTGTGTTTATGCTGTTATGCTGACTTCCAGAAGTGTGGCATTTTGCATGTGTCATTAGCGCCTGTTTATTTTGCAGACACTTCTCAGTTCATATGACAGTACCTGAAGATGTTTATCTGAATGTATAATGCATTTCAGTGCATTTACATTCTCAAGGTAACATGCACAGAGCCGCTATCTATATCTGCTGCTTCGTTTTCTTTGGAGCAAAATGGACTGTAATGAATTCACCTGGCATGAAATGCAAGCTTGTTATTTCACTTGAGTTCAATTGTACAGTAATAATTAATGTACCATATTTTATCCATACAAGGCACAATAACAAAATGTAAACATACAATATGAATCAGCTAGTTTAACAAATGGCCGTATAAAAATATAATATGGTTGTTAGAATACATTTTATTTATATCCTCCTTATAAAGTAATTATTATCACAAAAGGGAATATTTACAGCCTGGAGGATTTCAAACTACCCATGTACTCCCTGATTTGTGCAAGCAGTTTATCATCCCCATACATATATATGTCTTTTCAGTGATATATCTATTCAATTAAAGCAAAAAACATTTGGAGGCGCTTCAGACAAGCAGTGTGAAGTGCCATAAGGGGTTTGCGGGGAGACAGGGTGGACCTGTTTTCCCCACACATGAGCAGGCAGATTGCCCTGGTGGATGAATCGGCCACCCACACAATTACTGGCTCCATCAGGGAGCCAGTTGGGGCAGTGGGGATCGGGGGCATCTCGGACCCTGGAAGTACCAGAATGTCCCATGTGAGTACTTCTGGGGAGCCCCCTGACACTGGGAGGCTTGTTGTAGCTGCCCTGTCAGGGGGTCTACTCATGAGTCATGGTGACACACCACTCACGCTCCACTAACCATGTTTAACCGGGGGGGGGGGGCTCAGCTGTGTGGCTCCCATTGCATCACACGACCAGCCCAAACCAGACTGGTCCTAGCCCAGTTTTGGCTGGTCATAAGAATAGAATCTTGGTTTACAGGAAAATTATGAGTGTGGAAGCTCCAACCGAGTTCTAAAAAGTGAAGAGATGCAATGGCCCATGATGTTCACATCATGTGGGCATAAGACCTGATGTCCAGTCCAGGGGCATAGGGAGCTTGGTGGGGGCTGGGGGATGAAGTCTGACTAACAGCTCCACCACACTTGGTGTTGCTTCATCCGTGCTTTGTGCTCACACAGCCCAAGCCATGCCCACTAAATCTTATGTGAAACACAAGCAGATGGAGGCAGTGCTGAGAACGGGGCTGTTACAGCCCTGGTAGAGCTTCATTTCCACTGTCAGTGGTTGATGGAATAGCTGAAAGGGAGCTCAAAGGACTTGGGCACTACCCCCACTCTCTTGCACCCCTTGCAACTGACTTCAGATGCAGGGGAAGGGCCAATGCCCAGGGGGGAGAGTCCATCCATCCCCAGCCAGTGTGAAATGCTGGCTGGAGAGGAGGAGGATGTGCCTCGTGCTCCTAGCAGCTTATTTTTTACTCACTGGCTGGGTACAGGAGGAGTCAAGAGGGGGCGCCTTGGGGCTGAGGGCGAGGGGGCGCCTTGGGGCCCCCGAGGGCGAGGGGGCGCCCCCAGACCCTTGGAGCCTGATGACAATTGTCCCCCCTTGCTCAATAGTTGCTACACCCTTGGTCTAGTCTAATAAATTGTACTGGTTTACAAAATCATAACTATGGAAACACAATTTGGCTAAGTCCTACATGCTCCCATCCACTAGCTGTGTTGGCTGTGTAGGTAGCAACACTCACCATGTTCACACCCCTGTGGCATGAACATCATAGACAATTGAATCTCTCTGCATTTTAGAGCTCATTTGGAGCTGCATCCATACGTTCACTATAAACAAATGGATTTCCTCCCTGTAATTGAATGTACTTGCTTTTTAAAGCAGAGAGTGTTTTTCTGTTCCAGCAAGGAAAGAGGGCATTCTGACTGTAACCCTAACCCTATCCCCTGATAACTGGGCAGAGGCACCTTTTTTACGTGGTGATTCTCTTTATTTAGCAGGGGGAGAGTGACTGGCCCTATCCATCCCCAGCACAGTACCTCCAGTGACTGTTGCTGGTGCCTATCTTGTGTTTCCTTTTAGATTATGAGCCCATTGGGGACATGGATCCATCTTGTTTGTTTGTTATTTCTCTATGTAAACCACTTTGGAAATGTTTGTTGAAAAGCAGTATGTAAATATTTGTTGTTGTTACTGGTGAATGGGGTGGTGGCAGTGTCTGGAACGGGGCTTGAAGTGAAGATGGCAATGGTGACAAAGTGGGGCCAGAACTGGGCTAGCTGAAGCAGGGCTGGTGGTAGGGATCTGTATGAACGAGTTCAGCTGTCCTTTTCCAGACTGATGAACTAGTTCAGAGGTCCAGTGGTTTGGCCAGTTTGGTGGTGGTGAGGAGTTACCATTATGGAGCAGGAAGGATGCTCTTATCCCCCACCCCAGCCACAGTTCCCCCACCCGCACTGTGCCCAATATTGCTGGTGTGGGGTGGCAGTGAAGTTGAACCCTCTTGCCGCTCCAGTCAGCATGTCACGCACCAACCACTTCTGGTCTGATACTGTGGAAAAAATTCTCCAGCCAGCCCTGGCAGAGGCTTCTTTCACAGCTGTTTCCAGGGCAAAAAGGGCAGAAGATGTTTACTCCTCCTCCCTTCTCTGGCCAATGACTCTCTTTCCTCTCCCCTTTTCTCCATGAAAATTCAAACTGATCTGAGTGTGTCCAAACTTGACTTTATGGAGTTCTCCCTGATCTTAATTTATAAAAATTTGAAACATTTATTTCAACTAATCCATGAAAGTGTGTCATACGGAAGACATACCATCTAAAGAGATCTTTCCCAAAGCATTTGAGTTAGTCTGTGCTTTCCTATTTGGATCCAAAAAAATTGAAGGAAGGAAGGAAGGAAGGAAAGAAAGAAAGAAAGAAAGAAAGAAAGAAAGAAAGAAAGAAAGAAAGAAAGAAAGAAAGAAAGAAAGACCCACCTGTGGTCTTGAAGTTTCATGTCTGCTTTTACTAGATGAAAATTAAGTAGAACATTTGGATTCAGAGGGGATATTCCCCTAAAGATCAGTTGAAAGAAGCTCACATCTACTGTATCTACTACTGAAAAGTGGACGCTGGAATAGATAAAGTCTTGTTCTGACTTGTGCGAGTTCTTACATTCTTATCCCATTAAACATAGCCAAGTCCCTAAGTGTACATATGTACTCTTTTGATTTCATCCATATAATGTAAAATCCACTCTATTAATAGAGGGAAATATCAAGCTTCTGTTTACACAGGGAAGTTCAAGCCATACAATTATCCAGCAGAGGTTTTAAGGACATTTCTACCAGTATTACCACCAAAACGTAGCTAAACAATGTATGTATGAATGTGTGTGGGATCATTCAAAGATAGAATCTATTTCTGTAAACTATGTAGAGCTATGGAAAAGGCTGTGCAGCAGAGAAATGGCTCATGTAAGCCCTCATTATGTCAGTCAATGGCAAATAAGGCACAATTCAAAACAAAAGTGAATCTTGCGGTCTCATTCATATTGCAAGAACTTCTCATTGTCTAACAAGATCACACATGGAAATGAATTAACACATTTTAAGAATATCTGTTCTCTACATCAGTGAGCACAATCCTGAGTAAGTTAGTAAGTGAAATTCATGGGAACTAAGTTAGTCACAACTAACTTCTCTCATTTATTTCATTAGCATTTAGTCATGACAGAATCACATCCTGCCCACTGTTTTCAGTTTCAAGACACATTTCTGAATGTTAGGGGGGGGAAACACTTACTGTGCATATTTTGTAGGCATGTGCAGGGGCGTAGCAAGGTTGGAGGGGGCCCAGAGACAAGATTTTAAAATGGGCCCCTCGCTGATATACACACACAAACACACTTGACAATATATAGTGCACTCACACTCACATCCCCATTATGAATACGGTGAATATCTAGTTCACATGGAATCTAGTTTTTTTACTCTCAGCTCCTGCCGATCTCCAAGAGACTCAACATAATTCACAAGGGGTGCAACATGGGCGGGTGGGGAGTCATGTAATGTGCCTCTGGGGGGCCCCTCGAGGCAGTGGGGCCCCAGGACGACTGCCTCCCCTTGCCTAATGGTAGTTACGCCCCTGGGCATGTGAACAAAATATTTCATGCAGGTGAGGGCACTCAGTAGCTTTAAGGAGCAGGTACACAGGTCCTTCCCTGCTCCTCTGCTGCCCCACCGCCATTCCAGTCACAGTGCTGTGTTGCTGAACAGAACGCACGTGGCTGTTTCCTTGTTCCCAGCAGCCTGCGCACAGTGTCAGCACATACATGGTATCTGCGTGGGCACAGGCTACCACACATGCGAGGCACCATGTACACAGTGGCACTCTTACCTCTGGACTTTGGGGGCCTCCACACCCCCTGAGTGCCCCCAAATCTGTCCTGGGTGGTGTGGTTCACTGCTGGCCCACAGTGCCTCAAGCAGCTGAGTGTGATTATGACCTGTGCCAGGTGCTTTAGTGACAGTGGGGGGGGGGGGAAAGAAATATGTGGGATGGGGATATGTTAAGTTGCATGTTGAAATGTTTCTGCAAATGCATATTTGCACAAATATGCCCATTTTGTATCCTTACATTATTGTAAGTCCAGTTGCTGCTTGTGCCTTCAAGAACTCATGTGTTAAAAATAGTGCCTGTGTCACATGTCATAGTGTGTGTGTGCATGTGCACGTGCATAGGGGGATTATGCTTAACTTCTAGCTGGGGGCGGGGGGCTCCAAAGGCCTTAAGGTCCAGGCTTACCTAGGTGCACTTCTGCATGTACATTACATTGATGCACACAGGCTGCTGGGAACAAGGAAGCAGCCATGTGCGTTCTCTTTAGCAACACAGCGCTGGAACTGGAATGGCGGTTGGGCAGTGGAGGAGCAGGTAATGGCCTGCACACCTGCTCCTTAAAGCTACCACTTGTCATCCACCAAAATGTTTAGGCTGTGGCATCTCGAATTGTTTTGGTGCCTCAAATTAGAAGCATCAAAGCAATTCGTGCACATGCCTAACATTTTGTCTTCCATTCTTGGGATGTAACAGTGTGTGAATGAGGAGGCTACCCAGCTAGATGTCATAGAAAGCGTGGATCTTGATTTATTGTATTTATGTATTTTGGAATATGTATCCCATTGTTTCTTATTTATGGAATAATATAAAAGTGGTTAATAATAATAAAAAAATAATAACATTTAAATACAAGATTTTAAAAAGCAAAGAAGATAGCAAACAATTCAGAGAAATATGCAACAGCAGAAGATAGGTGAATAAGATCACACTAAACCACCAATAATCAACAAAGCAAAGGTCAACAGCAAACTAGGTAACCGCCCAGACAAAGAGGCACTTCACATGACACATGTGAAGCGCCTGACGGAGTTCTGCAGGGAAGCCCACTCTCCCCACAGACGAGCAGCCGCTCGTAGCTGAGCGGCTGGATCGGCCTCCCACATGGCTGCCAGCTCCATCATGGAGCCGGTGGGGACTGCAGAGATCAGGGGCTGTGCGGCCCTCCCAAATTCCAAGATGCCCCGCGCAAGAGCGTGGGGCATCCTGGAGAGACCCCCAATCCCAGGAGGTTGCTTGTGGGTATAGCAGGCCTTTACCTGTGTGACCACCGCTCCATGCAGCTTCCTACTGAGGTGACACTCCTGCCAGCTGTCCATGTGCAGTGGCAGCATGGCAGCAGCATGCACAAAGCCTCCATTATTATTTCTTGTTTACACAGTCAGGCAGGTGTTATTGACTGGTTTGTTTTATCCAGACATCGAGTCCTTTCCAAGGACCTGGGATGTCAGTATTTTGTTATCAATATTGTTCTTGTTGTTATTACAGATATTGTCGCAGAATATAGGCTGTTCCCAGTGATGTTGCTTTTTGTAATTGGCTGGTGGTGATTTCTGTGGCCCCTATGGTTTAAAAGTGGGTATAGCAGGCCTTTACCTGTGTGACCACCACTCCATGCAGCTTCCTGCTGGGGTGGCAGTCCTGCCAGCAGTTCATGTGCAGTGGCAGCATGGCAGCAGCATGCACAAAGTCTCCATTATTATTAATAACAATAACAATAACAATTCAATTTCTATACCGCTCTTCCAAAAATGGCTCAGGGCAGTTTACACAGAGAAATAACAAACAAATAAGATGGAACCCTGTCCTCAAAGGGCTCACAATCTAAAAAGAAACATAAGATAGACACCAGCAACAGTCACTGGAAGTACTGTGCTGTGGGTGGGTAGGGCCAGTTACTCTCCCCCTGCTAAATAAAGAGAATCACCACGTCAAAAGGTGCCTCTTTGCCAAGTAAGCAGGGGTGTGCATGCGTGGCTGATGCCACACTGCCACACACGAGCTGCTGGGGGGAGCGCCACCACAGCAGGAAGCTGCAGGAAGCAGCGATCATGCAGGTAAGGACCTGCTATACTAACTGTTAAAGATGCTGCTCAAACACACCCCACCACCATGACACCACCCTCAAACTTCCAAATCAGTTCATGGTTTGACCGAGCCAGAATGAACCAGTTTGTGGAACCACAGACCAGTTCAGATTCAAACTGCTGCATAAACTGAGCTTTGTACACACCCCTATTGGTAACCAATTGTATTTTTTAGAAGGGACCCAACCAGTGTGTTTTCAATCTATTCTCATAACTAAAATCATTTTCTGACATGGTAATGTTTAATTTAATAACTTCGTTGTTGTTTTTTAATGTAGGTTTTTTTCCTTGCAAATTGAAAATTAAAAAATGTTCATCTTAATCAGTTTCATCCCATGTCTAGATGATGATCATACATATATATACATACATATATATATATATATATATATATATATATATATATATATATTCATATTCATGCAGTCAAAACCCTAACCAGTTTTGTAAACATGAAATCCTGTCAATCAAATAAGATCAAGCCCTCTTTTTCAGGGCTGTCCTTAGAGAGCCCTGGTAGTGAGCCCTGGTAGTAGAGAGCCCTAACCCTTCCAGTTAATTCTAATGGGGGTTAAAAGAGTGGGGCCTGGGGCGGTCGCCCTGCTTGCCCTAAGGACAGACCTGCTCTTCTTCACAAGAGAAAGCAGTCACATATAGCTACTCTGCAGCCATACTTTACTCATATGCCCTCCTAGGGGACAGGTTTATTATATTACTTTAGGGGTAATTCTATAAAGTCAGTATACATATGCGAAAGGAAACCAAACCTAACAAGACTTGAAACTGGGAAGGCAAAATGTCACACTTTCCAGGAGGAAAATATAAGCAATTAGACAATAACATGATGTGTGGGATGGTATCTCTAGAACTAAGAGAAAAACAGATTAAAAATAAATCAATATACTAGTTTGAGAAGATTTTACTGAGCACAGACAGATTGGAACAGATGACCCAAAAGGTCTTTTGCAGCCCTATCAACCATGATTGAATGATTTTGTGATTGCAAATAAAAAAATACAAATAAAAGAGTGCATACAGTATGAGTTGTTTATGCAAAAATTCCCTGCTCAGGACTCATTAGCATATTTGCTGTGCCTATTTGAACAGACAGATCTAAATTGCATTTTCAAAAATACTTCACATACATTTGAAAGGAAATTGGCATGGAAGAAAAACCCGAAAACGTGTCAACATCGAGTAAGAGAAACCTGTCTAAAACAAAAGCAAATATGACTGTTAAAGGGTGAAAAGGAACCCTTCTCAGGGTTGTTTGTTAGAATATAGAATTTAAAAATGTAAATAGAGATTAAGAAGCTGGCAGGATTTCCATTTGAAACTGAAACTGAAGCTAAAGAAATAAATATGGAGGATGGGCGGTGGGGATATGGCTGACAATTTGTTATGTGTTGTATTAAAAATTTGTTATGTATAGGAGCTATAAATTACTGTGTACTGCAACTTGCTTTATTTTACTCAATTAATTTAAATACTTAGGGATAATCTCTCTGCTTAGAGCATTTCAGGCTCATGTTTAGGTAACTTTGTTACTATCAATATGCTACCCAAATAATAGATAGTGAGGCTATTCACACGCAGAGCCTAGCCCAGGCTAGGGCAGCCCAGATTTATCTAGGCTGCTCATGATCAGCACCAAGCCTGAATTCTTCATCTGATGTTTAGCTGAGGTTAAGCGAACCTATGGATCATCTGGGTGACTGCTACTGGATTAAATAGCTTCCCCCACACCCGGCCCAATGCTATTTCCGGCAGCGAGCCAGGAAGGAGTAGTGTCCGTGCTGAGCACGGTGGCCAAGAGCAGCCACCACGTTTGTAGCATTGGGCACCCTCTGATGTGGGAGGGAGAAAGTCCTCCCACTCTTGCTGCTGCCATGCTGCCACTCATATGGACACACAGCAGTCAGAGTGGAAAGTTGTTTCCATTTGTTTTCCCAATGTTCTCTGAAATATAGGTTTCACTCACCTTAAAAATGAAAAATCATTAACCTCTGGAAAATATTTTGTTGCTTAAATATGTCACCAATATGAGAGACACAATTCCTTCAATTAATCATCCAAAGGTGACTTTGTTATCGAGAAGTTATTTGAAGTCTTATGAACATCTGAGAGAACAAAGTGCCTTTGCAAATCACCATTATAATGTTTGCAATTGATCTGTAGAACAAATGGATGCAAAACTTGTGGGCAGCAAAAGCAGTTTTCCTTCACAAATCACTGTACAGTACAATTAACCAGCTTTCTGAGGACCTAGGCCAAGGACAGTAGAGAAAGTGACAACTCTAAAGGCCATCTCAGGCGTATTTGTGTTCTGAGCTCCAGTGTACATCATTAAAAATGAAACATTACATTACATTTTCATCACAAAAAAGAGTAATGCAACTATCAGGACTAGATCGAACACTTGGTATAGATCACTTGACTTTGTATTATTTTATTTACTTATTGTTTGATTGATATACTGCTTTTCATTAAAATAATCTCAAAGCAGTTTACAATATAATTAAAACAATGCATGATTAAAATACAAAAGTACAGATAATATAAATATAAAAATGAGATCTCTATATAAAAATTGAAAACAATAATACATAAGACATAAAGCAGCAGCAGTAAAAACAATACTTTCATTTAAAAGCCTGGGTGAAGAGCCACATGTTTACTTTTTCCCAAAAAACTGTCAAGGAGACTGAGGAGCGGATGCTAGAAGGGAGAGCATTCCAAAGCCTGGGGGCAATGACTGAGAAGGCCCTGACCTGCATGCTCAACAACTGAGCGTCTCTCATTGTCAGCACACAGAACAGAGCCCCCTCTGGTGATCATGTCAAATGGGCAGAAACCCTTGGGAGCAGGTGGCCCTTCATATAGCCTTAAAAATTCAAAACCAGCACCTTGAATTAGACCCAGAAACAAATTGCTAGCCAGTGCAGCTCTTTCAGAATGGGTGTAATATGATCCCAACAGGATGCTCTGGATACGATCCTAGCTGCCACATTTTGCACCAGCTGCAGTTTCTAAATATTCTTGAAGGGCAACCCCATGTAGAGCATGCTGCAGTAATCCAGCCATGACATGACTAAGGCATGGGTAACCGTGGCCAGATCTGCCTCCTTGATAAAGGATCACAGCTGGCGCACTAGCTGAAGCTGTGCAACTGCCTCTACCTGAGCTTCCAAAAGTGGAGCCAGGTCCAGCTGTACTCCCAAACTGTGCATTTGCTCTTTCAAGGGAAGTGCAACTCCAACCAGAACCAGTCAGATGTAGATGTTGAAGAGCATGAGGGACAAGACTGAACCCTGCAGGATCCCACAAGCCAATGGCAAAGGAGTTGAGCAGTAGTCCCCCAGCACCACCTTCTGGACCCTCCGCTCAAGAAAGGATAGAAGCCACTCAAAAGCAGTGCCTCCAATATTAGTCTACAACACACTTGATGACTATTTACCTGAATGTGTGAAATGACTAGGTGTGTGCACGGATTGTTTGCTGTGGTTTGGTCTGAATTTGAACGAAATTTGGACTGAACCATGGGTCTCCGAACTGTTTCAGTTGAACCAACCGGCTGGGCCGGTCTGGTAGACTAACCAACTCAAAGCAGTTTCAAATGGTACAAGGTCAAACTCCTCAAACTGGCCCTGTTCGTGGCAGTCCAGTTTGTGATCAAACCGGTAATGTACATCCCTAAAACTGATGTAACACTGAAATGTATTAGGCTTGAAGTGATATTAAAGTCTTTCTGTGATGTTCTATATGTAATGGCCCATACACAAATAAAAGGTAGTGCTTTTATATTGCCATCATCACATAAATAGCTTGCATATGTAAGTAAGTAAGTTTGTTGTTGTAAACACACATAACACACATATTAAAGCACTATAAAGCAACATAAAGCACAAAACGTAATAGCTAATATATCAAGCTTAAAGAAAACCAGATAAGACATAATAGGACAGTAAATAAACATAACTAACTAAAAACAACATGCATGGAAATAAAAAGAAATATAATCCGAAATACCTAACTGTAGTTACAAATGTGATGGGTATAATAAGAGAGCTAGTCCTAGAACTACAACTTAGCAAGATGTGTAGCAAGGCTGGCAGATACAGTTCTCTTCCTAATTTTAAAAGACAATAAAGCAAAAATGTCCACTTGATAACCAATAAGTGATTAACACATTCCCTTTCAGAAAATGTGAATTTATCAATAATCTGGCCAGTGTTTTGTCTCTTATTGTTCCATAAAAGAAGCATTGTAGGATAGAATATTTAATGTCCTCTCCATGCCCCCAGCCACAGGGGCAGGGATGCTGTTCTACAGGAACTTTGTAAAATCTACCCTCAAGATGTGCCGAGGACATGGTTTGAAAATCTAAACTGGTAAAGTCCTTCCTTAGTGGTGCACTGGTTAGGCTTAGTGGGTACTGTGAAGTGGATCTGTTTTTCTTGAAGTGAGGATACCACAGGGAGAACTTTGAATATTGGACCAAACCAGCATCTCAGCTGGCATCCCATTTAAAGGTCCAGTCACAGATTTCCCCTCCCCTGCCCATCCAGGACTTTTTCTAGTGAAGCAGAGAGTATATTCGCAGAATATGGGAGAGCATATCTGCCCACTGATTCTCCCCTTGGAAGTGCCAACTAGATGATCTTCTGGAAGGTTGTCAAGTTTCTTAAAATATTTTAGCAGTATCAGATGGACTCTAACAGAGATTGTGGGCAGCCCCATCTCCATTCTTGGATGTGCAGCAGGGATGTGCAGCAGGGATAGGGATGTGCATGAACCCTCCATTGGACAGTTTGGCAGCAGTGGTGGGGTTACCTTTAAGGAGCTTGGAGGACACGCTTACCCCTCCATGTTTCCCCCACTGGTGCTGGCACAAAATTGCTGGTGCTCAGTGGCGGCATACCTCCTTACCACCCCAGTTAGCGTCAATCTGGAAGTGTCCAATACATGTGCTGTGATTTTGCTGTGATTTTGAGAATGAAGAGGATATATCTTAAAAGACATAGGAGAGGAGACCTGGTCTTTTGGTAGCAAGCATGACTTGTCCCCTTAGCTAAGCAGGGTCTGCCCTGGTTGCATTTGCATGGGAGACTAGAAGTGTGAGCACTGAAAGATATTCCCCTCAGGGGATGGAGATGTTCTGGGAGGAGCAGAAGATTTCAAGTTCCCTCTCTGGCTTCTCCAAGACAGGGCTGAGAGAAATTCTTGCCTGCGACCTTGGAGAAGCCAGTCTGTGAAGACAAGACTGAGCTAGATGGAGCAATGGTCTGACTCAATAAATGGCAGCTTCCTATGTTCCTATGAGAGTACGATATCATGTTCTTCTCTGTTTTTAATGGAGAGGAGAGTTGGTCTTGTGGTAGCAAGCATGACTTGTCCCCATAGCTAAGCAGGGTCTGCCCTGGTTGCATATGAAAGGGAGACTAGAAGTGTGAGCACTGTAAGATATTCCCCTCAGGGGATGGAGGCGCTCTGGGATGAGCAGAAGCTTCCAAGTTCCCTCCCTGGCCTCTCCAAGATAGGGCTGAGAGAGATTCCTGCCTACAACCTTGGAGAAGCCACTGCCAGTCTGTGAAGACAATACTGAGCTAGATAGACCAATGGTCTGACTCAGTATATGGCAGCTTCCTAAGTTCCTGTGTAAGACTGTTACTATGAATGACATGCTATTGATAGTTATATGTTTTTTTTGGCCTATAATATCATTGACTATGTGAGGCACTAATAATGTGACTGTGCACTCTGAGTGGTTTTTATAGACATGGTCATAAGGGACTTCCACTTGCTCTTAACAGAAACATCTCTAAGGGTGATGATAAATAATTGTCCATAAGCACTGGAAGATCTTGCCTTATAGGGTTCCATTTGGTCTCCTTTTTCACACTGATGAGGGGAGTGCTGGCAGGGCCTAGGGGAGCTGCCGCCAGTCCATCACTGGTGCCAAGGAGTCATGTTTCTACCAAGGCGCAAGGTAACCTCCTGCCCACCCACCCCACCATCCCTTTTTCAACTCAAGAGTATTCCCCCAATGCTTGTAAAGGGGTTCCTTACCAGATTCCCCTTTGCAAGCACTAGGACCAATCAAACTAGGCTTGGTTCAGCTCAAACTAGGGCCAGCCCCCTTTGTTGGAGGTCCAGTCTGGTTCAGTCAAACCTGTTGAACCCAGCTGGTTCTAATTGAATCAGGTTTGAGCTTGAATGGTTTGAGCACATCTCTAAGCTCTATAACCTGGGCAATATAAATGATAGCACTTAGTCGTCAATGAAATTATTTGGATGCAGAATCCATCATTGCATCAGGACGTTCATGCTATGGGTGTTGCAAGGTGTATTTTTCATCACTTCTCCCAGCAAGCAAGCTATATCTTTTCAGACCAAAACACCATTGTTCATGCCTTTTGTTTCTTAAAAATTTGAATACTGTAGTGTATTCTACTGTATGTACTACCAAGTCTAGCTTTTCCCAGAAATGTGGTAGCTACCTTAGTTTTGCTCTAAAACTGCACATATTGTTATGAGATTTTTCTGGATATTTGCCATTGAGGTGTAGAATAAGCAATGAGGATATTAAGAATTACAATTTTTTAGAGATATCCTGCTTATGTTTTTGAGCAGTGCTTGAAACCATGACATACATTATTTCCAGTATGAGTAACTGGGGAGGAAGGAAATATACATGACAATGAAAGTGTGTTCATCTGTATTTTTAATCTCAGATATGAATCTTTCCTTCCATTTCTAGAAATATAACATGCAAAGCATAATTCTACCTGAAAAGTTCTGTTGTCATTCGCTATACATGAACAAGACTGAATCTGGCGAATTTGTCTGTGAGGAAACTGAATTTTTCAAATAAATGAGGACACACCTAGTTTAAATTAGGCAATGCCAGATTAAAATCATACTAGAACTATACTCTGCAATTTCTTCTGCAAGATTTTTTTCTATTTAGTCAAATGTTATGGTTTCATAGTAAGAACATTCCAACTACTCTCTTACTCTTACCCAAGAATTGGTAACACACACAAAAATGCACACTCAATTATTGAAAAGACATCTGCTTGAAATATTAACTATAGAACTCACAGTTGCCCTTGAGATCTGTTTCATATTTTCTTAAGCTCTTATAATGTAGCTACAGATTGTCTATTACCAATGAATATTTGACATGACATACAAGCTTCTCCCTTTCTTGTAACAGAGTGATTTGAATGAATAATTAAGATGCATCAGATGTTGCTAAGCCAGGTGGTAGAACTCTCCACTTTGGGTTTTCTGAGTAATATTTCTATTGAAGGCAGGTCTTCCTTCTTCTTTTTAAATCATGCTATTTACTTACTGAGTCTACAGAGCTGGGTAATAATGTAAACTGTCACATTAAGTAATAAATAGCAACTAGATTGGTTTGACAGTTGACACTAAATTTTCTGATATGAAAATTCAGTCACTATCACAGCTGTAGCAACAGGATGGCCAATAAAAGCTGTGTTCAGGAAGATGCCATAGGTGATGCTGGGATCATGCTGCCATTCTCTCTTCCCACTTTAACACACAAGCCCTCTCAGCCACAACAACCACGGTCATTCCTGGGGTGTAGAGACTACCTCACCCTGCTGCTGTGCTCCATTCAGCAATGGCTCTATAAATGCTAATGAACTTTTAATAGTCACTGGCCAGCAGCCGCATGCCCCAGGTACCCTATTCCCCCAGAAACTGTAAAGATTTCTTGCTTCTCTGTGACATTTTAGTCAGGCCCAATAAAGGTATTACCTGCCTGTCACTTTTGGATTCCACACATACACACACAC
Organism: Hemicordylus capensis; assembly: GCF_027244095.1. Lineage (NCBI taxonomy): Eukaryota > Metazoa > Chordata > Lepidosauria > Squamata > Cordylidae > Hemicordylus > Hemicordylus capensis. The sequence goes on along the minus strand of NC_069661.1, from coordinate 183,603,403 downwards.
CCGATGTTCCAGAACAACTACTTGGAGGGATCAGGGTGGAAGGGAGGATCAATATGTGCTAAGCAGGCAGCAGCCTGCCCACAAGCCCTGAAAACAATTACACAGATGGCATGAATCTGTCATTGGTCTATGGGAAATATGCCATCTATGGAAACCCACATTTCAAAATGAAGAGGGTCTAAAACTGATACAAGCATCAAAATTTCCAAGCAAGCTGTAGTCTAGAATGGGCCCTTCTTGGTGACCTTATCAAGTTATCACCATGATAGTTCTGTAGAAGGAGCAAGGGTAAGCAAGAGTGGCACAATTCGTACTAGGCATTCTGAGCCATAAGCAGCTTTCAGAGAGTAGCCAGGTGTGGAAATCTGGAGCTGGGAGTAATGTCAGAGATGAGGAATCAAGGAGTAAAGCCAGGACTAGAGTCAAGGAAACACGACAATACACACCAGAACCTCAAAGGCCACTGTTGATCAGGCAAGGTTCCAGCGCATACAGAAAGACCTTCCTTCCTGTATAGTAGAGCACAATGGCCAACCTGGCAGGTCAAGACATCTGCAGAAATAATTCTTGAAGTGGCTGGCTGGTGGTTTCTGAATTCTGGAACTGGTGGAACTGTAATTGGAGTATGCATACACTACAGTATACAATATATGTTTTATATTGTTTGTGCACACAGCACACACTGCTTCAGTATATGTACAGATTTATTTTTCCAAACATGCTTTTGGACAAACAAGCCCCACCCAGTGAATAATGACAGCCATCCCCACTCCAGGAATCACATCTACCAAATAACTAGGTGCATTAGCATTACATGTAAAACTGCTTCTGCATAAGTTCTTGGTACTCTCAGATATTTCTCCATCCTACTCATTAGAGGTACTAGAATTCCCTAATTTCTATACATCAAAACATGTTGAGGGATAAATTCAGGATTCAATAGAAGGGGAAATGTCCCCATTGCAGGGGCGTAACTATAATCAGGCAAGGGGAGACAGTTGTCTGGGGGCCCACTGCCTTGGGGGCCCCCAGAGGCAGGTCACATGACTGACTCCCCCAGCCGCACACCTGCCCGGGCTTCCTTCAGTTGTATTCATCCTCTGAAATTGGTGTGAGTGTTAAGACCTGGAGCGACCAGAACAGCATGTCTTTCTCTAGCAGGGGCGTAACTACCATTAGGCAAGGGGAGGTGGCTGCCTGGGGGCCCCCCACACCTCGAGGGCCCCCCCAGAGGCAAGTCACATGACTATATATTGTGAAGTGTGTGTGTGTGTGTATCAGTGAGGGGCCCATTTTAAAATTTTGTCTCTGGGCCCACTCCAGCCTTGTTACGCCCCTGCCCCATTGCCTCTCTAAGGATATCCATGTGGGTGGATGAAACCAGTCCATAGCCTGGGAAGACTTCACTGCCCTGGATGATGCTTCAAGCTGCAGTTTTGTTTTCTCATCACATGGTATAGCTCAACACACTCAAAGGCCCCTAAACCCTGATGCCTATTTTCCACATTAATTTATTACAACATTTGTATCCAATTTTTGCTTGAGCCAATCAATCAATCAATCTTATTAAAATTAGGGGTGTTTACAAAATCGGTTTGCCTGGTTTGGTTCGAGTTTGAAGTGGACTCAAACAGAACTGGGCATGTTCAGTTATGTGCCACTGAACAACGCCCCACCCCAGCTTGGCTTGAATTTAAGTTGGTTCTGGGATTCTAACATTATTTTTAAAAAATTAAAAAATGACTCACTGGTGGATCTGGCGGTCTCAGGGGACACTGGCATAGCCGGGGGAGGGGGGTCTCCACAGTCTCCCTCCTCTCTTCTGGCCTCCCCCCCCTTGGTCCTCTATGGGTCATTTTGGCCCATTTGGGGGCTATTCTGTCCCTTTCCTCAGTGATGTTGGCCATTTTTAGGTCGCCTCGCATGTGCCCTGACCATTTGCATGGCCTAGCACATGACCCAGCCATGTAAATGACCCAGACACATGAGCGGCAACTTCTAAAATGACCGCCACAATGGGGAAACAGCCAGAATTTCCCCAAAATGGGCCAAAACGGCTCATAGAGGACTGGGGGGAGGCTTGCAAGGGATACCCCCTCCCATGCCTGCACCAGCACCCTCCAACACCACCAGGCCTGCCCGTGAGTCATTCTAAAAAAATAATTAATGTTTATGTTAGAACTGCCATGCCATCCCCGAACCAGCCAGGGTGGGGATGGCTTGGGGATGGCCGGTTTGCACATTGAGCCAGTTTGCACATCTCTACCTACAGTCACTGATCAGTAGAAATATATACAGACCAAAATGTAGACTTTTCCTTGAATAAAATAATGCCCAATGTGACTTGTAACCAGAGAAAACAATAAACCAATAAAATTGCAGTAGAAAGAGAACAGTGCATTCAAAAACAATTCAGTAACAAATAAGACACAACAGATCTCATCTGACTGGCAGGTGCCTACCCAAATAAAAGCATCTTGATCCAACAACAGCTTTTCAGGGATGAAGCAAGAAGGAAGTTTCAGGTGTGACCTCAGAAAAAGCCCTGTCCATCATCATGGTGTGACGAGGACCTTCCTAAGAGGTCTCAAGAGATTTGCTTCTAGATTCTGGTTTGGTTAAGTTATCCAGAACCTGGATATATTTTCTAGATTTCTAGTTGACATCTGTACAATAAATTGGGGATTACATACAGATCCAGTAGTTTACATCCATCTTTAGGACACTGAGAAACTATGCAGTATATGCTTTTTAAAAAACATGATCAAGGAAAAGTAATTCTAGTGGATTTGTTATGATGTAAAAGTGATTGACCCAATTTAATAACACAAGCATGGCATGATAAAATTTCTATGTCATTCAAACAGGAATGAACACACAACACTAGGGTGTCCAATTATTTTCCCCACTTAGTTATTTCATTCATTTTCATTATTAAAAGTAGTCATCTCTGGGTATTTAAAAAGTCATGTTGACTTTTAACTGATGGAAAAGTAATAAAACTGTGTGAACAGTACATTAGTAACTGTAGAAAACAGCAGAACTAAAATAACATGACAGGACGTGTCTCCAAGCTTTAATGTAGCAACATTGTGTTCTGAATGAAATGGTTCCTAAAATGATTTTCTAATCTGAATGGAAGTTATCAGTGAGCAATTTTTTAAGAATTCCTGGAGGTTCTTTTAATTTTTACTTCAGAATAGTTTTTAATGTATGTTGGTATGTATGTATGCTTCGTTGCATGCACACAAACATAGGCTACACTATTCACTTACATGTTAGGACCATCTCCGTGCTTGCAGACACTGGAACGAATGCTTGCAAGACTCTGTGCAAAGACAGCTGTGGTAATCACTGCTACAAATTGGTCTACATCTTTAGTATATGTGTATTTAATTCAATGGATGCCAATTTCTTGCACAGATTTCCATCTTCAGGGCACCATTTAGGAGGGCAGTTCCACATGCCTGATCTGTGTTCCAGACTCTTTGTGAATATTCATTACCTATGTCTATGTCTAGCTCATTAGGTCTGTGCACTGAGTTATTATTGTTATTATGTAAGTGAATACCAAAATTTAATAACATCCACACGACATGATAAAATTCCTCTACAGACAGATTTCCAAACAGCAATGAATGTACAACACACTAGGGTGTCCAATTATTTTCTCCATGTAGTTATTCCATTCATTTTTGTTATTAAAACTTTCATTCATTAAAATCACATTCGTTTTCATTATTATTTCATTTGTTTTCATTATTATTCCATTCATTTTCAGTGTTCGCATTTGTTCTAGTTCAATGGGAGATCAGCTGCACCTGGGAAAGCTGCTGCTGGGACAAGAGGGGCCCTGGAGTGGGTTGGCATCATTCCATTAGGTGAGGGATACTTAACCAGGGGTCCATGAGGTCGGTCCAGGAGCTCCATCAAAAATCTTTGCTGCAATGAATTTAATTTGCTTCCTAGTGAGCCAGAATAAAGTTCTTGAAAATAACGATCCTAAGTACATACAGTATCACACACACACACACACACACACACACACACACACACACACACACACTAACAGGAGTCTTAAACAAATAATATATAACTGCTGTGGGGTTCATGCATAATACTTTAGGATTTGGGTTGTCCAGATACATGAGGTTATATGGAGGATTTCGAAATATAGGAAGTGGTCCTGTACCAAGTTAGGGATGTGCACAAAACTGGCACAGGGCCATATCAGAACCAACTCGGCCAGGCTCAGTTTTGGCACCGGTCAAACCAGTATATTGACAGAGGCAGAGGCCTCCCTAAACCTAGAGGCAGTAGGAGGGGAGTAATTTAGTACTTACCGTGTAAGCCACTGCTGCGGCAGCAAGGGTGGCCACGGGAGGTGGCAAGGGTGTTACCTGAGGGCCAACAAATTCCTCAGAACCACAAACCAGGCAAACAAGGATGATTGAAGGAAGCAAAATCACCGTTTATTGAAAACCAGCGCTGGTGACGCTCCCAGTACCTAACGGTAAAACCTGAGAGACGTGCCCAGCTGCCTGGGTCACAAGTTTTTATAATTTGGCATTACTACACAATTAGGCATCAACATTCAGCCCCAAAGAACCAATCAGTTCATTACATTCGTACATATGCTTGCATAGAGGCTGGACTTCGCGCTCTAAGTTTCTATTTCACAGCAGAGAGATAATTAATTAATAGAAGAAGCCTTCACATTCCTAGAACAATACAGTTACTATTCAGGGGAGCCTATCTCTCCCCGCTGCTGCAAACCCCCACTGATTCTGCTCTGGGCAGATAGCTGACTGAACACTTTCTTTTGGTCTGTACTTTTCCATCCCACAGAGGCACTGACTTGCAAACACACTTTCTACAAAGCAATTACAAAGCAGCTTTCTGAAAAGGCATTTTCCATTCCACAAGGGTGGCGGCAGCTCCCCACCCCTCCCAGCCTCCCCCAGAGTAGCCTGGGCCAACAGCAGACTGGTTCCAGACATCTTCGGCCCAGTTTGGGCCTCTGCTCACATGTGGGGGGCATTTTAGTGACCTCTGCCCATGCACGGAGGTCACTAAATTGGTCCTTGCTCATGCGCAGAGACTCAAACTGGGCGGAAGAAGGCCCTAACCTGGCTGCCATCACACTGGGCTGCTTTGGGGGGGGGTGCAAGTGGGGTGGAGTTACAGCCGCCACACACCCCCTCTGGCTGCTGCAACTTCCCTCCCACCCCCTCTATGTTTATGGGAGCCCCTCCTCCACCCCTTCACTGGTAAAGAGGAATCCTCACTGGGCTCCCCTTTACCAGTAGAGCTCTGAGCCAGCTCGAGGTGGTTTGGTGGTTGAACTGGACCGGTTCTCTGCCATGGGATGTGGTGATGGCCACTAGCTTGGATGGCTTTAAAAGGAGCTTCAGCAATTTCCTTCTAGGACAGTTAAATCAATGGCTACTTGTCTGGTGGCTATAGGTCACCTCGAGCCTCAGAGGCAAGAGGCAACTGGTATTCAAGATGCTTCTGAATACCAGTTGCCAGAAGCGTAACTACGGTAGGGCAGGCAGGGCACGTGCCCTAGGCGCCAGGTGAAGAGGGCACAAAAGTGCCTGCCATGCCCTGCCCACTCCTGGCGCCCCCACCACCACAAAACAAACAAACAAAATTTTTCCAATTTTTTTTTCCAGATTGAATCGGCGGGCGCCTAGTGAGCCAGCGTCTCTGGTGCCCTGCCCCCCCCCCCCCCCACGCAGGCACAGCAGCCAGCGCCCTCACAACTTACTCACGAGTCACAAGAAAGATCTCCAGTCTGGGCAGACTGCGTGCGGCTGGGGCAGCTTGTTAGTTATTGCAGCGGGCGCACACTGGCTGGTGGCACCCCCCTGCCGGCCAGTTCAATGAATCAATGCTGTGCCGCACATGCTCCTTGCATGACCATGTGGATCGGGTCTTGGAAGGAGAGAGAGAGCAGCAACTGCTGTGCTGGCCTGGCTATGGGTCGGGCGTTCGTGCTGTGCCTGTGCTGCTGCTTGGTAGACAACAGTACTGCTTGCTTCCTCGTGTGTGTGCCTAACCCATTTACAAGTAAGTAAAATAAACTACTGCTCTCAACAATGATCACTCAATCTGCTTTTCGATTGTGTAGTGTGTGCTTCTGTTCTGGATTTCCCCCGCCCAAATGTAAAGACTAAGAGTCCTTGGAGGGTCAGTGGGGTCTGGGCTGGGGTGTGCTGCTTGAATTGGGGTCTGGGGTGGGTGCATCACACACTTAAATTTCTGCCTTTAATTTGGTTGCCTCCCTCCAAACAGAAGCTGAAGTGGGGAGGGATTTCTTCATTCTCTGCAGTGCTCGAGCAAGCAAGCCCTCCCTGCCTTGGGTGTGTGTGTTTTGGTGCTACTTAGGGCAGACAAAATCCACTGTAAGTCCTTGTTCTTCATCTTCTGGGTGCAGAGCCCTGTGTGTATGTGTGTGCGTGTTCCACCAGGTTGCTTCCCCCAGTGCCTTCCTTAGTAAGAGGGGCGCTGCTTCCTTAGCCGTGTGTGTGTGTGTGTGTGTGTATTTTCCCCTCCACGTTGCTTCCCCCAGCACCTTCCTTAGTAAGAGGGGCGCGGCTTCCTTAGCCCTGTTTTAGTTTGTTCTCCCACCACCACCCAGCAAAGCGTCGCTTCCTCACCCCAAAGTTTTGACTACACAGTGATTTCCTTGGGAGCTGGGGAAGAAGGTAAGAAGCTGGGGGCCCCAATCCCAAGCAGCTATTGGGGCAGCTGTGCAAGGAAGGGAGTGGCGGCAGCAGGTAGACTCCCCACCCTGAGCTACTGCACCGGCAGGGTGGCCAGAACCTCAGGAGTATACTTGTGAGTCAAATGGGCCGTAACCCAAAATTTGGCTTTTAAAAAATCCAAGTCTGGCAACAGAGCGCACCGGAATGATAAGGCAAGGTTTCCTATTTCTGTGCTGCCAACACACAGCAGAGAAAGATGAACTCACAACTCTTTCCTGCTCTGTCTGCTGTTGTCTCAAACAATAATCTTATGATACTCGAGCTTTTATGTACTTTTTCTGTGTTGTTAGATTTACATAGCTTTTAGGTGGAACAGCTTTGTCTCTTTTACCCATTGTATGCTTAGAAGCATATCTATTTCTTTACCCTTGATTTTGGAAGCCCTTCAACTAGAGCAGGGGTTCCAAACCTGTGGCACTCCAGATGTTGCTGCACTACAACTCCCATCATCCCTAGCTATACTTTTTGTGGTTGGGATGATGGGAGTTGTAGTTCAGCAATGTCTGGTCATAGTTCATTTGGGAATCCCTGAACTATGGTAAAGTTATCTGAAAGATGGGTGTCAGATTGGACGGGGGGGAGGGGGGCGCAATTTCAGTGCTTGCCCTAGGCGCTATTTTCCCTAGATACGCCTCTGCCAGTTGCAGGGGAGCAACAGGAAGAGAGAGGACATGTCTGTGGACTTCCCAGAGGCAACTGGTGAGGCACTGTGTGAAACAGGATGTTGTACTAGATAGGCCTTGGGCCTAAGCCAGCAGGGCTCTTATGTTCTTATGTTGGACCCTGCAATATCACCACTTATTGCTGCTTAAAATACATTTACCCGTTTGCTACTTGGGATATATATTGTTGTTGCTTGGGACAAATAGGAAGCATGTTAAATTAATTCAAGGGCCCATCTCCCCTTTACATTAAGTTTTGCTTGTGCCAGAATTCTGGTTCTTAAATTGTCAGACCTTCATTCTAAATAGCAGCAGTATCTACCAAGCCACATGCTGATTCTAAATGGAAGACTTAATGGATTTTGCTATTGTTCACAACACCTGAAACACCATCTATTTTGGGTACACAGTTTGTAAATCTGCTGATTATCAATCAGATTATCTACTATGACCTTTGCTCCAACTACAGCACACAATCAGCAGAAACTTTGCTCTGCAAAGTGTACTGGAGCCAAGTAAGTCAGTTATAAAATCCATTTACTCAGCAGAGCAGCAATTTATGTGGTTTGCTTTGCTTAGCCAGCACTCATGTTATGAACTTTACCTTGTGAATTTGGTTGGTGAATTTAGTATGTATGAGATATATGTAACAAGAGAGGGTCGTTTCTGGTAATTTCCTTCCCCTTTCTTCAATGTCAAGTGATGTGGCTTAGCTTTCTTGATTAAAGGACAATCCTTTCTTATGTTATTTCTTTAGTGCAAGCCCAATTGAAATGAATGGGAGCTATGTAAGACCTACCACTTCCGTTTTCTTGTGTCCCGTTCTGTTCAGTTAGGCAACTCATCCTCATCTCTTCATGGACTGGCTCAGAATAAGTTAAGATAAAATAAGCCTCTCCTTGCAAAATCAGAAAATAGTTTAGTTTATTCTGAACCAATCTGAGTTCAATCAGAATCTATTACGGATTCCCAAGTCCCCCATCATAAGCTCCCAAGCTCCCTTCTCTGCATTCACCCACTTAATTTGCTACACTTCTGACTCCACCAGAGTCAAACTCAAGTTAAAGAAGATTTTAAGGCAAACATTAAAAGTCACCAGGGTTTGTATTTCAAGCCAAAGAATTACAAAGCTCAGCCACATCTTGTGGAGAAAATTTTTTTTTTACAGATTGCACTGTCGCTTTGAGAATATGAGTACAGGGCTCAAAATGTGTTTCTAATGATACAGCTGACATGGTGAAGCCATCATAAGTTGGCTGACAGTTTAAAATGGTGGCAGTTTATTCAGATACTGACATTAAAGCCAGATATATAAGGGTTTGCAAAAGTGACTGGAGAAATCAATTGGTAATACCATTATTCTGCCTCCACCAGAGATTTCTGCAGATAACCTATTGCTCAAGTCTCAATTCACTTAATTCAGTGTACAAGTGAATATTTATTGATTTCCCAACTGCCTAGTTTGCTCTAAACTGGATCATGGTGTACAATTTCCTTAGACCACAATGTAAAGGTCCTGATCTTCAGATGTGATGGCCTTCTACGAAAGTCATCACTTTTGCTTAAAGATCAGTGTGACTGACGCGCATAGAGAGTCTGCAGAGGTGTAGGGAGGCTGGCAGTGGCCAGTGTGCAGCAGCCGCTGCAGCCCCCTGTCCCCGCCCCCTGTGTCTGAGATTGAGGGAGATTGATCGGCCCCACTGAGTTGGCAGAGAAAGTCGCTCTGGCTGTGCTGCCAATGCAGCACGGGCTGATTTTAGTTCCAAACTGGGCTGTGAGGCCACATGGACTGAAATAACACACACACACCCCCGCATCTGACGTCAGATGCGGGGGCCGTGACTGGGGCCGCACCCGCGGCCTCTGATTGGTGGCGGCCTGGGTTCTTTGAACACGTTTGCCCAATGGTGGCTCCACCCCTGAGAGTCTGTATGTTTCTCTTCAATGGCAGGAGGTGTTCTGGTAAGGGCTTACAGCCCCTTCCTTTCCAGCTCACATTCATTGCGTACCTAATTCATCTATCCCATTTGCAACATGGTTGCTATCACAAAGCTACAACAACCTTGTGGTTGACTCCACACTGGGTCAGTAACATCAGGAGGTTACACCTATCATTGTATACTTTAGATCGCATGTGTGCTTCTCACATCCATTCCTCCATTGAGGATATTCGTGTGAATTGCCACAGGGGATGGTGCCTCCGCTAAGCTTTAGAATGCACCCAGAATATAAGAAGGCAGTCTTAAAGAAATTCATTTCCTATCCATCCAGCAAACAATGGCCTCACAATCTTGAGAACTACCAAAGCATGTTGAAGGGTTCAATGTATGTGCTGCTTGACATTAGTTCTGTGCAAGCTTTAATATAAGTGTTAATAAATTTGGAATTTGTACATTGCCTCAGAAAATCCTGACACCTAGCATCAGGAAGCATTTAACAACCTTCTATTTTACCGCTGGATGTGACATATGCTAGGGTAACTTTGATTGGAGTTTCTTTCAAAAATATGCAATGACCTAGATTCTGATTATCTAATTCATGCTAGGTAATTGAGAAAAAAAACCCTCATTTTCTCCAGATAATAGTGTCTGCTAATCAACCAGATTCAAATTAAGTACAGGATCTACATGAAGAGCAGGCCATACATAGTGACTGATAATAGAGATGTACAAATTGTGTTTCTTTGGTAAGTATCAAGTGTGGAGTACAGCCTGCAGTTGATTTAAAGAGGGGAAAATCAGACAGTGTAGTGCAGAAGTTGAGGTCTTTATTAGCTTCATTTATTGTGATCCCCAGGTAGACGTTTTACAGTCATATTGTTTATTGTTACACTTCTATTCCACTCTACCGTTAAGAAGCGGAGTCTGGTTTACATTCAGTTTCCAGGCGGGATTCCATCCAGGAATGGATTAACTTTTTCTCCCAACTCCAGTAACATCCAGTGAAAGAAAACATATGGTGTGATGCTATAATATCGAGAGGTTTTGGTCCTGCAAGAGCCAACTAATGAAATTGAGTGGGAGTGTCTCAATGTGATGGCTATGTGTTATGCATTCCATTACAAGACTTAATGGACTAGAAGAGAGCAGCTAGTGAGATACTTCTGCTTCTACTTTCAGCAGCTATGTCTAGAGATATGCAGCAACCCCCTGAGACATTTCCCTTGTCTTATAGAACTCAGTTGGTTTCCCTTGAAAATTCTCAGATGTTTCTCATTGGGAAATAGTTCACTTTAAAAAACAACAACACCTTTCTATGGTCCATTCCAGATCCCAGAACCCTCAGAGACATATTTTCAGAAGATACAGTGAGCTGCAGTTGAGATTTGCAAAAATTAACCTGTTGGATGCCTAACTTTTTCAGTCTATGCATGTCAGCTGGATGTCAGCTGCTTAGTTTTAACAATGTAATTCCAACAAATGCTGTAAGAAACAGTCATGCAGTAAGCTCAGCACACACAGAAACATACCTGCTTGGAATTCTGGGTAAATAAAGGGCAGCATGGCCTTTGAGCTGTTTTCAACCACAGAGAAAACCAGTTGCTACCAGTCATGCTGATATTTGTTCAGGATTATGACATGACTCATTATGATTACTATGAAAAGGGGAAGTGCAGCAATTGGCACCCTGCCTTAGGAACAAAGATGTTTGGGGTCACCACTGACCAAGTAGCAGTACACAGCTTCTGTTCCAGGCTGGCTAGACCCCTTGAATAGGAATGTTCAGTGGATGGAGATACATTGCAACATATACTGCTAGTTGCCACTTGAAATCATGTAATCCTGAATGTGTACCATTGACAAGAAGTAAATCAGAGATAGGCTTTCAAAAGGGGTGGGGAGAAAATTCAAATCACATTTTTTCACTGAGGAAAGAAATCCTTCAGTTCTTTTTCCTTGAGAAAAGGGGATGTGAGATGTGTGCACAGCCCTCTTATTCCCCATTCTCTCCTGTGCACACGTGGGTGGAAGAAATGGGCAGAAGAGGGCTATGGGGGCCTGTTCCCTCATTTGCAGGTGCTGCCCTGTGTGAGGGAGAATTGCAGTCATTATACGTATTTAAAAACTAAAGTCTATTGCAGCTGGCGGTTTAATATTGCTGCAACTTTGAATAAAACTTTTTTGCACAGTCTGTTTTGTTAATAAATTGCTGCTGTCAGATGAACAGTTCATCAGAGGGCTTTAGCAAATGGTTTTTATTCCACAGTATTTTTAGTGCACCCACAAAAAGGGAAGGAAATTGAAGGGGGGGAAATATCAAAGCTGAGTTCATCTCAGAAAGGCCCTTCAAGCAGTGTCTTGTCAGATATCTGAGAATAGCATGCATTTCACCCTTCAGGAAAGACATTTTTAAATTCATTTCAGTCATTGCTTGTAATTGAGTTTAACAGCAGAAAATCCTTCAGTTGACCTCCTGTCTGTCTTTGTTTCTGCTCTTAATACAATTGCTCAGAGAGAAAAATGGTCCATCTAAACAAGTCAGAATGACAGGAAGGGGAGGGAAATAAATAAATAAAAACCACTAAACAAAACAAAAAAGTGCTGAAGCCATCTGTTTGGGGAACATTAGAACTGACGCAGGTAAATAATTGAAACAGCTTAAATTGGCTCTTCACCCCCCTTCCATACACAAAGAAAATCTCCAAGCCACATGGTACAAATAGACCACATATGGAAACTAATTAAAACCCTGTCAAAGTAAGCTTGTCATCTGCGACTGCAATGACTGAGCAAGAAAATAGAACAAGATTGCTGGAGAAATTGGCACAATGATATGTTTTGAGTGGAATTGTGGGAGAAAAATTTAGATTTTTTTGGTCTTTGATATATTATTTCATTGTCAAGAACATTTATCCCACAAGTTCCGGGAAAGAAGTAATTAGTGATGCTGTCAGTTTTGGCAGAAGTGTGGACCCTCAGTATCCCCATTCTAGTCTGGGAACAACTTGAAACTGGCTTTATTTATTTATTATATGCTCATCCCATCTTTCCTCCGAGGGACTCAGGGTAGCTGATATGGTTCTCCTCTACCCATTAAATACTCTCAAGAACCTTGTGAGGCAGGTTAGGCAGAAAGAGAGTGACTGGCCCACAAGCCAGCCATTGAGCTTCATGGCCAAATGGGGATTTGAACCTGGGACTCAAAGGGCCTAGTCTGATACTCTAACCACTATACCACACTGGCTCACCAACCACCCCTGCTACTAGTCCTTCCTCCCAGGTTGCTCCCCTTTGTACAGAAATAACCCTTACTTTTGCAAAGGTGAATGTGTAGCCAGTATTAGAGTGGGCTCACAATAGTCCCATTGCACTCGGTGCAGCTTGAAATGATACCCCTCAGCATGCTAGAGGCCATTATGATTGTTGCTTATCCTTATGTTATGACTGTGACTGCTTACCCTTCACCTTCCACAAAGGTAAAGATTTTTTATTTTATTTTTTGCAAAGGGTGGAGGGAAGCTGACAGAGAGTGGTGCATGGAAATTAACTGGGTTTTGACAAGTTGAATGTTCAATAAACCACTGAGGTTTTCGAAGTATTAGCAAGAATTTTCCTCAGATGGCGTTTGAGATGGACTAGAGCCTCATTCAGATGTTATAAGTAGAGACTGTACTCAAGTACAGCCTCTGAAAATGAGGTGGAAGTCCCACCCAGCGTGCCAATCACTCTTCCCTACTGGGGTGATCCATCTGAAGGTCCATCTGTCTGAAGAGGCGGGGGCTATAGAGGATGGAGGATGCTTCCATGAGCAGAAGGCTTAGGTGCAGGAGCAAAAGCTCTGTTATAACAATGAGAAAGCTAAAGAAGGCTACATCCCTACCATTCATAGATTGGTCCAGGCATTGCTGCAGAGACAGTGAGGCGGGTCTCACAATCCGTGAGACCCGCTTCTTTAGAAACTGCGGGGAGAGTGGGCTAAGTCCACTCTCCCTGCAGACGAGCGAGCAGGGAGCCCTGGGTGGCCGGATCGGCCGCCCACACAGTTGCTGGCTCAGTGATGGAGCCGGCGGGGGGTGGGGGAGTGGGGGCCATGTGGCCCCCGCAAGCCCCAGTATGCCCTGCGCAAGCACGCAGGGCATACTGGGGAGACCCCCGGCTGGGGGTCTACTCCTGAGTAGGCATGGCGCAAAGACGCACCGCGGCTACTCACGATTGTAAAAGCGGGTTTGCGGAGTGCTCGCTCCGCAAACCTGCTTTTTTCCAGGGGTTCCAGATCAAGTTAGCCGCTCCAGAACCACCGGGCTCGGCTGCAAGCTCGGTGGTTCTGACGATCAGCAAAAATCGGGCTAGCAGAGGCTAGCCCGATTTTTGCTGATCGTCAGAATAGCCCCAGTGTGTACTTGAAGCAACTGGTGGCAATAAGAGGGAGTGCAGGCAAAAGCAAGTCAGTGCTGGTGTAGCATCCAGTCCAAGAATGATCACCACCTCCATTATTTTCCACTGCAGCTGTAACTCAGGCACCACTACCCCCTAATAGCTAGTTAATTTTCTTTACACCCTAAGAGGTAGCGACTAGCGAGAACCTCAGATATTATTTATTATTATTTATTATTATGTATTCGATCTTTATACCGCCCTTCCGAAATGGCTTAGGGTGGTTTACAATTAAAAACAGAAACCATTAAAACCAATAACAATTAAAACAGAAAGATAAATATGAACACCAATTAAAAACATCTTAAAAACAATTAAACTATCAGAACAATTAAAACCCTGAAAACCAGTTTAGCATTAAAACAATTAAAACTAATTAAAACCCTGAAAGGCCAGGCCAAACAGATGGGTTTTAGGGGCTCTCTTGAAGGTCAGTAAGCCATTAAGATTTTGAATTTCTGCTGGGAGTGCATTCCACAGCTCGGGAGAAGCTACAGAGAAGGCCCGCCTCTGAGTCGCCACCAAACAAACTAGTGGTAACTGGAGACGGACCTCCTCAGATGACCTTAACGTGTGGTGGAGGTCATGTAAAAGAAGGCACTCTCTAAGATATCTTGGACCCAAGCCATTCAGGGCTTTAAAGGTAATAACCAGCACTTTGTATTTTGCCCGAAAACGTATCAGCAGCCAGTGTAATCATTTCAAAACAGGCATAATATGGTCTCTCTGGGTTGCCCCAGAGATCAATCTGGCTGCCGCATTCTGAATTAACTGAAGTTTCAGAACTATGTACAAAGGCAGCCCCACATAGAGCGCATTGCAACAGTCGTGCCGGGAGGTTACCAGCTGATGCACCACTGTTTTGAGGTCATCCTCTTCAAGGAATGGGCGCAGCTTTCGAATCAGCCGAAGCTGATAGAAAGCACTCCTGGCCATGGCCTCCACCTGAGATACCAGGGTGAGGCTTTGGTCCAGGAGTACTCCCAAGCTGCGCACCTGCTCCTTCTGGGCACCTGCTCCTTCTGGGCACCTGCTCCTTCCCATCCAGCACAGGAAGATCTAATTCACTGCTAAGATTCTGAGCCTGCACAATGATCATCTCGTCTTGCTTGGATTCAGCTTCAATTTGTTATCCCTCATCCAGCCCATTACTACCTGTAGGCAGCCATTTAGAAAATGAGTGTCATTTCCTGAAGATGAAAAGGAGAAGTAGATTTGGGTGTCATCAGCATACTGATAACACCCAGTACCAATCCTCCTTATGACCTCACCTAGTGGTTTCATGTAGGTGTTAAAAAGCATTGGTGACAGATTCAGACATAACCAGAATGACATTGCAACACTTAATTGACCTCCTTACTTTTCAGAGAGTAGCATGTATTCTGTTAAAGCAGAACACAGGGACAACGATGGAATAGGAGCTACAAAACTGGAGGAGAATAAGTTCGCACCATTTGGATGGGCCTTCTCCATTGCTGCGCCTGGGCTCCATTGCACTCGCTGTTGAAATAAGAGCCTCCCCATCTCTGAAAACTGGGCACTGAAGACACATTTGTTCACCCAGGCTTTTAATTAGATTTATAGTTTTAATAGTTTTTAATGTTGGGTTTTAAATGATTTTAATATTTTAATCATTTTTAATTTTGTTTAATTTGTACTGTTTTTGTTTCACACTACCTAGAGACACAGGTTTTGGGCAGTATATAAATAAGTCAAGTAAGTAAATAAGTACATAATAAAATTCCACATGTATCAAAGATGTGCTTTGTTGCTAGTGAACATTCTGAGTTGTCCTCAAAGGCAGCCCCTCATTGAGTGCATTTCCAAAACCTATTTACAGTGGACTGATAGCTCGTATGTTTATATGACATAAGATAGGGGTATTAATGACCCAATTTGACTTCTAAAATTGAAGTCCTGTGCCCCTTTATCATTCTAAGAAATGCAATGGTTCTTGATGCACATACACAGAAACATCCTACCGTCCAAGCAGAGCACGAATCATTGTGGAAAGGGAGGGATTTTCAAACCTGTATTTTACAAGAACCCTAATCTTCTGTGCCATGCTGAGTTACAACATGACTCTTCCTTCATTATCTTATTCAAGACAGTGGGTAGTTTCTTGCAGCTGTCAGATGTTCATCCTTGAAATATGCCTACAGGGAAACAAAAAAGCCTAAATTAGCCATCACAAATATGCTCTTCTTGCAGTATTTCCAGTCCTACCTAGAACAGAAGGAGCAGAAATCCAGCCAACCAGTTGGGGGTTATTTGAGAGTTTATATTCCAGTGAGGCTCACCAATATTATTTGAGCTCTTTAGAGATAGGGGTTATTATCCAGACTGAATTGTTCAGAGTTTCAAAAATGTTAGATCGTTTGTGGTATTCTTTTCCCAGCTTTGGAATATATGTTCAAGTTACGTGCTGATACAATGCAGTGATAGTGAATCATCTCCAAGATGATAAGTTTGCCGTTTTGCCAGCAAGTTAACAAGATAGGAGGCCTAGTGTAAATTTTACCCAGACTAATTTAGAACTCCAAGGATCATAGAGTGAAGACATTAAGTATTGTGGTAGGCATTTGACACACACATTCTGCCTTGAAAACAAATACTCTGAATGCTGTGAATGTGTTTCAAAACCATTTCACTTTAGAAAGTGTGTCTGCCTCTACCCATAGAATCAGAGAGGAGACCAGTGACAGCCTGTGCGGGAACTGCTGGGGGGGGGGGGCAGCAGGAGGCACCTTTAACTGTAAATTAGTAGGTGCTTACCTCTCCTTTCGCCACACCATAAAGCTGTTCAGAGCAGCATCATGCCACCTAGCACCTGCTGCGGCAGAGGATCAGTTCCACTACTTAGCTGGGAGGGGTGGTGGTCAGATCTCCCCACCCCTGCCAGCCTCCCCCAGAGTAGGCATGGCTGGTGGCAGTCTGGTTCAGGCCTCTGTGTATCCACAGAGGCCATTTTAGTGGCCTCTGCGCATGCACAGAGGTAATTAATATGGCCTCCCTGCATGCACAGAGGCTTGAACAGGGTGTCGGCAGCCCTGTCGACTCTAGGGAAGGCCGGCAGGATTGGAGGGGAGCTGCCCCTGCCCCCTCCACACACATTCACAGCCACTGCACTTATAAGTCGATATTTACTTCCCTGCCACTCCCTCTACCCTTAAGACAGTCTCCTTTACTGGTAAAGGGGAATCTTCACTGGATTCCCCTTTAGCAGTATTAACAGCACAGGAATTATACCAGAGCAATGGAAAACAGCAATAGTTGTTCCCAAATTTTAAAATGGTTCTCATTTGGATCCATCTAATTATAGGCCCATAAGCTTGCTGTCCGTGGTTGGTAAGTTATATGCTCTCTATCTATTGGATAAGCTTGAGGCATGGATCTCAGAGAACCAGATTCTTGGGACTGAGCAAGCAGGTTTTAGAGCAGGCCGCTCTACTCTAGATCATTGTATGATCTTGTATCATCTAGCGAAGAAATACTCTAGTGGCCCTAAAGACAAACTCTTTGTCGCTTTTATAGATTTAAAATCTGTGTTTGATTCAATTTCCGGACACATATTATGGTCCAAACTTGAAAAAACTACAATAGACAAGAGACTGTTATTCTTGCTGATGCAGCTCTATTCTACATCTTCATTACGGGTTAGGTATGCCACAAATGGGACTCTAACTGATTCAATTCCTTCTACTCGTGGGGTCAGACAGCGTTGTGTCTTGGCCCCTACATTGTTTAATCTTTTTATTAATGATTTGGCCCAATGTCTGGAAAAAGTGGATTCACATGCACCGAAGCTGTCTGATAAACGAGTGCCGGTGCTGTTATATGCAGATGACACGGTTGTATTATCTCAGACTAGACTGGGTTTGCCTGCTACTGCAACGATAACAAGTTAGTTATCAATTATAAAAAATCAAAGATCCTGGTTTTTTCTAAATCCAGGAAAGTATACAAATGGATAGTAAACCAGAACCATATTGAGCAGGTTTACAAATATAAATATTTAGGCATTTTTCCTCCCAATATAATCTTAACTGAAATACCCATAGGCTGTCCTCCATCCATATAGCCCGTAAAACTCTTAGTGCCTTTTTGCACTTCTGCTATTCTAAAGGAGGCCAGTATATACCTATGGCACTCCAGGTATTTTGGGCTAAGATTGTGGCTCAATTACTTTTTGGAGCCTCATTATGGATACAGGAGGTAACAATTGAATTGGAGAGAGTACAGTCTATATTCCTAAGAACAATCTTTGCAGTACCTAGGTGTGTGCCATATTCTGTTCTCTGCCTGGAATCTGGGTCTTTTTCTATAGTCTGTAAAGTTTGGGAATCTACTTTTGCTAGATGGATTCAACTCTGATTAGAGATTCGGGAATTTCTTTTTTCCATTACTTATGGTTGGGCTCTTATCCAAAACCCTGGCTATCTTATGTAAACAACAAAACAATGCAATTGGGACTCTCTCCTTCTGAACTACTCTGGAGAATAATAAGGTGAAGGAAATACTATTTCTACGGTTGCATGACACTGAATGTCAGGAACTTATGTCTTCGGCTAACAAGACCTGCTCTCCCCTACATTTTGGGATTCCCCCACCCCTATGGGAGATAGAGGTGCAAATTATCTAACAACACTTCACTTCTCCAAGTTTCGGGTCGTGTTTACTCGGGCTTGCTTAAATGTGCTGCCCTCCTCCCTTTTCAAATGGAGGTTCGCTAAGGATTCTTCAGCTATGGTTTTCTGCCCTTGTGGCTCTGGCCTCCTGGAAACTGTTACCCATGTTTTGTTATATTGCTCTTTGTATCAAGGTGATAGAGAAGAACTTATCTCCCCCCTGTTAGTTAGATTTCATGGAAGGTGTGAGCTTTTTATATGCAATATTGCCTTGCGGATACAAGCTGTGAGATCACAAAAGTGGTGGCCAAATCTTTTTATATTGCTATGAGATTAAGGTCTCAATGTTATGAGTTGTTTTACTGTTTTTAAGTAATCTATTCTGGATGCTTGTATACTGTTTTATTGTGTGTAATTATTAGTCACTATTTGTGTATATTAGTTATATTTGTTATTCTGATTTTTATCTCTTTGTTGGCCAACAGCTGTAATAAAAACTGACTGGTTTTAGCAGTAGAATTCTGAGCTGGCTCGGTTCGACCCAGGCCCAGTTCAGTTTAGAGTCGGACCAGCCAAGGCTGATCTGGCTGAATTCAGAACCCATCAAGCCTAGCCAGCTCGTACACCCCTACTGCAATATTGTCAGGGGAAAAACCAAACAAACCTGAGCTTTTCAACTGAGGAGACAAAGCGTGGAGATCACAAGGGACTCTACATGAATGCTTTGGGGAAACTGATGCTGCTTTACAGGCTGGCATTGTCTGCCTGTGTGTTTGCTGTTTTTCCATTTGCAGGTACACCTATACTCTAAATAATTGTTTGATGTTTTATCTCTTCACAAGGAAGCAGCTGTTCCTTGGAGAAGTGATGACCCTCATGTATGAAACAATTTTATAGTGATGTTCATTTTCACATGGTACATCCACTGCAGAAACTACTTAACAAAGAGGAAACATGGAAAGGATACAACTTAATCTGGATCTCAATCTTTCTTGACCAAACACCTTTCCAGTTTCTTAGTATTATTTAACAAGGCACTTGTTGGAAGTAAGATCCCATTTTAATATATATATAAAAGACCTAAATATGCTTGCCTGGGAAATTTAATCATTTCTGAAATTCTCTCGCCACCTCCTGTCACCAATTTTGAGAAGAGAAAGAAAGGTTAGATGCATTTTAGTGCAAGAGTACTTCTTCTTACAAATGGTTCCAATGAATCATTGTAGAGCTGAACAAGAAACAGATGTCAGTTAATTAGAGATTTGAATTTAATGACATGGTTGCATAGGTATAGCAACCAAAACAGCTGTGTTCTCCTGCCTAACATTAAATTCATTTCTTTGAAGGCATCCTTTACATTTTTCTTCATTTTTAATAAATTGTCTTTCACAAGTCTATATGATAAATACTAGAATTCAGAATATCAGACTTCCTGGGCATTAATCCTGCCAAGATTTCATTCCTTTAAGGTCATTATGAGAAAGTAAAACAAGTTATGTAATTGTCTACTAACTGCATGGCAACTGGAGACTGCTGTTATGGTATTTGAGGGAACTTGCCATCTAATTTAGATGGGTCTACCGTTCTCTCTATATCTTCATTCCACATAAAAAAGGGGGAGTGTCAGCCTTGAAGAGTACAGAGAAGGATCTTTAGGTAATGAGTGATCAAAAGAGAGAAATGAGGTATCAGTGGATGGTGTTAATGGGAAATGCAGAAGAAGAATGGAGAAAGAAAGCAAACATGAAGAAGGCATTCAAGGGTTGAAAAATGAGCAATCCCAGCTCCAAACAAGGATTAGTTACCCAAACATCTGGAGTCTATTGTCTGACTGTAGACAATATTAACTGTCAGTGCACAATTTGAGACCAGTTCACACATACACATTCATCACTTGTTCTTTCATTGCTTAGTTGCTCAGCACTTAATGACATGTAGGTGAATTTGTGAACAGTCTCAGTTGAAATACTGTGTTGTTTGATCTACAGTGACTCTTTCACACACATCAGTCATTACTTCATGTCACTGTCATCCTGAGATGAACATTTATGTGTGACCTTGGTATCCTGAAAACCCAAGCGGAGCCTTCATAGCTGAGAAAAACAGGTGTCTAGCTGGGGCAAGCTCCTGATGCCAGTGATGTTTTCAACATATCTGCTCCATCTGTGGGGGTCCACACCCCTTCAGTACATGTGCTAGGGGCTGCGGGGCCTGCACTGGCTTCTGGGAGCTACAGAGTACCAGAAAAAAGGTGGGGTCCCAACTCCCAACCCTTCTCCTGGTAAGGGAACTAGTCCAATTCTGTTAATTCCTCTGTTCATACTCTTTCAGTGCTATCCTGTTGTTCCTGATGTTAGGTGTTCAGGGGATGGATTTTAGTTTGGATTTCTTATCGCTTACTAGGGTCTCATCTCAGGGTTGCATTTAGAGTTTTAAATTTAAATTCAGTACATGGGTTGAAGCACATTGTGCAAAAAAAAAATTGACAAAGTGAGAAAGAAGAGTATTTGGTCCCTTCTCTGAGCTGCCAGTGCCAAGTCTGCAGGTGTCCCCATTGGGCGGGGTCCTGAAGAAGGCCAAGGGAGAGTCTTGTCTTTCTCATCTTTTATTCCCTGTAGGTGGATCTGTGAATGATGCCATACATACATCACTATCTACTATATTTCACTATATTTCATTTGATTCAATGGTTGCAATGGCCCATGCACAGGGGAGCGGGGCTCTCATGGGTAAATGTGACGTCAAGTCACCTTTTTGGCTTTTGCTTGTGCATCCTGCTGACGTTGAACTCCTGGGGTTTTCTTTTGATGGCTCATTTTACATGGATAGGGCACTACCTATGGGACTATGGGGTGTCCCATCTCTTGTGCCACCTTTGAGCATTTCAGCTCCTTTCTGGAGTGGGTGTTTCGAGACAGGTCTGGTGCATGGTTGATCTAAAAACAAAATAGTGAGATGTGGGTTTGTGTGTGTGTTGGTTAATTTCATATGTGTTATTTTTTATTTAATAATGATTAAATAAAATTCATGCTGATGAAAGGAAGGCTGTGGTGCCATTTTTGACCTCTTCTGGACAAGTACACCATGTCTTATGGACCACCTCATGTCATGTCAGAGAAGCTTGCTGGAGAAGAGGGGAAGAGGATTCCATCTCCCCCAGGGTGTGAGACTGGGGTGCTTGCCTCTTCTCTTCTGCCCTCCCTGGTTGCCATCTGCCTCCCCCCAGGACTGCTTGCAGAGAGGCTTTGCAGGACTGGGGCTGTAAGGATGACTGGGCAGTTTTTCCTGGTTCCACCTGCTGATCTTACTGCTCAGCCTATATATGAAGGCTGCCAGTGGTGGCGGGCCCGCCACCGGTGGGGTCGCCATCGAAGGGGCGACACCAAAGGGGGTTGACCCTTTGGGGGAGCAACCTCGGGGGAGAAACGAGGGCAAGGGCTGGACACTTTGTCCAACCATTTGTATAGAGGGAGGCATTCAATAGTGGGGCTTCTGTTCAATCAGTTTTAAGTTGTGCTGAGGTTGGGTTGAAGTTGTAATGTGTGTGGGTTTTTCTGGAGATGGGAAGACAGGGAGTGCCTTCGTTGAAGGTGGGGCAGCTATTCCTGTGGTGGTGGGGAATAGAAGAAGAAACGCTGGCAGGTCAGCAGGCTGCTCCAGGGGAAGGGTGGTCAGAAATCTAATAGCTGTCCCCCTTTCCGGCTGTCCTGCCAGCTCTTTGACCTTGGGGAGCACTGCCAACATCCCACATAACCTTACCTTGCTCCTCTGCAATGCCAGGTCGGTCCAAAATAAATCAGAACTCATCCATGATTTGATCATGGATGAAAGGGCCGACCTGGTGTGTATTACTGAGACTTGGTTGGGGGAGGCTAGTGGTCCAGTTTGGTCCCAGCTTCTCCCGCCAGGATATTCTGTAGAGGAGCAGGTGAGGGGACGTGGGCGGGGAGGTGGAGTGGCTGTGGTCTATAAGGATGACATCTCCCTTACCAGGGTCCCTGTTAGGGTATTGGACCATATTGAATGTGTGTACTTGAGTTTGGGGACCAGGGATAGATTGGGACTTCTGCTGGTGTACCAATCGCCCCCCTGCCCAGCAGAATCCCTTACTGAGCTCACGGACTTGGTTGCGGAACTTGTGTTGGAGTCTCCCAGACTTTTGGTGCTGGGGGACTTCAATGTTCTTTTTGGGACCAATTTGTCTGGGGCAGCTCAGGAGTTCATAGCGGCCATGACGACTATGGGCCTATCCCAAGCGGTCTCTGGATCAACGCATATTGCAGGTCACACGCTTGATTTGGTCTTTTATGCTGATCAGGGTGGTTTTCCGTGGGTGGGGACTCCTACGATTTCCTCGTTGTCATGGACGGACCACCATCTGGTTAAGGTTGGACTTACAACAACTTCCGACCTCCGCAGGGGTGAGGGGCCTATTAGAATGGTCCGTCCGAAGAGGTTACTGGATCCAGTAGGATTCCAAGACGCCTTGGAGGGATTTAATGTTGGCTCTGCTGGTGATCCTGTTTATACCCTGGTTGAGAACTGGAACAACTTGCTCACCAGGGCAGTAGACACGATTGCTCCTAAGCGTCCCCTCCAACCTGCTTCAAAATTGGCCCCTTGGTATACGGAAGATCTACGGGGGCTGAAGCGGCAAGGTAGGCGACTGGAGTGCAAGTGGAGAAAAACTCGACTCGAGTCCGACAGATTACGACATGGAGCAAATTTTAGGATCTATGCTCATGCGATACGTGCGGCAAAGAAGCGGTTCTTTTCTGCCTGTATTGCCTCTGCGAGTTCACGTCTGGTGGAGATATTCAGGGTTGTGAGGGGACTAGTATCTGCTCCCTCTCCCTTGAACCAGAATTTGGAGTCATCAGTTACCCACTGTGGTGTGTTTAATGAATTTTTCGCAGAAAAAATCTCTCGGATTCGGGCCGACCTAGATGGAGACTCCACAATTAATTTGATGTCTGAACTGGAGGTGTCCGACAACTCCTCTTATACGATTTGACTGGATCAATTTCAGTTTGTGACTCCTGATGATGTGGACAAGCTGGTTGGAGCAGTGAGGCCTACCACTTGTCCTCTTGATCCTTGTCCAACATGGCTTGTTCTATCTAGCAGGGAGGCTGTTGTAGGTGGCCTGGTAGAAATCATAAATGCTTCTCTGAGGGAGGGCAGGATGCCTCCTTTATTAGACCTCTTCTAAAGGCAATTATTAGACCTCTTCTAAAGAAGCCTGCGTTAGATCCCTCAGAGTTGAGCAATTATAGGCCAGTTTCCAACCTCCCATGGCTGGGCAAGGTAATTGAGAGGGTGGTGGTCTCTCAGCTCCAGGCGGTCTTGGAGGAAACTGATTATCTAGACCCATTTCAAACTGGTTTTCGGGCAGGCTTTGTGGTGGAGACTGCCTTGGTCGCCCTGATGGATGATCTCCAATTGGCAATTGACAGAGGAAGTGTTACTCTGTTGGTCCTCTTGGATCTCTCGGTGGCTTTCGATACTATCGACCATAGTATCCTTCTGGAACCTCTGAGGGGCCTGGGGGTGGGAGGCACTGTTTCACAGTGGTTCTGCTCCTACCTCTTGAACAGATTCCAGGTGGTGTCGATTGGAGATTGTTGCTTTTCAAAATCTGAGCTTAAGTATGGTGTCCCTCAAGGCTCCATACTCTCTCCAATGCTTTTTAACATCTACATGAAACCGCTGGGAGAGATCATCAGGGGATTTGGAGCTGGGTGTTACCAGTATGCTGATGACACCCAGATCTACTTCTCCATGTCAACTTCTTCAGGAGCTGGCATATCCTCCCTAAATGCCTGCCTGGAAGCAGTAATGGGCTGGATGAGGAAGAATAAACTGAAGCTGAATCCAGATAAGACGGAGGTACTTCTTGTGCGGGGTCAGAACTCTAGAGATGATTTTGATCTGCCTGTTCTAGACGGGGTCACACTTCCCCAAAAGGAACAGGTTCGCAGTCTGGGAGTACTTCTGGATCAACGTCTCTCCTTGGTTTCTCAGGTTGAGTTGGCGGCCAGGGGTGCTTTCTATCAGCTCCGGCTGATACGCCAGCTGCGCCAGTTTCTCGAGATGACCTCAAAACAGTGGTACATTTGTTGGTAACCTCCAGACTGGACTTCTGTAATGCGCTCTACGTGGTGCTGCCTTTGTACGTAGTATGGAAACTTCAGTTGGTTCAGAATGCGGCAGCCAGGTTGGTCTCTGGGTCATCTCAGAGAGACCACATTACTCCTTTGTTGATGGAGTTACACTGGCTGCCAATAGGTTTCTGGGCAAAATACAAATTGCTAGTTATAACTTATAAAGCCCTAAACAGCTTAGGCCCTGGGTATTTAAGAGACCGTCTTCTTCGCTATGAGCCCCACCAGCCGTTGAGGTCACTTGAGGAGGTCCATCTCCAGTTGCCACCAACTCGTTTGGTGGCTACACAGAAACGGGCCTTCTCGGCTGCTGCCCCAAGATTGTGGAATGCACTCCCTGCTGAGATACGATCCTCCCCATCTCTCCCAATTTTCAGAAAACACCTGAAAACACACCTCTTCAACCAGGCTTTTTCAGCTTTTTAAAACTTGTTTTTAAATAGTTCTGAATATTTAATTGTTGTTTTATGATGTTTTAAATTGTTAATTATTGTTTTATGTTTTATAATTTTTGTTTTAATGATTAATTGATTTTAATGGTGTTTTAATGTAAACCGCCCTGAGCCTTTTGGAAGGGCGGTATAAAAGTTTTAATAATAAATAAATAAATAAATAAATAATTCACCTGGATGGTAATGACCATGGCTTGCTGAAAGGCAAGACCTTGATTTTGCAGGCAGTTACTGATCTGCAGGTTTTGGCAGCCTGTTGGCTGGGTTTATTCTTAATATGATCCAACATGATTCCTCACTTGTGTTGGAGGTTTTGGAGGCCGGTAGGTTTTGGCAGCCCGTTGGCCGGGTTTATTGTTAACATGGTTCAACATGATTCCTCACGTGTTGTTGGAGGGATCAAGGGGGCTTAACTTGTTTTAACAGGGCATGAAAGAAGGTGGACTGGGAAACTGGCAAGGTGATTGATGTCTTGGGTTTCTCACACTCTGATATTCATCCGCAGCATGGTACACTTTACAAGGCAGATGGTATGCACTTTTTGGACTTGGGGGATGATTGGTTTCTCCAGAACATGCAATGGAGGCTTCAGGAAGCATTAGCTGGATGGAGAAAGGGGAGCTAAACTGACGTTTGCCCCCCTTTTGTGGCAGGAGACTGTGAGTGTGGGAAGGTAGGATTACCTATTGGTGTTCAGCTGGAGGGCCCGTGAGGTGAAGGGGGTTACCATGGTACAGCTTCTCAGGGTTTTGTGGCCCAGGGTTGGTGCTCTCTTGGCGAGTTGCTTTCCTCACCAACTTAGAGTTTTGCAGCTTGGGTTGTGGTGGATCAACTAGGCTTAGGGTTGAGTATCCCTCCCCTCAATGTGGGGAAGCCACATGGTGAGAGGAGGTCAGGAGTTTGGCTCCTGACAGCTTCAACACCCTGCCGTTTCACCCTTGTGAGGGAACAGTCCTCTTTAAGAGGTTGTTTCACACTGGGAGGAGTACCAGCACTCTGGTTAGTTAAAAACTTCTGTTGTAAGTTAATGTATGTGTTACTAAAGCGGCCCTAGTTTACTTCACTTATGCGTGTCTTGTCTTCTTTGGGTGCAAAGAAAAAAAGAGACTATGCAATTTTATCCGTATTATGCAACTGACTTGTGAACCAAGGCAAATTCCTCTGACTCATGCCATTTTAAATGAAGAATTAAAATCAGCAGTTCATCATTTCACCCAAGGACACTAAATAGCTCCCCTTATGTTTCATGCAGCTTCAGAGAAGGAGTGCAATTAATCTGATGCTTCAGTGTACATTGCCATCTCTATTTATAATATTCACAACTTTGAAGCAGAACAGGCTGCACAACATAACAAATTACACAATGGAGCTAAAAGAAGCTTTTTAAAGTTTTTAGGAGGAAAAACAGGTTTTAAACTACTCTAATGTATTACCAATACATGCATCTATGAAGAGGCCTATATTCAGAAATGCAAGTTAATTTTACAAGACAGAACACTTAGCTGCCAATATTTTGAATGGGAAGCAGACACTCAAGAAATAATATAATGAGGTAAGTTAATGTAAACAATGCAACACAGAAAAGAGCCCATGCTCCATGGAAAATAAGCTGTTTATTCAGTCCTTGGCATCTAGTTATTTATTTATCATATTTATATTCCACATGATATGTGTATCTCTAGACAGTGTACATAATTTAAAATACCACAAATTGTATATGTGTTACAAACAGTTTATGAAATGCTAGTAAAACAGCTTGAAGTCTGCAAGCATATTGTCTTATCTCGGTGAGACTCTAGTCCTTTCCTAGCTCTATGAGGTCTAATTGCCCATGCTTTCCAATGGGAGAGTTTTCGTATATTGTATGGGGGCATTAATGCGTTTTCCCAGGGTTTGGGGTTGTTTCCATAGTCTGCGAGAGGTTTGGAACCTACCTGTGAAAACAGCATCTCACTTTCTGTTGCGACTTGGTCAATCAGTGAGGCTCAAAGCAGCTTTATATTATAGATGTCTGCTTGAAAGACATCAACCTGAGGAGCTGCTGCCAGCTGAGGAGGCAGGCAGCTCTTTTATAACTTCTAGATTATAACAGACAATAAGTGAAGTGTGCTGTCAAGTCGGTGTTGACTCCTGGCAACCACAGAGCCCTGTGGCTATCTCTGGTAGAATACAGAAGGGGTTTACCATTGCCATCTCCTGCGCAGTATGAGATGATGCCTTTCAGCATCTTCCTATATCGCTGTTGCCCAGAAACATACCAGCAGGGATTCAAACCGGCAACCTCTGGCTTGCTAGTCAAGTCATTTCTCCACTGCGCCATTAGGTGGCTTCTATAATAGACAATAGATCAGTGTATATGTCATACCTTGCATTCAAACTCTCTATTTTTGTTTATATCACAGGATCTCAGGTGGGAAGTCTGGACAAGAGCCCTGCTGGCCACTCTCTATTGGTCACCATACACATATACTACTTGTCTGGCTCAACACAAAGTAAATCCTAAGTCCCTGAATTGGCTGCATGTTGTTCTATTCCATTTTGGGCCATTTAAGAATATCTCAGGAAACACCTACTCTCATAAGTGCCTTCTTAGCTTATGAGAGGCAGTGTTTCTAGCAGAGAGACAGCTTCCCTTTCCACCTGCCCTGAAATCTTGTCTGGTAGAATGTGAAGCACGGCCATCTCTATAGTGCCACCTTAACTGTGCTGTTCCCACAACTTAGTGTGACCTTATACTTTATTAGGAAGCATTTATACATTTTTCTTCAGGGAGGCAGGTATTATTTAATCTTTTACTGAAACATCATTTGACTGGTTTTGCCTCTATTTATGTAAAGGTAGAAGTGTGTCATTGAGTCGGTGTTGACTCCTGGCAACCACAGAGCCCTGTGGTTCTCTTTGGTAAAATACAGGAGGTGTTTACCATTGCCATCTCCCGCGCAGTTGAGATGATGCCTTTCAGCATCTTCCTGTATTGCTGCTACCCAATATAGGTGTTTCCCAGCAGGGATTCAAACCAGCAACCTCTGGCTTGCTAGTCAAGTCATTTCCCTACTGCACCATTAGTTTGTCTTTTTATTTGATGTTTTGCAATGAAGAGGTCAGAAAATGGGCCGGTTCAGATGTACAATTAAACTATAGTTAAAGCTAGCAGTGGTTCTATCTGTAGTATAACCAAATGCACAAAACCCCCAGTTAAGTCTCAAATTTAATTCAAACAAAATCCAATAAGGATCTGAATTTTTCTCAATCATTTGCCGCCAATAACTGCGATTTTGCCACCAAAGCATTACACCTGAAGCCAGACCCATCCCTAACTGCAGTTAAGTGCACATTTCCTTACTACTCCAATCATAGAGGTTGTGGAGCAGACCTTCCTGAGGACAAGGCTGCTCCATGCTTTCGGAACTTCTCAATGGCAGCCGCTAGGAAAACCAGCCCTGCACCTCCTGTCAGCCACACAGCTATGGAGTTGCCAGGCTACAGAGACACCAACACGTCCATCCTGGACCAGTGAGCCTTTCAAGCCACTCAGCCACCCAGAGGCAGCAACATGGGTGCCCACAAGCACAAGCTCCCCAAGTGGAAGCACAAACAGGGCCCCCCATCATGGTGCCAGGAAGGAGAGGCCCAAAGGCAGGAATGTATTTCCAGTGCAGCGTTGAGGTTGGAAACGGGCTTAAAGAGGGTGGAAACAAGAGCATGTATTTTAATCCTCAATTATTGGCTCAAGAGCCATTTCTCCCCTCTGGGGCTGATTGTTGTTTGGGTTTGCATGTCATGGAGGAGAGGTCTATCAACAACTACTAGTCGGAGGGCTATAGGGCACCTCCAGCCTCAAAGGCAAGATGCCTCTGAGTACCAGCTGCAGGGGAGTAACAGCAAGAGGGAGGGCATGCCCTCAACTTCTGCCTGTAGGCTTCGAGCAGCATCTAGTGGGCCACTGTGTGAAACAGGATGCTGAACTAGATGGGCCTTGGGCCTGATCCAGCAGGACTGTTCTTATGTTGGAAAATGCAGTCGGGAGGACCTGGAAGCTAAATTTAGGCTGCTAGGTAGCATATTGAAGTCCAGCACCCCCAGGGTAGTGTTCTCTGAAGTGCTACCTGTTCCATGTGCAGGTACAGTCAGATAGGCGGAGTTGAGGGGTCTCAATGCATAGATGAGAGGATGGTGCCAGGAGGAGGGGGTTAGATTTGTTAAGCATTGGGATACATTTTGGGGCAAGAAAAGCCTGTACAGAAGAGAAGGGACAGGCTCCACTTGAACCAAGATGGAAACAGACTGCTGGTGCTTAAGATAAAAAAGGTTGCAGAACAGTTTTTAAAATGACACCTGGAGATTGCCGACAGGAACTGAGAGGTATCTGGTCAGCCGGAAAAATCCCCTAAGCTGAGGGGGTGCACATAAACCAGGAGCAGAGCCAGGACTTGAGCAGAAGGAAACACATGACAGCTTGCCAAAAAGGTCAAAGACTGGTAAGGAGGATAGCACAAACCAACACCAGGTGAGGGACTTGGCATATAGATCTCTATATACCAATGCTAGAAGCCTCCGAGTGAAGATGAGTGAGCTGGAGTGCTTGGTGCACCCTCGCACCTTAGGGGATTTTGAAAACATAGATAGAGTGGGTGTAACGGAAACCTGGTGGAATGGTGAGAACTAGGGATGTGCACAGAACTGGGTGGTCCAGTTCAATTCGAGTCTGAACTCTACCCGAACCAGACAGAAGGACTTTGATCTGGCAGCCTCCAAAAGCCCCCCGGTCCGGTTTGGAAGGGGGGGTTCACTTTTTTAAAAAAAAAGCAATTACCCCCTCGGGAGTTGTTCAAGGAAGCACGGGGAGGGGGGATGTCTGCAGCAGTTAGGATGAATGGCCAATTAGGCACATGAGGGAGGCCGGTGGTGGAAAGGAAACCTCTGCACGCCCCCACCGCCTTGGACAACTCCCCTGGAGGGGGTAAGTGCTTAATTAAAATAAATAAATAAGAGAGGCGTCAAAGAGAGATGGGGCAGTAATAATGGGTGGCTTAAACTACCCACATATAGACTGGGTAAATTCACATTCTGGTAATGACAGAGAGGCCAAATTTCTAAACATGCAACTGACCAAGAGAGATATCTTGGGGGTGTGGTGGACAACTCATTGAAAGTGTCAACTCAGTGCATGGCAGCTGTGAAAGAGTCTAATTCCATGCTAGGGATCATTAGGAAGGGGATTGAAAATAAAAATGCTACAATTATAATGCCCTTATAGAAATCTATGGTGCGTCCACAACTGGAGTACTGCGTACAGCTTTGGTCACCATATTGTAAGAAGGATATTGCAGGACTAGAAAAAGTGCAGAATAGGGCAACCAAGATGATCTGGGGCATGGAGCACCTTTCTTCTGAAGCTAGGCTAAAGCGTCTCTGGCTCTTTACCTTGGAAAAGAGGTGACTAAGGGGAGACATGATCTGGGTATTAAAAATATGCATGGAGTGGAGAGGCCCACCAGATGCCAACCAGATGTCTCTGGGGCCCAGCAGAGGCACCTAGTGGGTCACTGTGTTAAACAGGATGCTGGACTAGATAGGCCTTGGTCAGGGGTGTAGCTATAATTGAGCGAAAGGGTTCAAAGAACACGGGGCCCCATCTCCTGAGGGCCCTCCAGATCCCTCCCTCCCTATTTTCTTCATTGTCTCCCTCATTCTGGGGGGCCGCCAGAGAGAGGGATGAACACGGGCCCCCTCTCCCCTAGCTATGCCCCTGGCCTTGGTCCTGATCCAGCAGGGTTGTTCTTATTTCTTATGACAGTCCACAGGAGGAGCCACTGCAGCAGTAGTGGTTTGGAGTGCAGAAGAATTGCTCATTTGCCCACAGATCACTCACTAATGAGAGTGGTAGACTATGGGAAGCGAGGGAGGATGCTCCATGCAGGAAAGCATGGAGGCTGTTCATAACACACCCACAAAATCAAGCGTGAGGACAGTGTGGGCAGTGCGCTGTGGAGTGGACCCTTCCAGCCATTTGAGATTCCCAGGACAGGGCTGGTGTTTGGGCGTATGTAAATCTGGAGGCACAAAGATTCCTGGGAGTAGAGACCCCCAGTTTCCAGCTACCCTGGGTGGGCCACTGCTCTCTCACTTTAGTTGTAGACTAAGGGAAGGGAGGGAGGATGCTCTGTGCAGGAAAGTTGTGGGGATGGGAACTCGGGCAAGTGCAGTCCTGGTCTCAGTGACTTCTGCCAAGCCATGTCAAACCATGTGCCTTACCAACCCCTCACCAATGTGGGTTTGTGCTCTGTGGCCACCAACGGGTGATGCAGCTGGCCCGGGATGCTTGGAAACTGGTGTTCTCCACTCCTGGGAATCTCCACGCCTCCAGATGTATATATGCCACAATGCCAGCCCTGTCCCAGGACTCTCGAATGGCTGGAAGGGTCCACTCTGCAGTCCACTTCCTGCACCATCCTCATGCTTGGTTTTTATGGGCGTGCTATGGACAGGATCCAAAAGGCTGATACACACCCCAAGCAATTCCAGAGTGGACCTTGAGTTTTTCATTCTCTCTCTATTCCTGTCTCTGAGCTTAGAAAAGCAATAAATATGTAACATAGAAGGGGTACATTTATTGGGGCTCACGTTCAGTGAGCACTGACTCCAGGGTCTCCAGTTCTGGGGGTTCTGACTCTAAAGTCTCCTGCCTGAGCTGGATACTGCAAGGTTTTCCTTCCTTCCTTCCTTCCTTCCTTCCTTCCTTCCTTCCTTCCTTCCTTCCTTCCTTCCTAACTTGAATGACAGGCCATTTCAAGAATCTCAAAACCAATGACAATGGGCCCAAACAGAGCAAATAAACAGGGCTGCAAAAAGAAAATGTTTCCATATATACTCAACTCCAAGACACAATGCAGGCAGTTGTCTGGGACTAATTTAGTAATTTTCTTCACATATGGAAAAACAGGTCATGGTCACATCTACTTGTAGGCTTCATTCAGTTACTAGACAGGCTAGTCGTCAACTGAAACTGACTAATTATAAGCACCATTATGATCAGGCTTTTAAGAATGATCAGAATTCAACTATTTAGTTTGGAACATTTGTTGTTAACTAAAATTACCTGCAAGGCACAATCATCAAGGTTGAGCTCTTTAGAAACACTTAAGAACTTGTATATTGGAAGCTCTGTGATGAAATGGTGCAGGACTACCTTTATGCAAATTGACCTAGAACTCTTTGGAGCTGTCAGTCGTAAGAGGAAGACAGAGAGTGACAGTTTGAAATTGGAACTAAAGTTGAGTTAGAATGGGGATTTGGGTCTGGGTATTTTGGGTCTGGTAGGAACAGTTTCAAAGAGGAGTTGAATCAGAGAATAAGACAGTCTAAAAAATAAAGGGCTAGGTTTATTTG
This sequence comes from Hemicordylus capensis, assembly GCF_027244095.1. Classification (NCBI taxonomy): domain Eukaryota; kingdom Metazoa; phylum Chordata; class Lepidosauria; order Squamata; family Cordylidae; genus Hemicordylus; species Hemicordylus capensis. The sequence continues at coordinate 183,570,961 of NC_069661.1, read as the reverse complement.
TAGGGATGTGCACAAAACCGGTTTGGTTCAAGACTGGGGCCAGTTTGGGGGTTCAAATGATTTTTAAAAAAACAAAAACAAAAAAACAACCACTCACCACCAGGCTTGGTGGTCTCTGGGAGTGTTGCTGTGGCTACACATGGGGTGATCCTCTGCCATGCCTCTCCCTTCCAAGGGCTGTTTTGGATCCGATGATGAGTGTTTGTTTTTTAATATTTACATTCAAACCCCTGAACCTGTCCCAAGCTTGGCCAGGGGGCGGGTGGTTGGCTTGAGGATGAGCCTTCAGGCCAGACCAGTTTGATGGCAAACCAGCTCAACCGTGAAGTGGTTCACATATCCCTAGTTATTAGGACAGTCTAATAAAGACTGGGTTGTGAAGTACAGTTCTGGGAAGGCACTGGGTTACGTATGTGTGTAAAGTAACTCAGTGCTGTGAGAAGTTCAAATCATCAACTTAGTTTACACACAACTTACTTTACACACAATATAGTGTGTGTAAAGTAAGTAAGTAACTAAGAGCAGTTCAAATCATCAACTTTGTAACCAAGGAAGATTCCAACCTGAATAATAAGTAGTGAAACAAACTAACCTCAGATAACTTCTTTAAATAAATATTCTTCTTGTTTAGTTTTAAAATACATCTGACTGAATGATTTCTGTAACAAACCCTCCTCACGTCTGCAAAGCCATGTTATCAGATAAAGATCTGGCTGAACCAGTTCGGCGCCACCTTAGGGAAGTGCCGAACTGGCTCAGGCACACACATCCAAACTGGTTTAGTGGGGCAAGGAATGGTTTCCAATAAAAACCAGATAAGCAGGTCCTTCCCTTCTCTTCCACTGCTCCACTACTTTTTGCATGTGGCGCTCACTGTCCAAAAGACCATGAACAGCTGCAGGGCTGCAGATGGCCCTCAGCCGCCTGAACTGGTTTGGCCACATCCCTATTTTCAGAGTAAAGAAACCTACAGAGTTGTGGAGGTATGGTTATATAATAATTATGTTGGGAATTCTCTCTGGTAGGAGAAACCCTTTTCCAGTACAGCAGAGTGCACAGAGGCACAGCACAGCCTAACTTAGTTAGGCATGTGTGTATGCTGAGAGTAAAGTAACTTGGAGCCAGTTCATAGTTTCAAATCAATATAAGTGACAATTATTAGAGAACTCCATTCTAGATAGGAAAGTGAGGAGTTAGGATCTCTAATCTAGCTAGCTAGGTGGATGCAGATGGATTCTGCATCTCTGCACACATGGTGCAGGGGAGAGGAGCTTGCATGTTGCAAGGTAGAAGGAACAGGAAGAGAAAGGGAAGAGGAAGTGCAAAGCAGGAAGTAAGTAAGTTAGTCCCTAAAAGTAGCAATCTACATTCCAAAGGGATAGTGTCAGAGCAGTGGAGAAGGGATGACCAGTGTATTGACCCTCTAGCTCTCTGACTCACTAGTCTGTCCTCCACTGTCATTGAGACAAGAGACAGCACATAGTCCTTCACTTACAACACATTATATAACTGGTGGCAGCAGAAATATAAGTACACATATACAAGCCAAAGTAGCATCTAAGGTGGAAAACAACTGAAAATAAACTTTACACACATCCTTGCCTCAGACTAAACACCACAAGCTCCAGTAAAACCAGAGTGAATAATAATCAGATTGCCTTTCATATCATCAATGTAATAATAATACAGTCTATTTGGCATTCAATAAATGAAGAGAAAAATAAAAGGTGCATGCCCAGATATCAAGTTCAGATGCAGGTTTTCTTCTTTCTCCTAATGCCCTTTGTGTAATCCTAATAATATTTGAAACAAATTGTTCTATCTACATAGCTCCAAAAGACCACCCAGATTCTTATAAATGTTATATGAAACTTCTCAAAGTTTTTGAAAGGATTTTGTTTATACTAGATATTTGCATTAAAATTCAGAGTTTAATAGTGGAAAATATATAATTTAATTAAAACTTAAATTCTTCTTAGCTTGGGTTTTTTTTTTTAAACAAACAAACAAACCCAAAACTACCATGTTTATTGCAAAGTTAATTCTCTGAGATTTTTTTTATTTAAATAAAATGCTATAATTTTGGAATTAAAAAATAAAACCAATATTATATCATCAAACCATAAATGATGCTTATTTGCTAACATTTTCCCCTGATTTTCTGCATTCTCAAATAAAATAAAAGGCCCCATTTGTTTCTAACTATGATACTCAAGAGACAGCTATTCCATCTTGCATATGTGCAAAAGGAGTAAATTTATGCATCAGTATATTATGCCATAGTTTCCTTGTGATGACTCATTTATAGGTATTGATTGCTTTTCCAATAAGATTTGGACAGCAGCCCATACAATTTTCGCTATGTCTGTATGCATCTTCATTACATGAAATTTCAAATATCCTACCAAGGGATTAACTGAAATTGTGTGTGTGTGTGTGTGTGTGTGTGTGTGTGTGTGTGTGTGTGTGTAACAATTAGGGATGTGCCCAGAACTGCTCCTCCTCATTTTGGAGGTGGCAGGTGTGCTCCCTTAAGGGTGGGTGAGGGTGCACTTACCCCTCCCACCACATTCCCCCCACTGGCGCTCTGTTGTATCAAAGCCCCTTGGGGCAGCAGTGTACCTCCCTGCCACCCCGTTGCCATCCTTGGCTGGAAGTGGCTAGAAGTACCAGGCACCCGTGCACCCATCGCATACACACGTGCACTTGTCTGCTGTGCATGCACACGCATGCAATGGGCATACACACGCCCGGTACTTCCAGCCGAGGACGGCAATGGGGCAGCAGGGAGGTATGCTGCGGCCCTGAGGGGCTTTGATACAATGGAGTGCCGGCGGAAGAAATGCAGCGGGAGAGGTAAGTGAACCCTCCCCCACCCTTAAGGGAGCACCCCTGCCACCTCCGAAATCTGAACCAGCCCTGGTGGCCAAAAAATTTCGGAGGCTTCTATAATGGCCTTCAGAACGTTCCGGGCACATCCTTAGTAACAATATTATACCAATATTTTGCAACTTGTTTACACCTGCATATGGAAAGACTTTTTAAAATATTTAGAATAATAAAATTTTAGAGTCGGAAGGGACCTTGAAGATTTTGTCACCCAATGTCCCCATCAGTGTAGCAAATTGAACTGCTACAGCATTCCTGGCAGATGGCTGTCCAGTCTCTGTCTGAAAACCTCCAGTGAAGGAGAGCCCACCAGCACACAAGTCAGACCATTCCACTGTTGAAAAGCTCTTACAGTTAGGCAGTTGTACAACAAGTCTAGCCTAAATCTGCTTCCTTGTAATTTCAGCCCCTCAGATGCAACAGAGTCCACATCTGCTCCTCCTCCTATGTGATAGCCCTTTAGATATTTGATAGAATCATTTAAAAAAATGGGTGTAAGAACATGAAGCTATAAGAAGAGTCCTGCTAGATTATATTAAATATTCATTTAGTCTAGTATCCTTTTTCCTATGGATATGGTAGCTGACCAGATGCTTCAGGGAAGCCCTCGAATATGTAAAGAAGGAAACAGGGGTATACTCGTGAGTCAAATGGGCCGTAACCCAAAATTTGGCTTTAAAAAAGCCAAATCTGGCAACAGGGATTCAGACTACTAAGGCATGCAGCTTAAAACATGTACATTCCATTTAGCTGAATTCAGTAACAGATGTTGATAGGACTATCCGCCATGAATGTGTCTAATTTCCTTCTAAAGCCATCTCAGTGGTGATCATAAGGTTTAGTAAATAGCAAATTCCACATGCTATTTTGCTGCCATCTATATAGATAAAACGCTTAGGTGGTACGTGGCAACTCCCGCCCTCGCAGTGCTAAACCAATCACAGAAAAGGCACGCCTGGCAGAGGACATTCTGCCACTTTACTTGGAATGGGAGATCGGTAGAGGCCCGTGGCACCTGCTCCCTGGTGCCGCGAGGGCAGCCCAAGGCCCCCCTAGGAAAGACTGTGGGAGGGGGAAGGCAGCCATGGGGGAGCCCCACAGATCTGCCACCCTGTGTGAAGAATGGGAGGGCAAGAGGTGGTCTGGGGGGCAGGAGAAACGAAGTGGCTCCTCCACCTGGCCGGAGAGTGAAAAGGAGGACTGACTGATGGATGGAAGATGCTGCTGAAGAGGGGGAAGGAGCCAAAAGGCAGACTCAGAGGGGTTCCGCTTAGGGAGATGGGGTGGCCACATGGCTTCTCCTCACCTCAGGAGGAGCTGGAGCTGGGCCACAGGCAGGCAGGCAGGCAGGCAGGCAGGGAGATCCCTGAGCCTGACAGTCAGGCCGCTGCCCACATGGGGAGGAGGAGGAGATGCTGAATGGCTGGGGGAGCCCTGTCAGGCACCCCATCCCTAGGGCAGAGGAGGAGGGAGGAGAAGCTCGATCCTGCCACTGGGGCTGTTGGCGGGGGGCGGGGTCTGCCTGACAGCCAGATCTTTTGCAGGGGAAGGTCCTGACTGACATCCTCCTTCCTATTTCTATTAGAAGCACTTAGGGAGGTGAAGAAAGAGCAGGAGCAGGGCTCAAGTGAGGATCCTGAGGTCTCTGGAGTAAAGGGGCTGTGGTGGGGGGCAAGTGAAGCAATCAACTATTAGTGCACAGGTCGTCTATGCAGGTCAAGCTAGAGTTTAATTATTTGCTGTATTTTCTTACTGGTTATTTTATTGCCATGGCTTGATGGATTGGCATGACTTTATTGCTTCTATTCTGGACATTTTTATCAGTTTTTGTTTTGCAGTGGTCTAATGACTAATACATTTTATTTATACACTTTGTGAAGAAATACTTTTCTCTGTCCTGAATCTACTATTCACCCATTTCATTGGGTTACCCTGGATGCAGGTATTATGGGATAGGGAGATATATGAGGCACATTTTTAATCTTCTGAAAGATTTCCAATTCACCAGGTTCCTTTAACCGAATTACCTATCATGAATGCCATAAATGTTGTAAATGCCACCAACAGTTCTTCCCTTTTGTTCCCATTCCAATCCAATGCCCTAAATGAGAAATGTCAGGTTAACAAATACTTGAGGATTAGCTTGTTTGAACATTTGTTTGTACTTTTATCCAGGTAATCTCTTGGCATTCATCTCATTTGCCACAACTATGAATTGCAGTTATTATAATGAGATCTTGTTTTGCAATTCCGCAGACTGTATTGATTTTGCCATACCACTGAGTTCAATCCCACTGAGACTCAATGCTATTTGCAACACACATGGAAGGACCAGAATATAATACTCATGCATTATTGATAGCAATCTTTAAAAGGCAAGCATCTACAAGAGATGACAGTTGAACATGACCATTTTTGAAAGGCGTATTTGTTTAGCTTTGACAATCCTAATTTTTAGGGTCCTTGCAAAATTCCTGCTAACTAATGGTTGCAGACAGCTGAAGAGCAGTACGTTTATTCTATTAAACAAGAAAATTCCTTCCCAAACCATCTGGGCTGGCAGGTGTTTTTCATCAGATCTGGGTTGCTATGAGACAAGTACTCGCTAAATTTAATTAGTCATATAGCAAAAAAGGAATTTAAAAAAACCCTCCAGTGTTATTTGATGCAGCTTACACTTTCATGTGCATGTTATCAGAACCAAAATCACTAAAATGCTGGTTCTCAAGGTATGAGATGGACCTGCTAAGGCAAGAGCAGAGTGATCTTTTTCATGCTGTTTACTGATTGGGTCACAAGCTTTGTATCTCATCTCTACTTCCAACATACACACAGACAACCTTCCAATCAGTACTAGGCAGGAGGTCAGGTGTCACATCTCTGTGTTGTCCATAAGCAATCAAAGGTGTAGAGTTTGCAAGTTTTATTCAGGTCATCTCCCAAAACACTTAAATTATGCTGTGTGCCCTTATGTCCATGCCTTCTCAATAACTGTGATAGCAGTTAACTGATCAGTAGATCATTCTGTTTTAGCTTCACCTGCCTAGATAGCCCCACCAGCCCACTTACAGACCCTCACTATGAAGAGACTGGATAAAGTTCTTGTGGCAAGATTTTAAGATTTCAGGCAGTAGTCTCTCCCAGCCCTAACTTGAGATATTGGGGTGCGAACATGGGACCTTCTGCATGCAAAGCAGATGCTCTTCCACTGACCTATAGCCCCATCCCCTAAGGGGAATATCTTACAGCAGACAGTGCTCATATGTAGTCACCCACCCAAATTCAAACCAGAGTGGACCTGCTTAATAAAGACAACAAGTCATGCTCACTACAACTTACCCAAATTAGGGAACTAATTATAAGATAACAGTAGTTTATGAAATCTTTTTTTCCAATTAAGTTATTCAATTGATTTCACTGGGACAAGCTGCAGGGGAAGCTATAACATTTCTACTACTAAGGACATAAAAATAGGTGTTAAGCTAGCAAGATGCTTTTGTCTGACCACCCGAGGCTTTGAAGCAGGGGTCAAGAAGTATTGGCTCAGTTCACCAGCCAGACAAAAGATTTTACTCATCAGATTGTTCTTTGAGCTATGTTGGTACATTACTCGTCAGCATGTTCCCCGCTTCCTTGTCATGCATCATTTTTCACTCATCACAGACTAGTAGACTAGTGAGTTTCCTGAGCCTTGCTTTGAAAATACTTTGGAGTTGTAAATGGTTTCAGACAATCCCTTCCCTTCCTTTGCTGGATCAGCAGAGAAAATGCCTGGAAGACTATCAGTTGTGTTAATGCTAATATCCTTGTAAACATTTCTCAGTAACAAAAACTAAATGGATGTGGCATCAGTACATTTGCACCATCTAACAATGAATTAGTATGTGAAACAGTTGTCTGGGTCAAGCTGGATGAGAGTGAGCAACATACGGTTTTGTTATGTGTGTGTTTCCCCCCACCCCCATTTTTGTCTTAACAAATGTTTTACTTTGTTTTTTTTCTGTTGTAAACCGCCCAGAGATGCAAGTTTTGGGTGGTATAAAAATGTTTTAATAAAATAATAAAATAAAATAAAAAGAGGAGGAGGGTGAACCCCATATTCTCCCTGCTGCTGAAACAGCCACCACCACAAATGCTACCACAACCACCACAGTAGCCAGTAAAGGAAATCTGAGGCATTATGAAATGGGTGGGTGGGTGAGAAACTCATCCATAACTTTTTGCTTCTAATGATGTAGTCCGAAGCACATTGAGGTCCAAATAAGCTTTACCCGGCTGTTTTCTGATTATTATTTTTTTAATTTAAGAAAATAGCTCAGTTTGTTGAATTCTGAATTGGACCAGAATTAGGGCTTTGCCATCACTGCTTTTAACTCTCTAGTACATTTGTACTAGACTCATATAGTACATTTGTAATAGCTGTAAGAAAGGATAATATATTTGGGGGTAAGAGCTAAGATAAGGAGTGTTCCCTTGTTGAAAGACCTTTTGTTGAATAAAAACTGCTAAACAAGATGCTGCTGTAATGCCTCCAAGTCTTGTCCTATACTGTACTTCATCCCTGTCTCTTAGCAAGAATCTCCTATAGTTGCCGTAATTTCCCTTCTCCTCCTGCACATTGGTAGCCTTCTTTACTAGTATGATGGATGTCGTGTAATCAGGAAATATCATGTGTTCTGGGCTGGCTGTTTAAGTTATTTATACTGGCAGGATTCCAGCATGATAGGCAAAGTCTTTTTTATTTGTATATGTATGTATTTTTAAAAAATCTCTTATCCTTCATTATAAGTGTACTATTGAGCACATTAAATATGGATGAGATCCAGGAAAGAGGATTTCAGCCAGCTGCACTTGCCACTGTGCTTGCTGTTTGATCATGCTGGTTTTAGAATGGACGGCATCCATCTGGCTTAATTAGCATAGGGGCACTCCATTTCCATTTTCTGTTTTTTCTAATGGCACACAGCCTCCATGATAAGGTACCAAAACATCCCTGTGACAGTCTAGTTGAACACAAGTGTGGATTTGTTTTGAAACCCAAAGGCTGGAAAGAGACAATCAGGATGGTTTCAGCATGCTATACTAATCCACAATGAAATGTGTCTTTCAGATGCAGAGTTGTAACTAAGATAACTTTTTTTTTCCTTGCAGAAGCAGAATGAAACCTTTCCTTAGCTGCTGTGATTAAGATAAAGAAAGTTATGGCTACATTTCTGATACCAAGAGCACCCCTAATCCCAAACATATTGGACCCAAGTTCCACTGAGCTCAACCTACCTCCTAGTAAACATGCCAAGCTCTCGGATATCTGATGCAAAAATATCTCTGTGTCTTGGTCAAATTGTATAATTTTCACATTTGTCTTGTCCTCTGAGATAGTAAGTTGTTTAAAGGTAGAAAGTTCATGTTTGTACAGTGTCAAGACCAGATATAAGATGAGTTCCCTAGAGTGTATTTCATATCAACATTTATTGTAATCTATTTTATCACATAGAACAAATTTAATCAACATTTAATTATTCAGCATACTGAAATTTGTAGTTTTCCAGCACTTTTGGGTCTGGCTACATCCCCTGCTAAATAGTTTTTGAAATTTTAAAAGATTAACGAGCTTGACTTGTATTTTTGAGCTGATATTATGGTAAAGTTATCTGAAAGATGGGTGTCAGATATTTGGACAGGGGGCGCAATTTCAGTGCTTGCCCTAGGCGCTATTTTCCCTAGATACGTCTCTGTAGCTCTGGATTATCAAAAGCAACACCCAAACGCACACCAGTTGTTCGTTGTTGTTGCTTAAGTGTGCTTTCTGGCAAGAAATGGTGCTCTTGAGTGCTCTTGAGCATGCTCAGAGGTGCCATTTGAATTAATGAAAGACTACTTCTTTCTGTGGGGAGTTTTCCCTATCACCAGCTGTCTCCCCTTCTCAAAGGAGAGTTTCTTTGCTTAGGAAGTGAGAGGTGAACTGCAGGGGGGGGCGGTATGCATACTTCACACATTGTTTTAGCTCTAGGAAAACTTCAGAATAAACTCTTGAATGTTTTTAAAACATTTCCCAGAAAATCTGGGGGCAAGGGTGGGGGATTAATGCCTTTTAGGGAGAGGTTATTGGATTTCTCCTAATATTAATCAGGACAAATCTCTCAGATAACAAGGTGTGCCTTTCAAATGATAAGACACATGATGGGGTAGGGCAGTCCTGCATAGGAACTTGGGGAGCAAGAAACCATCTTGTTCATCACAAAAAGCCAGCTATCTTAGCCATGGAGACAATCTGGCTTCATAGATGTGCCATTCACTTTCAACTGGAGTGAGATTTGAGCTAAAGATAAGGTTGCCAACCAGTGAAAGAATTTTAAATTAATAGTCTGCCTCTCAAGCATGACAATCTTTCCTTTTCCATAGTGTGAATTGAATTGGTTGCTAGCCATGCATATACACTACTACTACCACCACTACTACAAATATTTCTATACCGCTCTTCAACCAAAGTTCTCAAAATGGTTTACATAGGAAAATACATAAATAAGATGGTTGCCTGTCCCCAAAGGGCTCACAATCTAAAAAAAGAAGAAGAGACACCAGCAACAGCCACTGGAGGGTAGGGATGTGCACGGAACCGGCTCCCTTTGAGCCTATGGTGGGGTGAGGGTGGCTTTAAGGACGGGGGAGGGTGCACTTCCCCCTTGCTGCACTTCCCCCTCCGATGCTCTGTGTATAAATAATCCAGCGGGGTGGCAGTGTAACTCCTTGCCACCCTATTGTTTCACTGACCAGAAGTGCTGTGCACACGTCGTGCATGCATGTAACTTGTGCACGCGCACATGTACGCATGACACTTCTGGTCACTTCCAGTCAGTGAAACAACGGGGTGGCAATGAGGTACGCTGCCACCCAACTGGATTATTTATACACAGAATGCCGGAGGGGGATGCACGGCAGGGGTGGGGGTTGAGTAAGTGCACCCTCCCCCATCCTTAAAGCCACCCCTGCCCCTGTGTTTGAACCGGTTCAAATGCAGGGATTCCAAACCTGTTCGGCGTTCTAAGAATAGAACGCCAAACAGGTTTGTGCATATCCCTACAGGAGGGATGCTTTTCTGGGGTTGGATAGGACCAGTTGCTCTCCCCCTTATATAGATCTGAGAAGGGGGGAGAGTAATTTAAAAACTGTTGGTACCACAAAGGCACTGATCCCCTAAAGAAGAGGAAACAGTGCTATTCTCCTATGTGATTCCTAGGGGGAAAGGGCAATGGTGGATGGACCTATCCTCAAAGCAAACCTGCAGGTTCCCCAAACACATTCTAGTGATTTCTTGCAATTTCAGCTTTCTGACAGCATCTTTCCTGCCCACTCTTACAGGTGGGGCACCATTTGGGAAGATGTCCTATTTTCATGTATTGTCAGACAATGTACAATTTCCTTGAGTAAGCCTGTATCTTCAAGAGGTGCTGTAAGAAATGATTTAGGAAAACCCTTAGATGCTTTACAGTTAATCTATTTAATAGCCTAATTAATAACTTAATTGTGAATGGTTTTATTGCTTAGCCACTGACCATAACAAAATATATGAACATATAATAAATCTCAGCACAACAGATTTGTTACAGGTAAAATTTTAAACAAGTATCTATGCTTCAAATAGCATAAACAAAAATGCTTTACTGGAATGCGATGCTCAAATATATTCAAATTTATTCCTATACATTTTTTAAAAGAAGCCTGATGAGTTTGCATGGCAGAGATCAAGCTGAATAATATTGTTGTTCACATTATTTTAACTGCACTTAAGAATAACACTGTCTATTACACAACAGTCCAATCTGAATTGTCTATATAATGGATCCCAGTCATTTTCACTATGTTCTTGATCTGCCTGATCCTCAGGCTTCGTACTTTAATTGGGCATGGCAGGAAATAAAATGTTCTTTGGCTTTTTGTTTTTTTAAAGGATATGTGAACTTGCCCCTTCATTTTAACTGAAATTAGGGATGTGCATGAACGGATCATGCAGAACTGGTTTGCCTCAAACTGAAGGTTCAATCACAGACCAAACTGGGGCCAGCTTTGTCCATGATCAAACTGAACCTGGCCCAGTTTGGGCAAACTGGTTCAGCACAGTAAGGGGTGGCTGGGCAGGGGCAGTGAGAGCGGGGGAAAGCTGCTTACCCAGCCTAGCCGCTCATCTTCCTGGAACAGCCCCAAGACTTCTCCCCCTCCTTTACCAAGCCACTGCAAAGCTGGCGGCTTGGTAAAGGGGGAGGGAGTGCACTTGGGACATGATGGGAGGGTGAGCAGCTGTGAGCAGCAGAACTAGCAGCCACAATAGGCCAGGAATGCAGCTTTTTACCTCTCTCACTGCCCCCACTCGGTCACCCCTTACAGTCCCCCACCCCGTACTTGTAAAGGGGATCTTCACCAGATTCCCCTTTGTAAGTCTATCCTCCAAACCAGTTTTGCCCAGTTCAACGGTTGAACTGGACCAGATCCGATTCAGCTGGACTGGGCCGGGTCGGTTTAAATCTGGGTTGGATTCGAACTGAACCACGCCAAACGGTTCCGTGCACAACCCTAACTAAAGTGTCAGCCTTCCTGAAGCATGGCCACAAATTGCCGTGGAGATATATAAATAAAAGGTATTCTGTCTGCTGAATTCATTGTTTCCTATGAAGTGAATGGAGTGCATTCATAAAGGAACTATCAGGCTATGCAACCTGGAAACACTTGCCCACCACTACAGACATTTGTTTTTATTTTGTTTATTTAATTTTGAAAGTAGATGACATTGTACAATGGCTCAAAGGGACATTCAAGATTTAAACACAGAAAATGAAAAAAAAACTAATACAAGAATGCAAAAAAATACAACACAGTGAGTTCAACCAAACCATGAAAACCAGATTTAAACACCTGTTTCAGTGTTCTTCATTGCAAGACCCAGGAGTCAAGTGGTGGCTCCCATTGACCCTAAGTGTGGCTTCTTGACTGTTAGGCCTGTGTGAAACTTTAGTCAAAGTTAAACATTCTGCACAGCCTCTTGGCACTGCCCAAAGGCTGTGGTTGCCATAACATAGTGCTATACTTTGCCCAGCACTGGTGAGGCCCCTTATGAGAAATGGAGTCCTTTCGAGCCCTAGCACCATCTTGGAAAATGTGCATGGAACACTTGGAAGTTTAGTTGGAAGGACTAACTTCTCAATGCAGGATGTGCACCTTCCAAGATGGCACTAGGACTCAAGAGGACTCCATTTTGCTTAAAGTGTCACAACAGCCTGGGCAAAGCTATGACAAGGTCATGGGACCTGTTATTATAAGAACATAAGAACAGCCCTGCTGGATCGGGCCCAAGGCCCATCTAGTCCAGCATCCTGTTTCACACAGTGGCCAGCCAGATGCCTCAGGGAAGCCCACAGGCAAGAGCTGTGTGCATGTCCACTCTCCTGCTGTTACTCCCCTGCAACTGGAATTTAGAGGCATTTTGCTTCTGAAGCTGGAGGTGGCCTACAGCCCTCAGACTAGGAGCCATTGATAGATCATCTGTCCTCCATGAATTTATCTAAACCTATTTTGAAGCCATCCAGGCTGTTCGCTATCACCATCTCTTGTGGCAAAGAATTCCATAGATTAATAGTATGTGAAAAAGGACTTCCTTTTGACAGTCCTAAATTTCTTGGCAATCAGTTTCATGGGATGACCCCTGGTTCTAGTGTTATGCAAGATGGAGAAAAATTTCGCTCTGTCAACTTTCTCCACACCATGCATGATTTTATAGACCTCTATCATATCTCCCCTGTCATCTTTTTTCTAAACTAAAAAATCCCAGGTGCTGTAGCCTTGCCCCATAAGGAAAGTGCTCTAGGCCCCTAATCATTGGCTACCCTCTTCTAGGGGTGTGCAATTCGGGATTTCGGGTGATTTGGCTCGGACCCGAACCGAATCACCCCTGTTCTGTTTTGTGCCCGAATCTGGGTCACCCGAATCACCCTTGATTCGGTTCGGGTTCGGATTTAATCCGAATCTGAATCTGAATTGATTTGGGGGGGTAAAAAGGGGCCCAGGGGCAAAATTTTGGGGTGGGGTGGTAGTGCCCAATCGGTAGAGTCTACCACCCCAATTTCAGGGGGATTTGGAAAAATCCTGATTTTTGGTGAATTTTTAAAGTTTTAGTGACTTTGGGGCAGTTCGGAGGCATAGCATGGGATCTGGGCAAAAGGAGTGGGGTGGGGTGGTAGTGCCTAATGGGTGCAGGCTACGACCCCAATTTCAGGGGGATTGGGCAAAGGGCTGATTTTTGGTAAATTTCTGAAAATTTCATGTCTTTGGGGCAGATTGGGGCATATTGGGGCAGAAAGTGGGGCCTGGGGCAGAATAGTGGGGTGGGGTGGTAGTGCCTAATGGGTGGAGGCTACCACCCCAATTTCAGGGGGTTTGGACAAAGGGCTGATTTTTTGAGAATTTTTGAAGTTTTAGTGACTTTGGGGCAGTTTGGGGGCAGAAAGTGGATCTGCCCCAAAATAATGGGGTGGGGTGGTAGTGCCTAATGGGTGGAGGCTACCACCCCAATTTCAGGGGGATTGGGCAGAGGGCTGATTTTTTGAGAATTTTTGAAGTTTGGGTGTCTTTGGGGCAGATTGGGGGCAGAAAGTGGATCTGCCCCAAAGGAGTGGGGTGGGCTGGTAGATAGTGCCTAATGGGTGGAGGCTACCACCCATCCCCAATTTAAGAGTGATTGGGCAGAGGGGTGAATTTTGATGAATTTATTTGTATGAGGTTTGTCTTCATAAGGTGAAGTGTGCTAAATTGATTACTTCCTCATATTATTCGTAGTAAAGGAAAGTGTGAAAAAGTGAAAGTGGGTCATGAGAGTTGTTTAATTGAAAAATAGCTCATTTGCTATGATAGAATGAGAATTCACACCTCAGAAGTTTTTTCTGAGGTGTGAATTCTCATTCTATCATAGCAAATGAGCTATTTTTCAATTAAACAACTCTCATGACCCCACTTTCACTTTTTCACACTTTCCTTTACTATGAATAATATGAGGAAGTAATCAATTTAGCACACTTCACCTTATGAAGACAAACCTCATACAAATAAATTCATCAAAATTCACCCCTCTGCCCAATCACTCTTAAATTGGGGATGGGTGGTAGCCTCCACCCATTAGGCACTATCTACCAGCCCACCCCACTCCTTTGGGGCAGATCCACTTTCTGTCCCCAATCTGCCCCAAAGACACCCAAACTTCAAAAATTCTCAAAAAATCAGGCCTCTGCCCAATACCCCTGAAATTGGGGTGGTAGCCTCCACCCATTAGGCACTACCACCCCACCCCACTATTTTGGGGCAGATCCACTTTCTGCCCCCAAACTGCCCCAAAGTCACTAAAACTTCAAAAATTCTCAAAAAATCAGCCCTTTGTCCAAACCCCCTGAAATTGGGGTGGTAGCCTGCACCAATTAGGCACTACCATCCCACCCCACTATTCTGTCCCAGGCCCCACTTTCTGCCCCAATATGCCCCAATCTGCCCCAAAGACATGAAATTTTCAGAAATTTACCAAAAATCAGCCCTTTGCCCAATCCCCCTGAAATTGGGGTCGTAGCCTGCACCCATTAGGCACTACCACGCCACCCCACTCCTTTTGCCCAGGTCCCATGCTATGCCCCTGAACTGCCCCAAAGTCACTAAAACTTTAAAAATTCACCAAAAATCAACCGTGAACCGAATCACCCGAATTTTTCATGCCCGAAATTCGGGTGATTCGGCTCGTGCCCGAAAAATATTGGGGGACATCGAGGGTGATTCGGTTCGGCCCCGAATCACCCGAAATTGTTCATTTCGGGCACAGATCATTCTGTGCCCGAAATTTTTTGCACATCCCTACCCTCTTCTGCACCTTTTCCATATCTATAATGTCCTTGATATGGTGATCTAAACTGTACACAGTACTCCAAATTTGGTCACATCATAGTTTTATATAAGGGCATTGTAGTATTTGCAGTTTTATTTTCATCCCTCTTCCTAATGATTCCAAAAATGGAATTGGCCTTTTCCACAGCTGCCATATATTGAGTCAACACTTCCAATGAGCTGTCTACTATGACCCCAAGATGCCTCTTATGGTCAGTCACTGATAGCTAGGTTGTGGGGTGTTTTTTTTTGCCCCAATACACATCACTTTGCACTTGTTAACATTGAACCACATTTGCCACTTTGTTGCCCACTCCCCAGTTTGGAGAGATCCTTTTGGAGCTTTTACAATCTGTGTTGGATTTCACTACCCTAAATAGTTTACTGTAATCTGCAAATTTGGCCACCTCACTGTTTACTCCAACTTCTAGATCAGTTATGAATAAATTAAAAAGCACCAGTCCCAGTAGAGATTCCTGGGAACCCCACTTCTTACTCCCCCCCCATTGTGAAAACTGTCAATTTATTCCTACCCTCTGTTTCCTCTCCTTCAGCCTATTACCAATCCTCACATGAACCTGTCCCTTTATCCCATGTCTGCTAAGTTTTTTTAAGACTCTTTGATGAGGAACTTTGTCAAAAACCTTTTAAAAGTCCAGGTATACTATGTCAACTGGATCACCTTTATCCACACACTTGTTGACACTCTCAAAGAACTCCAAAAGGTTATTGAGGCAAGATTTATCTTTGCAGAAGCCATGTTGGTTCTGCCTCAGCAGGGCCTCCTCTTCTATATGCTTAACAATTTTATCCTTGAGAATGCTTTCCAACTATTTGCCTCAAACAGATGTTAAGGTAACCAGCCTGTAGTTTCCCAGTTCGTCCCTGGATTCCTTTTTGAAAATGAGTCTTACCATGGCTACTTTACATTCCTCCAGTACATAGCCGGATTGTAGGGATAAGTTATATATTTTTGCAAGGAGGTTGGCAATCTCACATTTGAGTTCTTTAAAGACTCTTGGGTGGATGCCATCTGGCCCTGGGAATTTGTTAATTTTTATTTTTTCCAGACATTTTAGAACATCAGCTCTCATCACCTCTATCTGACCCAGTTCTTTAGCCTCTGTCCCTGAGAAGCCTAGTTCAGGCACAGGTATACTCTTGGTATCTTCTGCCGTGAAGACATATGCAAAGAACTTGTTTAGCTTCTCTGCCATCTCCATATCCTCCGTAATAATCCCTTTCACTCCCTCATCATTTGATGGACGAACTGCCTGCCTGGCAGGTTTCCTACTTCTGGTGTATTTAAAGAAGTTTTTGTTATTCACCTTTATGCTTTTAGCTAAATGTTCCTCAGACTCTCTTTTTGCTTCCCTTATTGTCTCCTTGCATTTATTTTGCCAGAGTTTGTATTACTTTCTGTTCTCTTCATTTGGGCAGGCCTTCCAATTTCTGAAGGAACGTTTCTTCCCTTTTATAGCTTCATTGACTTTTCTTGTTAGCCATGCCAATATTTGAGGGACCACCTGCTCCCAAGGGTTTCTGCCCGCTTGATGAGGACATCTGAGGGGCCCCTGCTCCGGGTGCCGACAATGAGAGAGGCCCGGCTGTCGTGGACTCGGGACAGGGCTTTCTCTGTTGCTGCCCCCAGACTTTGGAATGCTCTCCCAGCAGCCATTCGCTCCTCGGACTCCATCACGGCTTTTAGAAAGCTTGTTAAAACTCGGCTTTTTATCCAGGCTTTTACATAATCATTTTTACTGCGGCTTCTGTGTGTTTTTACCTGTTGTATTGTTTTTATGCTTGTATTTTATAGATGTTAAATTTGGTTTGTTTTTATATTTTTTAGCTTAATATTTTTATTGTCTTTTTATTGTATGTTTTAACTTTTGTAAACTGCCTTGGGGTTGTTTTTTAACGAAAGGCGGTATATAAATGCAACAATAAATAAATAAATATCCTCCCGCACTAGGTAGTACCTTTCTTCCTTTTGGGTATACATTCTAACTGTGCTTCTAATATTGTAGTTTTAAAATAAACTCCATGCATTCTGGAACGAAGTGACTCTCCTGATTTTCCCTTTCAGTTTTCTTTTCACCAGACTCCTTATTTTAGAGAATTTCCTCTTCTGAGATTCAAAGTGTCTGTGTTAGACTTCCTTGGTGATTCTCTCCTTGCATGTATGTATGTAAGGCTCTCAGAACATGGCTCTCAACCGAACTGTGTGTTTTGGTTTTACAAAGTGGCCTTTGCTTGAAAAATAAGGGGTAACTGCCCTATTTCATCCAGTCCCAGACAAAACAAACATATTTTTCCACAAGTCATAAAGTTGAGAAGGACAGAGCAATGCAGAAAGCATGGAGCAGAGAGTTCCAGAGCCTAGGCATGGTTACAGAGAAGGCCTATCTCATGTGCTTACCACTGTCTTGACCTCAGTGTCTACCATGAGGTGCAAGCATGTTCCCCCAGCAACATGGTTGCCCCAAGTGTCTAGACGGTACTTCCTTTTCATTCTTCACACAACCAAATGCAGCAAGGTATTAGCTCTGTTCAAGCATTCAGCATAACATTGCTGAACACACTTACAGGGCTGGAAATGAGTCCTGCCCCCTGACAAACTCAACCCACCATGGCCCAAGACTTCATGCTTACTGCAGTGTTCATCCAAGTCTCCTGATTGTGCCCACAGATTAGCACAATCAGGCTTACAGTGTCAATCTTTTCAGACAAACACTGAAGTAAGCATAAAGTGTGGGGCTGGAAGGGTGAGTGACAAGCAGAGGGTGGGGGTTCTGACCCATTCCCAGCCCTGCGTGTCTATTCAGCAGCATTTTCCTGAATACTTGAAGAGGACTATTATCTCATCCTATAGCATATTTGGTCAATTTTTCCAAGAGTGGATATACTATTTTAACTCTGAGAACAAACTTCTGGGTAGTTGTCTTATCCTCAATTTTGTGTTTTTAACATATGCGGAAATCATATTTTCCTAATATATTCCACAACAAAAAGCATACATTTTGTTTTTAAATTCACCAACAGTTTGGATTCACTTTGTTATGAAATAAGTTATTTTGGCAGTCAAAGTTGATAGCAATAGAATTTATCAAAACAGGCAGACCAATATGATAACCTCCTACAGCTATTGCTGTGCAAGAGAAGACTTGTACCACAACAGTTACCACAACATGTCAAATCTTATAGTCATTCCTCTCTTTTCAGCAAATTAGCAGCTATAGTAGAGGCGCCTGCAGCTATCACACTCTGAGCCGTGATCTCATTAGCTTTCACAAGCTAAGTGACATCTAGTCTGCTCAGTATTTAGATGGTTGAACTGCAAGGAAAATGCAGGTTCTGGCAAAAGCTCACACTGATAACGTAGCTGTCAGACTTGATCATTTTGGCCAACATATATATTGGCAATATATGCCAGTTCCAAAAGTATCTGAGCCAAGATGAGCGAGCTGGAATACTTAGTTGCAAACAAAAACATAGACATAGTGAGCATTATAAAAACTTGATGGAACAGTGAGAACCAGTGGGACACGGTTATTCCTGGATGCAAACTTTATAGAAAGAATAGGGAGGAACATACTGGCTGTGGTGTAGTACTGTATTTTAAATAAGAGATAGACTCTAACATACTAGAAGGACCAGGCTTCTCCACAGAAACATGGTGGGCAGTAATATAAGGCCTATAAAGAAATGTATTAAGGACATACTATCATTGTCCTGATCAAAATGTTAGCCCACATCTAGCCCATCACTGCCTCCAGTGATGTACATCCACTGCCTCCCTAGAATCCAATGACAAAGAGAGGTAGAGCGGAGTGTCATCTGCATATTGATGACTCTTCAGTCCAAACTTCTTGATGACCTCTCCCAGCGGTTTCATGTAGATGTTAAACTGCATGGGGGATAAAACTGAGCCTTGTTGGACCTCATAGGCCAATGGACAAGGAGCTCAGCAGAATTCCCCCAGCACCACTTTCTGGAACCTTCTCTTAAGAAAAAACCAGAACCACTCTAATGCAGGACCCCCAATCCCCATACCCAAGAGGCAACCAGAAGAATACCATAGTTGATGGTATCAAATGCTGCTGAGAAGTCCAGTGGAACCAATAGGGATGCATGTCCACAGTCTAGTTCCTGGCAAAGGTAATCCACGAGGTTGAGCAAAACAGTTTCCATCCCTTCTAAACCCATGGTGGAAGCCAGATTGAGAAGAGTCTAGATAATCCACCAGCATTTGGAGCAAAGGCCCCTTGGACAACCCCCGCCACCTTTGTTGGGTGGGCAGAAACATTTTGGAGCAGGCGGTCCTTCAAGTATCTAGGACCCAAACTGTTAATGGCCTTAAGGGTAATAACCAACATGTTGAACTGGATCTGGAACCAAATTGGCAGCCAGTGCTGCTCCTCCAAAATAGGTGTAATATGCTCTGAGTGAGCAGTTTCAGAGAAAACCCTGGCAGCAGCATTCTGTACCACCTGAAGTTTCCGGATATTCTTCAAGGGCAGCCCCGCATTAAGTGCACTGAAGTAATCCAGCTGTGATATGACTAAGGCATGGGTAACTGTGGACAGATCTGCTTGCTCAAGAAAGGGATGCTGCTGGTGCATTAGCCAAAGCTGTTGAAAGGCACCCCAGTCGCAATATTAACTGAAATAGGCCCACGAGTGTCAGGGCGCTATGAAATCCTGAGCTGGATTGCAATAAGTGAAGCAGATTAAGGTCTAGTTTACGCATGAAATGTTTGCTGCTTGACACTTGCAACACCAAGCAATAACTTGCATTCGTACATGAGCCAAGTGTGTGTTCTACCATCACAGATAGAACTTTCACATCAACTGACATCACATTTGAGGTGATCTTTCAACTAGAGGCCTGTGGGCAAAGATTTGATTGGTCATACAAATCAGTATATGGACATCATCCTAAACCTCTAGATCTCCTGCCCCTATACACCTTTTGCCTCCGCTGATTCTCTCTCCCAGGTTTTGTCTGCAATTCCTTCCTCTGGTTTTTCCCCCCTTCTTCCACCCTCCTTTCCTTCCCACCATGCCTTTTGACCATCTGCTTCTCATAGGAACATAGGAAGCTGCCATATACTGAGTCAGACGATAGAGCCATCTAGCTCAGTATTGTCTTCACAGACTGGCAGCAGCTTCTCCAAGGTTGCAGGCAGGAATCGCTCTCAGCCCTATCTTGGAGAAGCCTGGGAGGGAACTTGGAACCTTCTGCTCTTCCCAGAGTGGCTCCATCCCCTGCGGGGAATATCTCACAGTGCTCACATGTGATCTCCCATTCAAATGCAACCAGTGTGGACCCTGCTTGGCTAAGGGGACAAGTCGTGCTTGCTACCACAAGACCATCTGCATGATGTACTCCTTTCTATGAACAGCAAACATATACTGTTCTAAATGGCCTACCTCTGTGGTGTTAGGACATTGCAGGCAGGCACTGCCAGAGGTTTTGTTGCCACCATTGCTATTTATTTATTTTTAGTTCATACATTCAACTGCCCGTCATTGTGTGTTTGGAAGAACAGCCAACATTTTCTTTCGCTCTCCTGAAAGTATACAAGTATATCAACCCTTATATTACATTTAATATATATGACTTCTCAGTAAGTCCCTGGTCAGGCAAAAATCTCCTTTTGTCACTAGAACTTTATATTCAAAAATAAAAGCCTTTCTAGTTCCAAGTCTCACTAAAAGACATCAAAACCACATTTAATCATCTGTGAAAAAGAAATGTAATGTCTCTGATTATTTGCCAAATATTAACTGTCCTAAGAAAGGCCATTGGGAGAAGGAAGATACTTTTATCTTGTTATTGCAGAATACGATTTTATTTTTATTATGTATTAGTTTCACTGTGAATTTAGCATTTATGGAAATTAAGAATTAACAGCTCTAGCTTAAGGAACACTGAAGGGTGGGGGAACACTGTGCAGAGATTTCTAAACAGTTTCAAAAATTCACCTGAATAATTCATTGCTCAGTTTATCAAACTCGGGGTTTAATATTTTTTTAAAGAGAGGCTATAATTTGTGATAAATGGCTGCAATGTTTTACATATATACATAACACTACTGCAGCTGTCAAAATTAAACATAGGGTACTCCATCTCTTTACATCCTCTGCAGACTGGGAATCTTCATTTGCAGACGTATTTAAGAAGCAAATGGACTCCCAAATACTTGAGTGAATTTCCCCCTATAGCTGCAAATAATGTACAGGCAAACCTCGTTTTACACGGATTCTACAGTATATCCACAGTTTTGCGGATTTGTGGGTGTCTAATTGACACCCTGTTTCATTATCTGTGGACATGAAAGGTTAAAACCCATGTATCCGTGGTTCCTAGAGGGCTGGAAGTCACCACAGAGGTCATTTCCCGCTGCCATTTTGTCAGGAGGAGCCATTTTGTGGCTCATTTCTTTTCTAAAAAAATCATTTTTCTATGCTTTTTTGCAGAAATAGTTGGAGAATTTGGGTCTGGGGATCACATTCCTGGACAGCGGGATACCCGTGAAGCATGACAGGGCACTTTTGCATTGTTTTATATTTGCCCCCTTTTTGGCCCTTTTCCATCTTCCAGGAAGTGAATCCTTCCATCCCATAGAGTCAATGCCTGGATATCCATGGTTTCAGCATCCGTGCCCCCCCCGGCCCCCCCCCCCCCCCACTCCAGATACTGAGGTTGGCCTGTATGGAAATAACCCTTGGTTTCTGAATACCAGTGGAAATTTCAGTGACCCCTGAATACCAGAACATGCCTCATGTCAATCTGGCTGCTACACCCAACCACTTAGTTGTTTCTTCCATGTTGTGAGAGGAAGAAAATTTAGCAGCACACATCTGAAATCTCAAACCACTTTCTCCTCTCCAACTCCTTAGGTGCATAAAGATTTGTCTGAGAGACTCAAATAGAGAAAAAGGGGGAGGAGGGAGTTCTCCCTGTGGTGTATCATCTGTCAAAAAGTATGTGTCAATACTGTCTGATTGTTCTATTGATCTGCTAATAATGTGGGTGTAGATTGAAATTAACGACACAAAGAATTCTTCAATATGCAATTACAATAATTTCCCTTGAGCTCTTTTCATTTCCCTATATCTAAAGTTTTCTTTTAATAAATCCTCCCTGGACGTCTTTTCAACATCTCAATTTGTACAACGAAATGTATCACGTAGACCTCGGCTAGCATTAGATATCCAGCAACTTCCTGAAAGTCATCTTAAATAAACATCTTAAAAGTTGACTACCATTCTGTAATCAAGCCAAGATGTATCTGTAGTTAGTGATGAGAAACCCCCTTTGAATAATTGGGTCCACATGTGAATGTAGCTGAATCAGAGGCCCTATATTTTTGCAAAATGGCATGCACATGGGTTATTGAATTCACAATCAAGGGCCACTTCATGATGTCTTCTTCCATACGTGAGCAATCCAGGCTGTCAGTAGATACGCACTCACGTTAACAGAGTAACAAGAGAATTGTGTGAGCATGGATAAAGCTCACACTACAGCCATTTCTCCCACTGTGGTTGTACCATTTCCAGTTGCTATAAACATGGCTGCTATGACTGATATTGCCAGAGAATGAAGGAACAATGGCTAGATTGCTCAGATGAAAAGCAAAAAGTGCATGAACCAGCCCCAAATCTTGCTCCAAAGGACTAATATAGGAAGATTCAAGATGTAAGGGAGATTTCTTTAAAATTATTAAATATATTTATATACCAGATAGTATGGGATGCTGAGGTCAGTGGGGAAGCCTCTTCAGTCAGCAAGTGCACACTTGCATAAGTGTAGTACTCACAGCCTCCCAAACAAAACAGGTAGGATAGGAATACCTTTCCCTGCCAGATCATCTCACAGTAGAACCAGGTCTATCTAATGAACCACCTTACCAGGCAATGGCATCACTGCCCTTTGATCAAGATAAATATTAAGTCTTTTCTCATGAGCAGCCCAACCTAGGCTAGAGCAGCCCAGCCTGGGTTGGGCTGCTTTGTGTAGCACCGGGATCGAGGCTGATCCCGGAGCTGCCTCGGCCACATGCCTGAATTTTTTACCTGGCCTTTTAAAAGTGTTAAGAGGGTGCAAGCACACCCTCCACCCCAGGGCCAGGGTCATGAGTGTTCTCAGGCTGCATGAAGTCCAAGCACACACACCTAGAGCACCTGACTCATGGGAGAATCCACCAATGCACTGTGCTTGTTATGTGATGCATTATGAGATTCCTGGAGGCCAGGAATCATTTTCCCGGCCTTCAGTGATCCATGTTGCTGGGAGCAGTATGGATTGTGTGGGCGTGTGATGGTGTGCCAAAGAACACAGCTACAATCATCGGGGGGCATGTAGGTCACCTCCTGCCCGCCCTATCTACCAGAGATTTTGATTGTGTGAAGAGCCTTATTATGTTTAACATAGTCATTCCCAAATGGCCATGGTCTTCTGCAAAGTATAAGCAGTATTCATCAACAGTAGCTTGTTTGGTCATATCAGACTATCTGAGCATCGCTGCCAGATTCATTCCTGTTACTTTCCCATTGCCAGTTCCCTTAAGACCTTGTGTAATTTTTCACCCCATGAGGATCAGATCATCTGGTGGGGAGGGGGCGGGGATTTTCACAACAATCCATGCAGCACAGCACAATGATCTCACACAAGAATCCCAAATAACTAAGTTCCACTTCTATGAATGCAGTTTGCAAAGCTGGGTAGAGTGCCCTTCTTATTGCTTGCTAGTTAGGAGGTGATCGCATTGTTGACCAACTGCTCATCTGTTCTCCCACAGAGTAAAAGCTTTCTGAGACACAGCCAGGAACAGTCACATCTGAGGCTGACAGTTCACAGATAAAGGGCACATTGATTACAATGCCTTCAAAAACAACTCTGAGTGGTGAGCTAAAAGGCCACACAGTATGCCTTAAAAATAACACACAGGCAGCAAGGCAAATGAATTCACAGCTATCAAAATAATTCTTTTGTGAATATGCCTCATTCACCCAGCTCACCTTCACATGGCTGGCATTACCAATGTAGCATTTATGCGTTTCAAGTACCCTTCTTTGTAAAGTTCTTGTTTCAATAGAAGTGATTTAAATGGATAGCAATATTTCAAGTTTTCGTCTCAGTGGGACTGCTCTGTGAACTAGGTTGTATTCATTTAACTCAGGGAGCTTATATGTGGCACATTTTCCACTTGTAACAAGAGAGAGAGAGATAAGGCCCAGGAGAACAATTGTTACCATTCTCTTCATAAAAAGGAAAGCTTATTGTATTCAGCTTCCTTCTTTGAGCCTCTTTGATCAGAGGCAGACATACACCTATGTCTGTCTGAAGAGAGTGCTCTTCAGATCCACCTCAAAAATCCTTTGGCCACGCCCAATGACTCATTTCCCCCCTCAGATTCTTCTTCACACCTAGCTGCCCTGCAACTGAACAATGTATGAGTGAGGAGATAAAACACAACTTTAATTGGCTTAGCAAACCTTAGCTCACTTCTATCCCTAAGAAAGGATCAGGGCTCATTTGGAACCCACGTTAGTATATTCAGGCATTAAGCACTAGGTAGTATGCAACCTTATGCAAAGGCTGAAGTTGATGGTCTTGAAAAGGGCTCACTAGTCTTTCAGCCTGGACTTGGCAATACTGAAAATTCATCCTTCACAGCACAAAACTGTATTCTGTGCATCCTGCACCTTTATTCTGCCACTTCTTGGACCACTGAAACTTCCCTGTTCCTCAAGATACTGTGTATGACAAAAGTTGGATCAGGTCAGATCTGGAACCCCCATATGTCGTTTTGAGTCATTTTGGACCCTTCAGGAGCTTGGGGTCAGTAAAATCGGCAAAAATCCCAATAGATGTCTATGGGGAAAGAAAAAATCACCAGGGGGAAAAGGGCTATCTTGGGAGCCCTGAAAGCTGACACACAAGTAGCTAAGGGTGTGTCTACCCAAGACAGGTTGGCTGGAGCCCAGCTGGTCCACAACCTTCTGACAGGGCCTCAGAGGCAGGGAAAGGGGATTTAGACATTTTTAAATTTTTATTTATTGTTGCATTTATATACCGCCTTTCGTTAAAAGACAACCCAAGGCGGACATCACCCACTTCCTCCTCCTGAAGCTCGGCTTGATCCCTTTGCTGGCCCTTCACCAGAGAACCACAGCATTCTCAGACATGCCAGTCCATTCATCATCGGCTGTGCTCCTTTTAGAGGCCATGTTGCACGCTGGGCATCTGAGTCCTGCCCCTCTCTCTCACCCTGCCCCACTCTTTATTAGCCCCTGGCTTTCTTTCCCATACAGTCTCATTGCCTCTCCCAATGGCCTACCTGGGCCCTGTACCACCAGGGGCGTATCTACGGGAAATAGCACCTCGGGCAAGCACTGAAATTCCACCCCTGTCCAAACATCTGACACCCATCTTTCAGATAATCTTACCATAATATCAGCTCTAAAATACAAGTTCAGACACTTTCAGGAGAAACAGGTTGTAAGCAAGACACACATGCATACACACACACAACCACACATGTGGCACATATGTGCCAGTCGCCTTCCCAAGGAAACACAGCCCATTCATGTGCTGGGCATGCCTCCATAGAGCTAAGCAGTGAAAGCTCTCTTTAGCAAATGCTCTGCCACCTCAGCACACCTCACTACAGGTTGCTGCCTCCAAGAAATTCAGGGAAGGGCTTTTTCTGTCCAAACAGCCTTTGCCTTAAAGGGAGATGGTTGCAATGGGAAATCCTAGGGGCCCCAAACAATCTGAAATTATTCAGCAGCTTACAATAGGCTTGGATCCTGCAGCCTGATCAGAAAGAAGGTGGAAGTTGCAACTAGCCACAGAACAGCAAAACAGTGTGATATTCAAATCAGAAAAATGGGGGTGGGGTATGAGAGAAAGAATTTATAACAATAATCTACCAATTTTCTGTCTCTGCCACACTGCAAAGGTTTGGAAAAAGGTTGCCCCTGCCCCATCCCCTCAAGTTCCTGGGTCTAAAGGTAAAACAAAACAAAAAACCCAATTCTATTGCACACATATTCCATTTCCTATCTGTCGCTGTGACAGATACTAAGGTAGTAAGAGCATATGGCCTGTGATAGTGTGTATCGGATGGAGGACACCAGCCACCTTAATAGCATTACAACCCTTTCAAAAGTGAGCTCTGCCATAAATGAACCAAGTAGGCACACAAATATGGTGCCTTGGATAAGTTACACCTGCCTTGTTCAATACAGAGGCAGGCAACAGGCAGACTGGACAGTAAACCTTATGTCTAGTTTACCAAATGCACTAGTCAATCAGAATCACAGCATGACTATTCAATGTGTCTTTTAAAAACAATTGTGTTCAAAATAAAAAGGGAGTTGCATTGATTTTTTTTAAAAGACATTCTAAAATATAACTTTTTTAGAAGGCAAGGAAACTTGAGCAAATCTACTTGGGATGCACACAGGCAATAAAAACCCGAGTACAACTCAGCTAAATTGAAGGAAATAATTTGCAGCACATTAACCACTTATTTCAAAAGACAAGGCATTTCTCAGTATGGTAAGATTGCACAACACAGGGATGGCAATACATTGCAAATGCAACATTTCTGGGTGTGAATTCTAACAACATTTGTTGTTGTTTTTAAGCACCACACAAGTTAAAGGCAGGCATTTTCCAAGTTGGAAATCTCACAAACCTTATAATCAGATTGCTTGACAAATATGCAGATAAAGAGAGAGCCCTGAACAGAGAATTAAACAGCATGCGAGTGAATATTTCAATTTTATTCCTTGCCTTTCCCCACAATACACCCTTCAGTTTTGCCAGCTTACAAGGTATTAAACCAACATTGTCTTTTTAAGGGATGTTTTGTCCACTTACTTTTGTGCCATTTGTATCTGTTTTTTAAATGCTTGAGTCCCTTGCCAACAATTTTGCATTCTTCTGACTCCCTAGATCAAAGAAAAATCTAGACTTGAGTCTCACAGAGGCTATTTGAGCATGTGCGGTGGCCATTTTTGTTTTCAGCAACCTTAAAAATTTTTTTTAAAAATGGCCGCCACACATGCTCATATGGTCCCTGTGAGGTCCTATGCCTTGCCAGGCCTCACAGAGGCCTTTTGAGCATTTGCGGCAATCTCCAAAATGGCCACAGCACTGATCTTTGTAGGCCCAAACAGGCCTGAAAATCAGCCCGGGATGGGCTGCGGCAGTGATCTAAGAGGCTGGTGGGGGGAGGGGAAACCTTTGCAGACCCCCCACCGCTTTTAGGAACCCCGCTGAAGGGGCAACAGGTAAAAAATAATAATTTGTTTAAAATCCACGGATTTGGGAAGGAGTGGGGGTCAGCATAGCACTGGCACCCCCACAGTGGTACCTAGGTCATGTGCCTTGGCTGCCTCCCTAGTTTTGCCTATGTGTACCGCCCAACCTTGGCCCTTTCACCCCAGTCATCTGCAGCTGTCTGGCCTATGACATCTTTAGTGTGCATTGATGGCACTCAGTCCAGCCACCTGGGCACATTGCTCTGTTCTCCCGGGCTAGGAACGCTACTCCCTGGTGACTATGAAGGCCACTGCGATGGCCCTGGTGGGTAGCACAGGGTGGACAGGCAGACAAGTTGGTTGGACTGCGTATTTGATTAAAATACTGTTTATTTACCAACCATCTGTTGTTTTTAGACTGATTTTTTTTAAAGTAACTGGGAAATTGTACTCATAGAATGTGGAAGGAAAGTGATGTAACATCTGAGAATCTCAGGGGACGTAATCTAACATCCACAAATTCCAGGAAACCTAAAAATTGGCTGGTTTATTTTGAGGATTTATAAGTAAAAATGTGAGTTAAAAATTTTTCAAGAGAGAAAGAAATGCATGGGCAGGCAGGTAATAGAGGACAGAAGATGAGGGTTTTCCACCAGCTACAAATGAAAAATAAAAAGCAGACTACTGCTACCATTTAGAGCTCTGGAAAGTTCCAAAGTTGCCAAAATGGGGTCAGAGAACTCCAACCCAAACTAGGCTTGGTTGGGATTGGAGTACCCCCAAGACCCTACAAGCTGTCCATGTTAGAGTATGTCCAACCTTGCTGATATTGTATGCGCCTAAAAATAAATCCTTAGATGCAGATATTTGCCTGTTCCTGACTATGCATTGTCTAACTTCATTATTTGTTGATTACCTAGTTATTTTGGCTGTCAAGTATGTAACTATCTGCCTGTTCTCAACTACAAAACTTGCTGTTACCCAAATCTCAACTAACCTTACTGCAGCCTCATTATTCGGGACTCATAAGTGATGACTATGCAGGAACATGCTACAAATTCATCAGGTCATAACTTGAGTGGGAATCAGCCCCAGATTACTGTACTTCTAAAAATGCATTATTATTATTATTATTGGTAGTTCAGTGTTCAGTGTGATTTGGTCTTTACTAAATTACTCTCCTTTATTAAGATTTTTGTCCCCACTTTCTACTGAACTCTATATTCTCTTGGTCAAACAGGAAGAAAGTTCTTAATTTAAAGGAAAAAATCTAGCACGTTAAGATAGTTGTATGAGTTCATAATTCTTAAATTAAGATTTTTCACCAAACATAAGCAACAAGGCAAAGTATAAATAGATCATGTGGAATGTTCAGCCATGTACGCACACCAGATTTGTCAAGTGTACACAGAAGGGGGAAGCAAATATCTTTGGTATTAATATCTCTGTTGCTAGGCTGGTGAGTCCAAACATGTCAGGCCTATGTTATTTATACTGTTCAAATGCTTGCCACAATATGTGACTGAAAGCATCTGAATAAATTTCAGACGCAATCGTTCCAAGAACAGAACCTTTTGTAAAAGAAATGTGGTTTGTGAAAACCAATTTATTACCCTTTCAGCAGTGCAGACATTCCAGTAGAGTGCTTTAAAGCTATTTCTAAATGTGAGAATGGTGATACTCAGGAAATGGGATGAAGCCCTCGATTCATCTGGGAGATAGTATTGTGTGAAAAAGTAATGTAATATGAGTTATTGAGCTCTTGATTGTGTGACACCGACCACAATTCTGAGTTTAACATGCTGACTCTTGGTCTTTCATTATCAGTCAACTGAATAAGGGATTCACCATCACTAGCATATTGTGATCTCGGTTAGGTTAAGGAGCACATGTACCAAAAGTTAAGCACTTTAAAAAAGAAATCCTACCCTCAGACCATGCCTTCTGGATTGAGATTAGGATTACTACTATATCCACTTGCACAGGCTACTCCTTGACATAGGCATGACACTTGAAGGATATGTGGTCATGGTTGTAGCCTCCAGGCTTGCTCCAAAAAATGCAAATGGACATCAGGGCTGTGAAGGGAATCTCAGCTTTGCCTTATCTGTGTGATTTCAGCAACATCATACAGCCTGTGCTTCTGTTTCCTTCCTTTCTGTGCTCTGGCCGCAAGGTCATGGAACTGGAGGAGTATGGGGAGAT
The DNA here is from genome assembly GCF_027244095.1 of Hemicordylus capensis. Taxonomy (NCBI): domain Eukaryota; kingdom Metazoa; phylum Chordata; class Lepidosauria; order Squamata; family Cordylidae; genus Hemicordylus; species Hemicordylus capensis. Next base: position 183,541,673 of record NC_069661.1, on the reverse strand, counting down.
ACCCAGGCTCACTCCAAAAAAGTGAAATGGATGTCAGACTGCAAGGGGGTCCTTGACTTTGACTTATATGTGCAATTTATGCAATTTGGGGGAGACACAATCATGCTCATTCCCAATAATGTGAACAGATGCCTGGAGTGAAATACGGGCCTTAATGCTTGCCTACCATTGCAATTTTAATGACACTGGAAGACCTAGACTCCAGATCCCTTTCAGCACTGTTAACTCATGGTTAAGGCACCAGGGTTGGGAGAATACCAGGACTTGCTTTCAAAAATGAAAACAGTGTTGGGGCTCTGATAGGGACCTCATCTTTGACCTACCTGTGTGATTTCAACAAAATTGGATGACACACTGCTTGGACTCTCCTCAGCACTCTAAACTCATTGTCATGACACTGGGGGTGGTAGTGGTGGATCCTTTGGTTTGCTCCCAAAAATACAATTGGATGTCAAGAATGTGATGGCGTGCTCGACTTTGGCCCATGCCATGTCAACGCATATGGAGGACATGCCCTTCTGAATCCATCTACTTCTAATCCTGCAATGCAATGGCACTGAAGGGTTTGAGCAGGACATCAGACTCACTCCCAAAAATGCAAATCCAAGTTGGGCCTGTGACAGGGAGCTTGACTTTGACCTACATGTGTGATTTCAATATAATTGGGCAACCCAGTTTTCTGACCCTTAATCAATGAATGTTAAATTGAGTGAAGCAGTGCCAAGGAATGCTCCACTGCAATGCTTCAGAAGAGGAAACTTCTCAAAAATGAGGGGACTGGTAACAAGGAAGCTGAAAGAGAAAGTAAGAAGGGTGAAATCACTCCAGAAAGCATGGAAAACATTCCCAAATAAAGAGAACAGAAAGGAACATAAACTCTGGCAAAAGAAATGCAAGGAAACAATGAGGGTTCAAAAAGAGAGTTTCAGCTAGAAGTGCCAAGGAGAATAACACAGGCACGGGCCGTGGACGCATGTCGTAAATCTGTTAGCTTGGCTAACCCAACAGGATTTACAACCCCCTTCAGTACTGAGTTAACAGAAAGCAGCAGCGGAACTGCACGAGTGAAAAATAAAAGGCTCACAAAGAAAAACAGTAAATGAATTAAGTCCCCTGAACTGAACTAGGTATCCCCTCTAACAATAACTGAGTAATAAGTGAACAGAAAACACAGAGCAAGGAATGACAACAGCGAAGGACAACAGAAGCAAGGAATTAACAGAACAAAGCAGGAAAGCATAAACAAGGCAAACTGGAACTCGGACAAAGTTTTGGAATTCAATAGCACACTGTCTGTGGACCAGCAAAAGTTGCAAACAGCACCTGAGCAATTGAGAGACTGCCAAATATATATGGCTCAAGAGAACCAGCAGCCAATCAAGCTTCCCTAATTCAGCACTTTGGCTTCCTCTCTAGTGATCTCCTACGCATGTGTGACTTCCACTGAGCCTCCCTCTTGAGCCATCTTTTCAGGACAGGTGAAATCCCAGGCTCCTCCCCATCAGAAATCATGTCTGGCAGCTGTTGAGAATACTCAGCTCAAGTCTGGTCTCCCTTCCAACTCCTGTTGCTGTGCCTCTGAGCCCTCACTAGCAGGTGCATCCTCCCATTCCTGCTCTGACTCTTCTGAGTCAGAAGTCTGAGCCATGACAATGCACCTCTGGGGAGGCGGCGGGCGGCTTCTTTAAGTGTAAACGGAGCCGGTGCTCCGTGCCACCCAGTAGCCCCTGAGGTGGGGAATTGCTTCCGCCACTTACCCGGCTCCCATGGAGGTGAGCCCCCGCCAGTGGCCAGGTGAGTGGCGGAGGCAATTCCTTACCACGGGGGCTGCTGGGTTAGCACCGGCTCCATTTACACTTAAAGAAGCCGCCCGCCCCCCCCCCAAAGGGGCCCGTGCTTGGAATAACAAAAACTTCTTTTAAAATATCAGAAGCAGTAAACTTGCCAGGGAGGTGGTTGGACCCTGAGATGCTCAGGACATGATGCAAGATGAGGAAATTTCAGAGAAGCAGAATGAGTTTTTTGCATTTGTCTTCACAGTGGCGTATACTGAGCATATTCCTGCATGGAACTGAGTTTCTCAGGCTTGGAGGCTGAAGAACTGGACCAATTTGTAAAACTATCAAATTCCAACAGTGCTGCAATGACCCACTCTGCAAAAAAGGGTAATTTTGTAATCACCACCTCTAAATCCAAGGAAATAAAAAGACCAAGCAGACCCATTGGCCTGCCACCTTTCTGGCTTGGACAAACGTAATTTAAACAAGAATGATATAGTTATATAAAAACCTTCTAAAACCCAAGTTTCCTGCATACAAATAATATCAAATTGTGTTATAAACTTTAAAAACAAAATATTAAGAAATCACCAAGGCCAGATGGCATCCACCTCAGATGTGAAACTGATGATCTCCTAGCAAAAATATGTAATGTCCCTATGACCAGGTTCTGTACCAAAGGACTGGAAAGTAGCTAATGTAACTCCAATTTTTAAAAAGGGATCTGGAGGGATCTGGGAAATTACAAGTTGGTTAGCTTAACTTCTGTGCTGGGTAAATTGATGGAAAGCATACTTAAGGACAAAACTGTTAAACTTATAGAAGAACAGGTCTTGCTGAAGGAGAACTAGCATGGCTTCGACAACAGCAATTCTTGCCTCACTAGGTTTTTTGAATTCTTTGAAAATGTTAACAGGCATATGACACAGTATACTTGGGTTTCGAAAAGGCTTTTGAAAAAGATCCCCATCAAAGGGTCTTAAGTAAACTTAGCAGTCATGGGATAAGAGGACCAGTTCAGTTTTGGATTGGTAACTGGTTGAAGGACAGGAAAGAGAGGGTTGGAATAAATGGACAGTTTTCACAATGGGGGAAAGTAAGAAGTAGGATCACCCAGGGATCAGTACTGAGACTAGTTCTCTTTAACTTATTCATAAATGATCTAGAATTTGAGTAAGCAGCAAAGTAGCCAGATTTGTAGATGCCACTAAACTATTTAGGGTAGTGAAATCCACAACAGATTGTGAGGAGCTCCAAAAGGATCTCTCCAAACTGGGTGAGTGGGTGACAAAATTGCAAATGCGGTTCAGTGTTAGTGTCGGGAGTTCCTCCCCTCCCCCGCAAGACAGGGTTGTGTACCCAGCCAAACAGCAGGGTGCCAAAGGAAGTTGGGAGCTCCAAACGCCAAGGCAACCCAGTAATTACCTCTCAGGAGTTAGGGAGGGCTCGGAGAGAAGTACAACAGCTGCTGGGGGATGGGTGGGGACAACCCAGGAGATGTCAGATTGGTGGTGAGGGAATAGCAATGATATTAACTCTGCAAATGGGTGCAGGGATATTAAGGAAGGGGGTGGAGTTAGAGAACAAGTCCCATTTGGGAGCCAGGGGTTGGCTGGCCACAACACCTGCCCAGCCAGGGAAGGCAGAGCAGGTTGGAAGGGGAGAGGAGTGTCTTAAATGCAGGGCTCTATTTAAGCCAGGGGCTGCCAAGGATGAGGAGATCATCCAGGACGGCTTGTTGGTCTGACTGTCTCCCGGAGAGGAGCTCAGACCTTTTTGCTCCTGCTGATAGGAGAAGGAGGAAGTGAATTAACTTTCCTCCTTCCCCAGCTCTGAGGCCGTGCCCATGTCTAGAATTTAGTGCTGGAGGGCAAAAAGTTTGCCTTGGAGAATTCCTTCCCCCAGGAACGCTGATAGTTAGCAAGTATGAAGTGATGCTTAATAGGGCAAAAAACCCTCCAGCTTCACATATACACTGATGTGGTCTGAGCTGTTGGTGACTGACCAGGAAAGAGATCTTGGGGTCATGGCAGATAGATCGTTGAAATGTAAACTCAGTGTGTGGCACTGTGAAAAAGGCAAATTCCATGCTCAGGATCATTAGAGAGGGGAATGAAAATAAAAATGCCAATATTGTCATGCCCTTATACAAATCTATGGTGTGGCCACATCTGGAGTATTGTGTACAGTCTGGTCACCGTATCTTGAGAAGAACACTGTAGAAATGGAAAAGGTGCAAAAGAGGGCAACCAAGATGATCAGGGGTCTGGAGCACCTTCTTTATGAGGCAAGGCTACAGCATCTGGGGCTTTTTAATTTGGAAAAGAAATGACTATGTGGAGACATAATAGAGGTGTATAAAATTATGCATGGAATAGAGAGAGTGGTTAGTGAAAATGTTTTCTCCTTCTCACAAGATTAGAACCAGGGGTCATCCCCATGAATCGGAAGACCAGGAAATTTAGGACCAACAAAAGGAAGCACTTTTTTTCACAGCACATATTTAATCTATGGAATTCTCTGCCATGGGATGTGGTAATGACCACTAGCTTGGATGGCTTTAAAAAGGGCTTTGACAAATTGATGGAAGATAGGTCTATCAATGGCTACTAGTCTGAGGGCTATAGGCCACCTCCAGCCTGAGGCAAGATGCCTCTAAATACCAGTTTCAGGGGAGCAACAGCAGGAGAGAGGGTATGCCCTCATCTCTCACCTGCAGATTTCTCAGAGACATCTGGTGGGCCACTTTGTGAAACAGGATGTTGGACTAGATAGGCTTTGGGGCTGATCCAGTAGGGCTGTTATTGTGTTCATTTGTTACATTGGGCCAGTTCAGACAAGATGCTGGCCTCATCATGAGATCAGGATGGGGTTGTGCTGCAAAGAAGCCCACCTTGATGTCATTGGAAGACTATCGGAACATCCCTTAATTGTGTGAGGGTCATCTGCAGGGTTTAGGAATATACAGGTGAAACTCGGAAAATTAGAATATCATGCAAAAGTCCATTAATTTCAGTAATGCAAATTAAAAGGTGAAACTGATATATGAGACAGATGCATTACATGCAAAGCGAGATAAGTCAAGCCTTAATTTGTTATAATTGTGATGATCATGGCGTACAGCTCATGAAAACCCCAAATCCACAATCTCAGAAAATTAGAATATTACATGGAACCAAGAAGACAAGGACTGAAGAATAGAACAATATCGGACCTCTGAAAAGTATAAGCATGCATATGTATTCAGTACTTGGTTTGGGCCCCTTTTGCAGCAATTACTGCCTCAATGCGGCGTGGCATGGATGCTATCAGCCTGTGGCACTGATGAGGTATTATGGAAGACCAGGATGCTTCATTAGCGGCCTTCAGCAATTCTGCATTGTTTGGTCTCATGTCTCTCATCCTTCTCTTGGCAATGCCCCATAGATTCTCTATGGGGTCAGGTCAGGCGAGTTTGCTGGCCAGTCAAGCACAGTACACTGTATACTTTTCAGAGGTCCAATATTGTTCTATTCTTCAATTCTTGTCTTCTTGGTTCCATGTAATATTCTAATTTTCTGAGATTGTGGATTTGGGGTTTTCATGAGCTGTACGCCATGATCATCACAATTATAACAAATTAAGGCTTGACTTATCTCGCTTTGCATGTAATGCGTCTGTCTCATATATCAGTTTCACCTTTTAATTTGCATTACTGAAATTAATGGACTTTTGCATGATATTCTAATTTTCCGAGTTTCACCTGTATGTAGAGGAGCAATTCAGATGATCACCTTCCTCATGTGATTAAGGGATCCCTGACAGTACATCGGGATGTTCTCCAGTGACATCAGAGAGGCATGCTTTCAGCACGACCCCTTCCTGCTTGTGTGTTGCATCTGGCATCCCTTCCAAATCTGTCTACTGTGTTACTTTCCAATGGCACCATCTAACAAATACATGGCACCTATATTTTGTGTTAATCAATGTTGTGTACTACTTATCATGCACCAAATGTCCCTTGGGCATTTATACAGGACAAACAGAACTGTCTTTCAGACAACGACAAAATGGCCTCAAATCTGATATCAGTAACCTTAACACCAAGGATCCAGTCAGTGATCATTTCCATCTACAAGAACATAGAATCACAGATCTGAAAGTTACTGCTTTTAAATCTGTTGTAGTAGATGCATGGAATGAGAAATACTTGAGGATAAGTTCATAAAAAGTTTGCTACTATCAATGAAGGACTTAATAGGGATTACAGTTTCCTTTCATACAACAAAGATTCTACTTAGTGCATATTATTACTATCCCTTTAAGAACTTTTGAGTGTTTGTAACTAACCTTTCTACTGTGTTTCATCTCATTCTTGCTTTGCATCTGATGAATTGGGCTGTCTGCCACAAAATCTCATGCTCAAATATATCATTAAAAATCTTGAAAGTCTATATAGCACTCCCATTTATTTCATTGTTTTTACTACAATGGACTAACTCAGCTATCTAAAATAAAAATGCGTATGCAAGCAGTTTCATTCAAACGCATTACTCATTTGCATAGTTTCCTCTGTACATACTTTGAATATTAAGTTTTGATTTTTTTTTTTAAATGGAAAATAAAAGAGGTTATCTCAATATATCTCACTCAGTAGTCTCGGGCCAAGGAGTGAGTTTAGCATTACAACTGAGAATGCTTGATGGAACTTAAGATCTGTGTTCTGCATTAATTTATATTTGTATTCTTCTAAAATCTGATTAATATTAAACTTGAAGTCTGAATAATTGCTCTAAATAATGGAATATTATTTCAAAGTTTATTCAAATGTTTGTTTGTGGATTACCTTGATGAACACATTGAATTAGACTCTGTTCCAACACTGATAAAAACTACAGAAAATGACTTGTTAATGAATTGATCACAGTCTCACGGTTGTTTTAATGAGCACTGTGAGAAACATCTATTAAGCTTTAAAAAAATTAATTTAAAATGCATTTGAATCAAAAGTAGAAGCTCGTGGGAGGTCACACAGCTATTGTAACATATTTTTTAAACCCACAGGGTCATGTAGTCGAACTCCCTGCTCTATGCCAGGATCTTCCAGGCATGCTTGAACCACTAACCCAAACTCAAGTTTTATATTCTTCACTATGAGCCCCTTCGCCCATTGAGATCATCCAGAGAAGTTCGTCTGCAATTGCCACCAGCTCATCTGGTGGCTCCGCAGGGACAGACCTTCTCTGTTGCTGCCTTGAGACTTGGAAATGTACTCCCTGTGGAAATAAGAGCCGCCCCATCCCTGACAACTTTTTAAAAGTCTTTAAACACGTTTATTCACCCAAGCTTTTTAACTAGACTTGAAGGAAGGAAGGAAGGAAGAGAGAAAGAGAGAAAGAGAGAGAGAGAGAGACTGGGGACATTAGACAATGCATGTAACTCAACTACAATAAGCATAGATACAATCTAGTTTGGTCACAGGCTGAATATGGGCTAGCAAATTGAAATTTAATCTAGACAAGATAGAAGTGCTGTTGGTCATTAGGAGAGCCAATCAGGATGAAGGGATTCAACCAGCTCTGGATGGGGTTTCACTCGCCTTGAAAGAGGAGGTGCACAGTGTGGGGGTACTGTTAGACCCAGATCTGGTTTTGGATGCTTAGGTGGGGGTGGTAGCCAGGAGTGCCTTTGCACAGCTTCAGCTGGTGAGGCAGCTGTGTCTCTTCCTTGAGAAGGCAGATCTGGCCATGGTTCAGGGGCGGAGCCACCATGGGGCCAACGGGTTCAAAGAACCCAGGCTGTGCCCAATAAGGGGCCACATCTCACGGCCCAAACATGCCCCCCGTGTCTGACATCAGACGTGGGGGTGCTGGTTTAGCTCCCAAGCGGGGGGCTGTGCAGCCCCCGTTTGGGAGTTAAATGGCCTCTGCATTCACAGCACGGGCGCTGACAGGAGTAGCTCTTCCCTGCCTTTAAAGCAGGGAAGAGCTGCTCCAGGCTGCTCTGTGAATGCAGCGCCAGCCCAAGACTAGCTCCCGAAGGGGCCATGTGGCCCCTTTGGGAGTTAAATGGCGGGTGCTGCAAATGCAGCGCCGGCCTGACATACACTCCCGAACGGAGCCACAGGGCTCCATTTGGGAGTTAGACCACGCACCCCGCGTCTGACATCAGATGCGGGGGCGGGGTGAGCAGGGCCGCTGCTGTGGCCACACATGGGCCGCTGGCGGTCAGGCACCATGCCTGCCATGGTTACCCAAGTCTTAGTCATATCATGGCTTGATTACTGCAACACACTCTATGTGCAGCTGCCCTTGAATAACATTTGAATATTTGAAAACTTCAGGTGGTGCAAAATGCAGTGGATTGGGTTTTGTCTGGAGCTGCTTGCTGTGAATGTAGTATGCCCATTTTGAAAGAGCTTCACTGACTGCTCATGTGTTTCCAGATCCAATTCAAGATGCTAGTTATTGCCTTTAAAGCTCTAAATAGTTTGGGGCCTGGATACCTCAAGGACCTCCTGCTTCTGAATGGTTCTACCCACCCAACAAGGTCATTGGAGGGAACTTTGGTCTGTGTGTCGACATTGAGGGAGCGTCGATTGTTGTGCACTCAACACAGGACCTTCTGTGTTACTGTTCCCCACTCCTCCCCAGGTTTTAGAATGCTCTCCTGATGGGTGTCTGTTCCCTGATTTCCTTAGCTAGCTTTCAAAAAGCAAAAACCTTGTTATTTGTTCAGGGTTTTGCCTCTTAGGGGCTACTGGTCTCTCTGTTCTCCTGCTGTTCTGTCTCTGGGTTGTATGGCTGCTGCTATGTGTATATTTTATGGTTTTTATTAGTTTTTAAAATCTTATTTTAATTTGATTTATGGATTTTATTCTTGTATTTCAGTTTTGTAAACCACCTTGAGATACATTTTTATGAAAGGCGTTATAAAAACTGAACTATAAATAAATATTTAGGAATCTATGAGAAGGGTCTTAGACTGACAACTCCAATTGTTTTGTATAATCAGCCGGATGAATTCCTGGAACGGTTTTAGGCAGTTTCGTTCAATAAATTCTGATTAATTACAGATATCCCTTCACCTTCCTTTCTGTCAATTATAAAGAAGAATCAATAATGACTACTTCTTTTCAAAGGAAATGAAAATAATAGAGATTTATGCTTTCTAATATTGTATATGTGATATCTTTGAAAAAAATGAAAGAAGGAAGGAGCAAGTGAAAAAAGAAATTCTAGATAATTCGTCAGAATATGACAGGGAGGAAGGAAATATTTATAGTGTGGGAAATAATTTAGCATAAACAACTATGTAGGCCTTATTCTGCTCTGTAAGCCTGACCTTGCTGTTATGCTGCCTAATTATATGTCCTTTATACCAGATAGTACTTCTTTGAACTGTGCCCCCATGAGCCAATTAGAAAAACTATTTTCAAAACACATATGATGCAGCATTTCCCATTTGTTGACCTTTTGGACAGCTAACCTAATAGGCTTGTCTCTAGACTATCAATGGATTAGCTCCATCACAACAAGTATAAGCCTCTTTTTAAAATGCTAATTCAAATTCATCGTCGAAGCAGAATATGTAGGAGGATATGTCAGCATTAGGTCATGATACTGGGTATAAATAACACAGTCCAAAAGGGCAAAGCCAAATGAGGCAGAGTGGGAGTGTCACCTATGACTGTCAGTTTATGCTCTGAAATTTTTTATACATAGATGTAAGCAAAAGGTGTCCATGGCATAGCTATTAACTATTTATAATATTATATACTGGAGCTGCAGCTTGTCCCTGGTATGTTATTGCTTCTGCTCCTGGGGCCATTGAACAAGTATGGCTGCCCTTATAAAAACAACCACTGTCTTACTCACATTTAGTCTAGGCATTGCAAGGTATCAGTTGGAAAACTGGCTAATCAGCGTACTCTAAATTTGCTGTCCCCAGTGGCCAGTGTTATAGATCAATGCAACTCAAAGTAGCACTAGAATGGAAGAAAACGAAGTATTTTGGTAATGTTTGGAGCTGAAGCATCATGGTCCACTTCAGTGAAATAACATTTAGGGCTGCTGTCCTCAGGTCCAGGTAAGAGAGGTTCAGGGGCAGGCAGGTAAAGCGCAAGCGATGGGAGGTGAAAGGTCCAGCGCTCTGTTGCCAGATTTGGCTTATTTTAAGCCAAATTTTGGGTTGCGGCCCATTTGACCCATGAGTATACCCCTTCGGTGACCTGACTACGACAGTTTTGGGGCAACCATATCACCACTCCAACCAAATTCTGTTGGGTCGGATTAGAATGAATCCAACATTTTTCACCATGAGCAGGCCTAATAATATTTAATATTTATATAGGACTTGCAAATTGTCAAAGCACTTCATAAACATTATATTCTTTTAAACCTTAGGAACTAGAGATGTGCATGAAACAATTTTTTCCATTTGTTTCAAATTTGAATCACAATCCAAAAATTCATTTTGAATTTGAATCGGATTCAAATCTTGTTTGAAAATTCAATTCAAATTTGAATCAATTTGACCCTGTTTTGGTGCCCTTTAAAAACAATTAGGGGGCCTGGATGGTTTTAAAAAGGTGCCAAATGGCTCTCAAGTCGAATTTGAATTGAATTTTGAATTAAACTTTGAATTGAATTTCCCTTTTAAGGTGTGATTCGATTCAAATTCTAATCACTCGAATCATCCAGAGTTGAGTTGAATCCATTCAAAGTCAAATCGATTTGCATATTCCTATTATTTAGTTATTTGTTTGTTTATTTATTTATTCATTCATTCAACTTCTATACCGCACTTCCAAAAATGACTCAAGGTGGTTTACACAGAGAAATAATAAATAAATAAGATGGATCCTGATACGATAAGGGGGTGGGCATTGGTGGTGGTTGATCTGCCCCTTATCCTATCACATGCAGCCCACAAGCTGCCTCAATGTTCGTTTCTGAGATTCATGGGTGATTCTGGAGAAGGAAAGATCACACACACACACTCACAACTGTTAGCTTTATTAAGGCTAATGATTACAAGTGTAGGTGATTAGGCATATAGGCAAGTAGTTATCCATTTCATTTTTCTATGATTGTTGTGCAGTGTTCAGTAACAGCTGAAAGCATTCCTAAAATCATTTCCCCTTTTCTCAAAATACAGAGCTGCTAACTAGGAAAGAGTTTTGGCCTCACCAAGAAACAGACAGTTGTGTTATCGGCAAACGCGTAACTATGGGGGGGCAGGCAGGGCACGTGCCCTGGGCACCACTTTGGTGGGTCACATGGGGGGGGCGCCAAAAAGTGCCATGACCCCCCTGATCCCCCCTGGATCACATGGCGGTGGCGGGCGGCAGCAGATCGCGTGGCAGGCGGCGGATCGCCGAGTGCAGAGCAATGCCGAGGCCTGCCGTCTGGCCCGGCGTCGCTTCCCAACTGCACAGGTGCGCCTCGCAGTTGGGAAGCGACGCCGGGCCAGACGGCAGGACTCAGCATCTTTCTGCACTCGGCGATCCGCTGCAGCTCTCACTCCCGCCGCCCGCCACCGCCATGCGATCCGCCGCCGCCCGCCACCGCCACGCTCACTCCCACGCCGCCACAAGCCATGGGGCACACGAACCGCCGCCGCCCTCCACCGCCGCGCGATCCTCCGCCGCCCGCCACCACCGCGCGATCTGCCGCAGCCCGCCACCGCCGCCTGCCACCACCGCGCTCACTCCAGCCAGGGCGCAGGTATGTGTGGGGGGGTGGGGGGCGCAATTGCAGGGGCAGAGCTTGCCCTGGGTGCCTTTTTCCACAGTTACGCCTCTGGTTATCAGCAAGCTGAGGAATTCATCTTCTGGGTGCAAGAGCGCCTTATCTTGCTGTAGCAACAAGCTACAAAACAATTCCCCAACCTGGTGATCAGTGTTTCCCCTTTAATTTGGTCTAAAAATTTCTATGACAGTTAACTCCTACCAAAGTGCAAGGCATCTTTGGCTCTTATCAGAAAAGGCATTTCTTTCTAACCCTTCTACTAAATGCTGAATAGTTTAAAACAGTTTCATTTCTTTTGGAACAAGTGGTTGAAGACCTTCTGCTATTGCCTGATTGTTCCCAAACAATCCTAGAAGCTGTGTTGGCAGAGAGGGGGGAAAAGCTAAAGTACAGTTTTCAAGGAGGGAGGAAGACTGACAAGAGGAATGTCCCTTAAAGCAGCTTAGGAAGAGAGGAGGAGGATGGACTAGAAGGGGGAGGGGGGAGACAGACCAGACGCCATTTCCTGCCACCTGGCTAATAATGGCTGCAGCAGGGGCTTTGCTGGAGCTCAGGATACGTAAGAGCGAAGATCCGGGGACAAAGAGGAAAGAGGGGGGAGAAGGGGGTAAACAGGTGTGTTAGTCAGAAGTGGCTGGTTATGAGGCATAGCTCTGGGCAATATTTACCAGTTTCCTGGTGCGCTGGAACGGGATCTCAGCTGGCTTCTTTGGTGGGAGGGTGACTGGCTCTAGAGATACAGGGAGGGACTACATGGTGCCTCTTCCATGAAAAAGCCCATGCCTACCCTTCCACCATGGATGGCTGTGCAGCTTTTTATACCTTTTTGGCCACCTATCAAAGCCAAAATAATCACTTCATCTACTCAGAGTGTCTCTTCTTTAATAAACAAATTCCGGCATGGCTCTCTGAATTCCTCTTTCCTGGGAATTCCTCTCTCCAGAGCTGGGCCCCTTGTCTGATAAATCTCAAGATAGAGACACTTTTTTTAATGTCCAGCTGGCCCTGGCGTGTAGCCAACCATGTGTTGATGTTCTTCAGCCCAGGGAAATATGTTAGAAGGACAGAGAATATTACATAAGCCCGGGGGGGGGGGGGCGGTGTGGTGTCTCAGTGTTATATGAATATAATGTGCCCCATAGCACGGCGTAGGCATTCTTATCTATATGTGGTTTCTTATAATTTCCTAAATCAGCTAGATATGATTATGCTTGACATGTCAGACTAGTTCTTATGACTGGTTTTTAGCACAGCAACAAACTACCCAAAGCTCTTTGCAAGGCAGCAAACAGCTTCAAGGCTGGGAATGTGTGGGGAGAAATTCCCCTTCTTTCCCAGATTCTCAAAAATAGCATTTCTGTTCACCGGCCTGGCTTAGAGAAAAATCAAAGTCAGGCTTCAGCTTCCTGCCAAAACGACAATTCAGATACAGGCCTCAATCTAGCCTTTTGGCTTTTTAGGGTCTCAAAGCAGACTCTAGTTCTAAAAAGGGGTCCACCCACCTGTTCATATCAATCCCTGTCCCCAAAGGGCTCACAATCTAAAAAGAAACATAAGATAGACACCAGCAACAGCCACTGGAAGGATGCTGTGCTGGGGATGGATGGGGCCAGTTATTAGGAACAACTCTGCAACTCTATTAGGTACAACTCTGCAAGGCTGGTCAAATGGGGCACTGAGACTAAGAAAGGGTGACTCTCCCAAGATCATTAAGTGAGTTCGTGGCAGAGGGAAGCTTTAAAGTGTGGCTTCCCAATTCATAGTCTCTTTTCCTTTATTCTACACCAGCAATCACCAGTGTCACACTTTCATGTTTAGAACTAGGATTGAAAATAGAGACAGGATTCACTTGTCTTTATTTTAAGGCAACTCCATCAGAGTAAAGGGAAAAGATCCTATGAAAGAATTTGGCACAACTAAAACTTGCTTGGCAGAATTGTGCCACACAATAGAAGTGCATAGAACTGAAGTCTACAGATCTGGGTGTCTCTGTACTAAGATTAGGTCTCTGTACAGGACAGAATGAACCACCGTCTCAGCATGGCAACGTACATGACTCAGTTGGACCATCAGATATATTTTTGCATCATCTATAGATTAGTCAAACTATTCCTAGAAAATCTATTCTTCTCAGTATTTCTAAAATGCTAAACAAGAGACGCCTACTATGGCAAGTACTTAATTTGCTATAAAATATGAAGTACTGCTTTATTTTTCCCTGACCAAAAGGATTTAATGCAATAATCTGCTTGAGTTTTTTATAATTGCCTACTCGTTTGTTTTCTGTGACATTAAATCTTCTCTTGTTTAAGATGTACCTGCAAAGTACTGATGAAAATATGTGCTGTTATAAGTAAAATGATTGCTTGAAAATATTGCTTTTATTACCTCTCCTCCACAGTCCTATTACGGCTGGGTTCACAGAATCACAAGTATCTTGGTTAAAAGTTAATCAGGAATAGTGACCCCGGTAGAGCTGATTACGAGAACTCAGAATTTTAGGGCAATCCTGGTCAAACCTCTCTGGTTAAGCAGAACAGATAACCAGCTGGTTAAATGGAGCAGTTTGACCCACATTGACCTGAAATTCTGGGTTCTCACAATCAGCTCCACAAGATTCACTAATACTACTGATTAACTTTTTAACCAGGATCCTTGTAATTGTGTGAACCCAGCCTAATATCAATAAAGGTCTTAAAAGCAGGACAGCAACAGCAAAATAACAAGGTGGCTTCAAATAATTTTAAAAGGAGGTGGGTGAGATGAAAAGGGGAAAAAATGAATATACTGACTGACATCCTGCTTAACAAAGTATTGGTACATGGGGAGTAGCACCAGTATAGTACCACTGTTTCTGAAAAATTTCAGACTAACTCTGCACAAGTAAGTGTGTGTGTGTGTGTGTGTTTTGTGTGTGTGTGTGTGTGTGTGTGTGAGTGTGAGGGGTGGATTTCAGCAACCTCCCTTTCCCCCAGAAGTTCTCTGTGTCACCCAAAAATATGTCCCCAAGGGCTTCATGACCCTCAGGGATATATTTTCAGTGTCACCGAATGCTTCCCAGGGAAGGGAAAGTGGTTGAAATTTGTCTCCACTGCTGAGCCAGCAGGGGGGTTGAGTTAGTTGAATTTTTCAGAAGCATCAATGCCCCGCTTTTGCACCAGTGATTTTGCAAGTCAGGATGCCAGCCAGTGAAGGTAAGACACTGAAACATGTACAATCACAATGCAACACAGGGCAAAGCTAGGCTTTGAAGAAATGTAGACTAAATGTTCTGCATTCAAGAAATGTAGACCAGATGTTCGTATCCTTTTCATTTGCATTGTGCAGACTGAATGTTTTCCCCGCTTTATGGATAGATCTAGAAGCGAGTTTATCAGTAGTTTGACATGAGGTGTGATTAAGAATTTTCAGCCCTGCAAACATTGTATTTGGCCACCAACACAGACCTCAGGATCTGTGTCCAGCCTTGACCTCTCATTCAGAAGGAAAGTAGCTCAAGATCAATTGTAGATCCAAGAGTTTTTAACACAGATGTCCTATGTCAACAGGGAGAGCCACAGATTTCTCTTGTGTTGAACTGATAGGAATGTGCATCCTCATCGCTGTTACAGTGATCATCCAGGCCCACTGAACAGGTTGGATGTCTCTTGGGCATGAATGGGGATGTGCATCCACATTTAGGGCCCATACCTGCTGTATACAATTACAACTGGCCAGATCTCCTTGTTTAAATGGGAAGATATTGTAGGTGAGAAATGGAGTACTTATTAGTCATAATATAAACAGTTAGGATGCAGTCATCTTCTTTGCTACAGAGGCTGCTGGGCAAACTGGGTTGAACTTTAGTAATGAAAAAATTCTGATTTAGTAGAACATTGTTGAGATTTTAATTGCGACTGACAGTCTATATATGCAAGACTTTGTAGCAGAGGTGGCCATCCTGAGGGTCTCCAACCGTTGGGCTATAACTCCCATCATTCTCATCTGCTAGAGAATCTCAGGTTGACTACACTGGTCTATAGAATCTAGCCAAGTGAGATTAATATAGCCAAGAAAAATAGGAGCTCCGAGCCCCTCTTAAATCATTATCAACTTGTGGCAATGAAAAACAAATCTGCTGTATACTAGCCTGCATGGATTGTGTCACTTCAGTCTGGTAGGTCTAATTTTAAAGTATCCCTCCCCCCATGCAAGTATCAAATTGCTCTCAACAAAATAAAGTTAACTTCCTGAAGGACTAGGGTGTTTTTTAAAATCCAGTTCAGTATCAGCAGTAGCTCCTTTAAGCAGGTCAGGGGGTACCTCCTATTCCTTTTGTGAATTTCCTGAACAGAGTTACAAGTGCGTCTCTAGCATGCATTGCTTTGATTAAGGCATATTTCAGGGCCATTCTTTTTATATTTGGAATGGAAGCTGCTGATAGCAAAGAAGATAAAGAAAGTTTCCATTTCCAGATCACTGCAGCCAGTCTGGGCCTCTGACACTTTCATCCACACCTTTTAAAAAAAAAATCTATAAGAAAGGCATGATATGAAATATCGAATAAACAGTTAATTAGGTATAAAAAGAAATGGTTTAAATTAAATGAGAATTGTTCCAAGTGTGCAGCGGATTAAAATAAGATGGGGATATAAAAGTCTTTTCATAAAGATTTAATAAAGATGTTTAATGGAAATAAACAAGATGAGAATTCAGCTGACAGTAACCTGTAGAGCCCCATAGGAAATGAATGCCCCAAACAGCAATGCCTCTGGAAACCTTGGTATTACCAAGGTTTGGTAATTACCAAATAAAAGCCAAGCAGGTTTGATATCTGTGCCCAACAAATGGTTGACATTTAACTCAAATAATTTTGGAAACTCATTCATTTAGCTTTTTCTAAAGACACTTTTTATCTGTACTCTCATGTCCAGTGCAGATAAAGCACAGATAAAAAAAACTGTCTTTAGAAAAAGCTAAATGAATAGGTTTTCAAAATTATTTGATCCAAATGCAAACCATTTGTCAGGCTTAGATATCAAACTTGCTTGGCTTTTATTTTTTAAGACATCCTTTATCTCACTAAATGTCAGAGACACTGAGTAAATAGCCATTAGAAGTAACCACTTTCTAGTACAAATTATCTTTTCCCGAGGATACTTTAGAAGATGTGGAGGGGAAAATAAAAAGAACCTATAAATCAAATAAGATGACCTACAGATATCTATTTGTAATTCTGTGGCCCTGTTCAGATGTAGCGTCAAACCTTGGGTAGACGAAGCTGTGGTTAGTCTGTGAAGCTGAGAATAATGCTGCAGATGATTGATCACCTGCGATTTGGCAAACTCTAGCTTCTGAGCAGAGGGACCCTTCCTTCTTGCTAGTCCGCCTAGGCTGCATAGCAGCAAGCTCTGTTCTGCTTGTGATGCTGGACTGTAAGGAAGACGTCAATACATCAGTAAATCAGCAACTATTGACTACAATGTTAGATGGGGGTGTGCTCAGTGGGCTCATGCCTTTTTGGCATTGATCACCCACCTTTGGAGGGACAAAGACATTTTAACCCTTTCCTCACACCACTTTCACCACTGCCTTTGCAAGAACTCTCAAGTGATACAGTCATGCACAACTACAATCCCAAGGATGGCAAGGGCATTTCCAGGTGGCAAAAGGGTCTTGGGGGAGAGACAGAATAGCAACTGAGAAATTGGGGCAAGGGACAGTGGTTGGGAGATTGGATGGGTGGGAGAAGGGACAGTCCACCAGATAAACTGATGCCGTGCTGTATCCGTGCAGCTTCTCCCAGAGGCCAGGGCGGATTTCATGCAAATTAATAGTGGTTGGTGTTTCTGGGAGCTGTTACTTGCCTGGAAAGGTAGAACTTGGCAAAAGCATGTGACTGCCTTCTTTAGTCAGGATGCGTTTTTTCCTGCCTTCTTTGGTCAGGATTGCATCCAAACACAAAGAGAAGGGGCGGGTGTGTGTGTGTTCTGCATGTGGTTTGTGGTCACTGCATTTAAAAAGCCTATTGTTAATACTCCCCTTGGTAGCAATTGCAGTGCAAACCCATACCCCACCATTGGATTGGAGCCTACAACCAGCAAGTGGACTTTCCCAAGGGGGAATCTGCTTGTTGCTTTTGAAATAAATATCCAGAAAAATGCTTTTTACTTCTTGCTGCGAAGATCCCTGAGTAGACCTTGTGGGGTTCTTCTTTTAATCTCCCTGGGGAAAGACAAACTGTCTTCCCCAGTTGGGGAAGAAGGGCTTGGGCCCCCTCCCTCCCCAGGGAAGAGAGGATTGGCTCCTTTTCTTCCCACTTTCACTGGTTAAAGATAGACTGCACAATTATTATCATCATTATTATTTCTTGTTTACACAGTCAGACAGGTGTTATTGACTGGTTTGTTTTATCCAGACATCGAGTCCTTCCCAAGGACCTGGGATGCCAGAATTTTATTGTCAGTTGTTATAGATATCGTCGCAGAATATAGGCTATTCCCAGTAAAGCTGCTTTTTGTAATTGGCTGATGGTGATTTCTGTGGCCCCTATGGTGTTGAGGTGCTCTTCAAGGTCTTTTGGAACTGCACCCAGGGCACCAATGACCACTGGGATTATTTTGGTCTTTTTCTGCCACAGCCTTTCAATTTCAATTTGTAGATCTTTGTATTTGGTGATTTTTTTCTATTACTTTTTCTTCTATTCTGCTATCCCCTGGTATTGCTATGTTGATTATTTTCACTTGTTTTTCTTTCTTCTCGACTACAGTTATATCTGGTGTATTGTGTGGCAGATGTTTGTCTGTTTGTAGTTGGAAGTCCCATAATATTTTTGCATCTTCATTCTCTTCAACTTTTTCAATTTTATGGTCCCACCAATGATTGGCTACAGGTAGCTTGTATTTTTTGCAGATGTTCCAGTGTATCATCCCTGCTACCTTGTCATGCCTTTGTTTGTAGTCAGTCTGTGCGATCTTTTTACAACAGCTGATTAGGTGGTCCATGGTTTCATCTGCTTCTTTACAAAGGCGGCACTTGCTGTTTGTTCTTTACTTTTCTACTTTTGCTCTTATTGCATTTGTTCTTAGTGCCTGTTCTTGTGCAGCCAGTATTAAACCCTCTGTTTCTTTCTTCAAGCAACCATTCTTAAGCCATTGCCAGGTCTTGGTGATGTCTGATTTCCCACTTATATTGTGCAAATATTGACCATGCAGGGGCTTATTTTTCCATTTTTCTGCTCGGTTCTTGACTTGTTCTTTCTTCTAGGCCTGTTTTGTTTCATTGGTGTTGAATAGTTTCGTGTTATTGACCATTTGAAGTGCATTTTCTTCACTGTTCTTGATATATTCTTCAAGGCCTCATTTCTCCTCCTCTACTGTTTGATGGACTTGCAGCATTCCTCTTCCACCTGAGCTGCGAGGGAGGTATAGCCTATCGACATCACTGCGGGGGTGCAGAGCATGATTGATGGTCATGATTTTCCTGGTCTTACGATCCAGCGTCTCTAGCTCTGCCTGGGTCCAGTCTATTATTCCTGCAGTGTATCTGATAACGGGTATAGCCCAGGTCTTTATGGCTTGTATGGTGTTCCCGCCATTGAGTTTGGACTTGAGGATTTTTCTAACTCTCCTGATGTATTCACTTCCATTTTTTCTTTTAACTTCAGTGTGTGCGAAGTTATCAGCCTGGAGAATGCCCAAGTATTTGTAAGGTTCTTTCTCTTCCAGGTCCTTGATGTTGCTTCCATTGGGCAGTTCTATTCCTTCTGTTTTTGTTATTTTTCCTCTTTTCATTATTAATGCAGCACACTTGTCTAGTCCAAACTCCATTGCTATATCGCTACTGAATATACGGACAGTGTTTAGCAGTGATTCGATTTCTGACTGGGACTTTCCATACAACTTCAGATCGTCCATGTACAGCAGATGGTTGATTTTACTTGATGTTTTAGATGTTTGGTATCCGAGGCCTGTTTTGTTTAGTATTTGTGAAAGTGGGGTCATGGCGATTACAAACAACAGAGGGGATAGTGAGTCCCCTTGGAAAATGCCTCTTCTAATGCTAACCTGTCCAAGTGTCTCGCCATTGATTGTTAACTGTGTACTCCACATGCTCATTGCTTTTTAAAATAAATATCTGAATGTTTTTGCTGACACCAGTTGTTTCTAAACATGTTAGTATCCATGTGTGAGGCAATGAATCGAAGGCTTTCTTGTAGTCAATCCATGCAACACTTAGACTGGTTTTTCTTCTTTTGCAGTTTTCTAAAATCATTTTGTCAATCAGCAGCTGGTCTTTTGTGCCTCTGGTGTTCGGGCAATTTCCTTTCTGTTCAACTGGAAGCTGTTTGTTAGTTAATAAGTGTTGCATGACTTCATCTGCTAGTAAATAATTTGAACATGGTTGGCAGGCAGGTGTTCGGTCTATAATTACTTGAAACTGCACCTTTTGCTGGGTCTTTCATTATGAGATGAGTTTTCCCAGTTGTTAGCCATTGATCAACATCACCGCCTTGCAAAATGTGATTGAACTGTTTTGATAGTTGTTTATGAAGGCTTGTTAGGTGTTTAAGCCAAAAGCCATGCAGTTCATCATCGCCTGGCGCAGTCCAATTTTTAACTTTCTTTGTTCTTTCACTTATTAATTCTGGTGTTATTATTAGAACTTGCATTTGTTGGTTACGTTTTTTGACCTCTTTCATCCAGCCTGCTTTTTTATTATAATCTATTGGATTGTCCCATAATTTCCCCCAGAATTGCACTGCTTCTTCTTTATTTGGTGTTTCTACGTTTCTTGCAGTTTCTCCTTCTATACTTTGGTAGAAACGTCTCTGATTCGACTGGAATTGGAGATTCTGCCTGTGTTGTATAATTCTGGCTTTATATCTGCTAATCTTCTTTGACACTGCTTTTATTTGCTGCTTTATTATTTCCAGGACTTCTCTAATTTTCCTTGAATCTAGGTGGTATTTTTGGATCAGATACTGTTTGGTGTTTTCATTCTTCAGCTTCTTGTCTTTCATATCTTTCAATTTACTGGCATCTGATCTAAGCCTGGAGATTTTATTTTCTAATCGAATCTTCCATTTAGGTGATGTACTGCTTTCTTTTTTTACAGGTCTGCTGATCTTATATCTGAGCTCTTGTGTTGTTATTGTTGCTGCACTGTACATTAGTTGGTTTGTTTCTTGCAAATTATTGGTTGTTATTTCTGCAAGTGCAGCATTGACATCTTTTAATGCCTGAGCAAGTTGTTTTTTTGTCAACTGTTTTTAGAGCTGGAAGTCGAACTCTGGTGGTTGTTTGGTTCATGTGCTCAATTATTTTTTGCTTTAGTTCTTGTTGCTTTTCTGTTAAATGGCATTTGGGTTTTTGAGGTGAAGGCAAAGGGGAGGTTGCCTGGTTTTGATTTTGAAACAGTTCAGCAACAGTGGCCTCCTCGATTTCCGACACCTCCTCCACCTGCGCCTGAGCAAATTCTTCAGTTGGTGGTAATTCTTCTTCCATATCTTGAGCCTGTGTTGCTCTTTGCAGTTCTTCCAGCTCAACTCCTGTGAATACTTTATTTCTTATTATGAATCTTCTCTGGTCTGCTAGCCTTTGTTCTGTGATTTCTGTATCTGGATACTTCTCTTTCCAAATTTGGTACATTCTTTTTAAATAACCTCTTCTAGTTGGACTAGACTTGTAATAGCAGATCATTATTTCCTTGTTGGCATTTTTCGTATATTTTTTCCGGTTAAGCAACGTTTCTTCCAGTAACTTTGCTGTCTTCAGCCCTGGTTGCTCAACTGAAGATCCTGAGTCCTGTTGCCCACTTGCCACCAGATGTCCATGGACTATAGCACCTGGCGCGGTCCTTGTTGACCCGGGTGACGACCGATCCGTTATAGAATTATTAAAGTTACGTCGTCTTCTTGTTGTTGTTGTTGTTAAGAAATGGTGGGGAAGTGGGGCCGAGCCATTTCTTCTTGGGCGTGGGGTGATTACAACCTAGGCTCACTCATATGCAGTTTGTGGAATGATTCTTCCTCTGTGATAATGATGGTGTCACGAGCTCATTTGACAGAAGACGCTGGCCAGAAATATATGACACAATAGCCATTAGCTCAAATTTCAGTTTTACTGCTAAATAGTCAGGCTTAACAGTCTCACAGGAATACAGAACTGAGGAGGAGTGAGAAGCCCAAATTCCAAAGCCACAATCTCTCCGACAAAAGCTCAAAGCAGATTTGACGTTTTGTTCCCAGCAGTTTGTTCAAGGCACAGACTGCCCGATTTGTAGTCAGCAGCCACGTGCACTTAATCAACACTCCACCCCCGCCAGCTGCCATAGATTCAATCCAGCTCCTGCTGTCTTCCTGTCAGTAAACTACTCCTCCGTAATACCCTCACCTGCTGCTGGCGTTTCCCTCGTCTGTGTCCTCGAGGAGATAGAAGCCATTCAAACTTTGGCTCAGATCCTGTCCCTTCTCTCCAAAGATCACCGGGCCCTGCTGACCTCTCCTGAGCCAAACGCTTGCCCTGGCCTGACTCAATTACCTCCCCATTCACATCACTGGTCTGCTTCTCCTCCGGCACCTCCCCACTTTCTAGTAAGTCGCCTGCCCTCCACCTCTCTCCAATGTCCTCGAATTGGGGCATGACAGATGGGTACCCAAGCCCACATGATCTGCACCAACTAATGAGAGCGTCAGGAAATGGGTGCTCTAAGTAGAGCTGTGCTGTGTTTCTGTATGTTGGGAAGTGGTGGGCAGGAGTATCCCAGAGACTGCTTTCCTGATCCCAGGGAGAATGATCAAGCTGCCATGTAAACATGCCCCCTGCCTGGCCATCAACACCTGTGCACAGGTGCACTCTTCCAGGCTAAGAGAACATCATGGATGAGGATGAAGGAGTAGTAACTGTACAAATAGCTTCATCCACTCATGGAGTGATCACGTCTTCTCAATAGAAAGCAGCATTCAGTGCTGATCAAGTGCTTACTGAGCAAACCTTACATAACTAATGGATGGCTGCAGTGTTCCCCTAACAAGGATTCCCAGATGTTTTTGACTATGACTCCCATAATCCCCAGGCAAAGGCTATTGCAGCTGGGGATTCTGGGAGTTGTAGTCAACAAAATCTGGGAATCACTGTTAGAGGGAACACTGGATGGCTGTACAAAAAGAAGGTACCTGAACACCTTCAACCAATCATACATGCACAAAGCATGTGGGCTCTCCTTTCTTAATGAGCTGGTGTTGAAGAGAGATTGTTTGGTGGTGCCAACCTCTTTAAAAGAAAAGTGATCAAAAGTGATCAAAATGAGCTTGAATAAAAGGCTAACCAGAGAAACTTTTTGTTGGCCAAGTATGGACAAACACATTGAAAGTGTAATCAGACACTGTATGGCTTAAGCTGTGTGTGTCAAATCACAGTAGACTTTTACCATCCCCTGGACTCCAGTAGAGTATCCCAATGGTTCCTGGGAAAGACTTACTCTGGATATAATGGGGCCATCACGATAACGAATAAAGATTTATTGCTATACAGATTTGTTATATTGATGGTGGATTACTATTCCAGATGGCCAGAATTTTCATTTGCTAACAACATTACTACAAACAAGATGAACCGATTAATGGCTGCAATTTTTGTGAGAGAGGTTATTCAGATGGGCAGCCTAACTCAGGCTTGGGCAGCCCAGCCTGGGCATGGCTGACCATGTGCACCACTGGGATCAAACCCAATTCTGGTGCTTTCTTGGCCGAAGCCCAGGAATTTACCCCAGGCTTTAAACTGGGTTTAAGGTCCTGAGTGTGCTCTAACACTCATGTTCAGCATCACAAGAGTGGCCAGCTGAGGAAGGATCACTCAATGCGCATGCTTCTGGTGTGGTGCACTGAGGGATGCCGTAGGACTTTCTCCTCTGGCTCCATACTCTGCTGCTCACCACGGCACCAAGCAACAAAGGCAAGAGACCAAACTCAATTGTGTGTGGGGAAGCAGGCAGTAGCCTGCCTCCCTGCCAGCCCTCTGCCCCACACACTTATTTGGTCATGTATAGTTGGTGGCAACTGCAGAAGGACCTCTCCTGATGATCTCAATTGATCTCAATGATCTCAAGACCACTTATTTGGTCATGTATACTGGCTTCATCATGAACCCCACTGCCAATTGAGATCATCAGGAGAGGTCCTTCTGCAGTTGCCACCGGCTCGTCTGGTGGCAACTCGGGGACGGGCCTTCTCAGTTGCTGCCCCGATGCTTTGGAATCCACTCCCTGCTGAAACGAGAGCCTCCCCATCTCTGACCATTCAAAAATAATAATTTAAAATACCGTTGTAATAGTTTTAACATTGTTTTAAAATATTGTTTTAAGGTTTTAAATTGTTGTAATGTTTTAACTTTTTGCTGTCATTTATTTTAACCAAAGTTTTAATTTCTTTGATGTCATTTATCTGTTTTAACTCATGTTTTAACATTTCTGTTTTTGTTGTAAACCACCCAGAGATGTATGTTTTGGGCGGTATAAAAATATTCATTCATTCATTCATTCAATCAATCAATCAATCAATCAGTTTCTATACTGCCCTTCCAAAAAATGGCTCAAGGCGGTTTACACAGAGAAATAACAAATAAATAAGATGCATCCCTGTCCCCAAAGGACTCACAGTCTAAAAAAGAAACACAATAGACACTAGCAACAGTCACTGGAGGTACTGTGCTGGGAATAAATATGTTAAATAAATAAATAAAATAATAAATACTATGCCTCTTACTATTGCCAAAGAAACATCAACAGGTCATTCACTTGACCTCCTGCCGCTGCTCTGAAGGGCTGCAGTGAAGGCAGGCTCCTTATACCAAAGGAGCCCAGGAGCACAAGAGAAAACCTCTCATTGACTCAGTCACTCCCCCACCTCTCTCTCATGAGAGATGAATTCTTTTTCCCCCTTCCATGAGGGAAAGCAGCACAGCAGCCAGCTGCCGTCACCCATCCACCTCAAGCCTCCCTTGATCTCCAATGGAATTCAAAATTTGAGCAAGGAGGAAAGCAAGAAGAGAAGGACCAATCGGTGGCTGCTGTGAAGCTGAAGGCCACACTAGTGTCAGGAAACAGGTGCTGGAGCAGAAGCTCTCAGCTTCCTCCCCTCCTTTGCTTTCCACTTTGCTACTGCCAGTGTTGGCCATGCCAGTCTCAAGGCAGTTGGAATGGAACTTCCCCCTTTTTCTCAGAAGAAGAGTGGAGCTGTTACTCACCACAGGTCACAGTCACAGGAGCAAGCAGGGGATCTGACTGCACAACCGAATCTGTCACAGTGGGTAGGATGCTGCTGCCCCCCAAATGGTCCCCAAACCCACTGCTTGAGGTAATCACCTCAGTTTCTCTCATCATAAAGGTGCCCCTGGTAATACTAACCAGGTAGAGTACACACAGTAGTATGCTGGTTAGCCATGCCCCCTGCACTTATGCATTCCTTCATTCTGTCCTCTAGAATATTTATTTATCTATGCTCCTCAATCAGTCAATCAATCTTTTACAATCAAAAGGAGAAATATACAGCATCAGAGTTAAATCTAAAATAATAGCACAATTGAGAATAAACAATTTTAAAAATCCCAAAATAATGAAACAGCCGGTAGAGCTGATAAAGAGCCAGTAGGCAGAACAAGAAGACAGCCTGGCATCTAAATTTATATAAGGAGGTCATCAGGTGGTTTCTTACAGAGGCCATTCCACAGGCAGGGGGCTACTAATAAAAAGGCACTTTCCGTGGTAGCCACCCATCTCACCATTGCAGGTGGAAGCAGCCAGAAAAGAGCTTCCAAAGATGACAAACCTTCCCCTCCCAACCAGGAAGCAATATATTGGGGAAGATACACATTCAGGTAGACTGATCCTAAATCATTTAGGATTAAGTGTAGTGTTTCTTTGAGGAGGATGCACTGAACCCGGTCACATTCTCTTTGTGATTTGGAATGCATATTTGCCAGCATTCTAAATCATGGGGAGAAGAATTCCTGGGTTCCGCATTGCCTTCTCAGAAAAATGCTATACCTAATGATGTGAGCCCACAGGGGTTTATCACGGGGTGTGTGGCTAGTTGTTGTTATCACAGGGTGTGTGGCTAGTTGTGCTCCTATGCACTCTATGTAGTTGCACTGTACTGTGTGACTGAAGAGGGCTTCTATGTGCAGCACTTTCTCTCTCAATGAAACTACACTCAAAACTAATTTATGGCAGATAGATTTATGACAATGAGTGTCGGCCAAAATGATCTAGCCAAGATGGCCAATTTCATGCTCGGTTGTGCTTAGTAGAAACTTATATTTCTTGTATACTTATTCTAAAGCAATTGGGAGGTCTGATAGTGGCAGTCTTGGAACAGAAGTTAGCTGATGGCTGAATGGCTGACCTGACCAATAACGCAGGACAGTTATCCGTAGCAAAGTGTCATCTTCATGATAGAGACATGCATAGCTGAATCACTTATAGAGTGACTTGCATTTCTCTATTGACAGTGGTATCCTGCAGTCATCAAGAGGAACATGTCCATCCTGCTTTGCTGCCTACTAAATTCAATGTCATAAAATAAATACTGTATTACCAAATATTAAACACATGCAGATGTCAAAGATGTGCAGAATCCTACTGAGGAAGTTCGGAGAAACTCTTTCAGCTTTCCTGGAAAGTTCTCAGATGCTTTGCCTTGAGAACTGTGGTTTACAGTCTGTGCTGTGGGCCACTGGTCCAAGGGAGACACACACTTGCTGCTTCTTTGGCACTCTACACCTCCTCTGTGCTGCTTCTAAAGGTTGAGAGGCTCCTGCCTATTAAGTAGTGCATCGTCACACTTGCAATGGTACTTCCACCATCGCCAATTAGAGCCCCAACCCATTCCACGTAGTTTTATGTTGAGGAATAAATTGTGCACAGTGCTGCTGCACTTACATCTTTTGATTATGGCTATTGCTGCCATAACAACAAGCTATGATGTCCTGTCAAGATGTGTTAGGAAAGCTGAAATTCAAAAAATTTCAAAATACTTTATTACTTTATTAGTTATATTATAATTATATTATATCACAATCGTTATGGTTTACTTTTGGTCTTCTGTGTGTATATATTATTATATACTGGTCTGTATATATAATAATACATACACACTGAAGCCCAAAAGTAAACCCTAACAATTGTAATATAATATAATTATAATATATCTATAATTTATAATATATATTAATAATCTATAATATATAATAACATATATAATTATTATATAATTATGATATAGTTATAATTTGGGGGTTTAAGTTAAACCTCAAACAGAACAGAAACAATTAAATTGAATTCATAATGAGCTCCTGGCAAATCTTGCTGGCTATCAAACAAAACTTAGCCAAATTATAAGATATTAAGTCATTCTAGTCAGCTAAAACCTAATCAAGATAAAAAGAGTCCTTATGACCTGGATGACAACTTATTAAAGGAATTATATATTTGTGCCATAGATCTTGGTAAAATTGACAATAAAGGAGCCATTGTTTCGATATTTACCAAATTACAGTGGAAAAAACATTCTTTATAAGGTATTTTTAATATCTCTCTTCCAAAACTGCTATTTGTAAAACATTGCTATGTGCCACTGTTGAACCTCTGCAGTATTTTGGCACTGTAACTGAGTTAAAATATCTAGAAGGGTTAAAACTTGAAACCTGGTTATTCAAATAGACACCAGCAGGAATGGAGCCCTGGTCAATTTGTCACTCCATATTGTATATTCGTTATCTGAGATTTGTCCTGCATTTTCATACCCCATAGATATCAGTATACTAGGAGAGAAACCATAGCAGTGCAGCCTCTCTTCTAACTCTCTTTTCCATCCCAAGGGGTAAATCTCTAATAGCACATATGGAACTAAATATATGAGGTGGAAAACCAGCTTTAGCCAGAATGCAAAGATGTTAATGGATGTCTGACTTCCATTTGGATGTCTAAGCAATCCTGCTTCCAAGCAAAGGACAGCACTTAGCACACACCAAGTTACTTGGAAAATATTTCTCAGAAACATAGACTGCACAGATTCCAACTTAGAGAAGTTAGAATACATGCCTGGCTGATCTCCATATGGGAGGCTATGCTTGAACTTTGAGCACCCCTAGAATTGTGAAAAGCTTGAATTGCTAGTGCAGTCTTAAGTGCATTCTGCGTATTCTCTATGCATGCACCTTTTACTTGAGGCCTGAAAAATTATACCAAGGTACTTAAAATACTTTACTTGCTCTAAATTGTGCCCATTTAGTGACCAATTCTGGATCTTTGGTCTCTTCATTGAAAACAGTATCTTGGTTTTGGTTTAATTTATTTCTAAAGATTGTTCATCACAATAGTTGGCAAGAGACCATGAAGCTCTTCTTAAGCCTATTGACATTTGCGAGAGAATGACAGCATCATCTGCATACAGAAGTATGGCAAGATGTTTATTAGCTAATTTAGTTGGATGATGGTCTAAGTTATCTAATTAGGAAACAAGACAATTGATTTAAAAATTAAACAGCAATGGAGCTAGGACACAACCCTACCTGACTCCTTTGAATGTTGATAGTTCCTTAGTATGATATCCCTGCACACTACAGAGAGTACCCTTAAATGAGAGTTTTAGCGCAGTTTATGATCAACTGTTGACATCAGTAGCTTACACCAAAGTTTCTTTCTGGAGATCAGATCAAAATCAGATCTAAAGTCAACAAATGCCGCAAATAAGGCAGAATTGGGTTTGGGCATATATTTTCCTACTCATTGTTGTAGTACTAAAGCAGGGTCCATAACAGAGCGACTTGCACAGAATCCAGTTTGCTCCATAGCAAGGCTATTTTCAGAGTCCATACAATTCAATAATCATTCATATAAATGCCTGGCATACATCTTACTCGCTATACAGGTGGAGCTCAATATTCATGGGGGTTCCATTCCACAACTTTACTGTGGATATTGAAACCATGAATATCGAGTCATTGATCCCTATAGGATTGTGGGGGTTAGGTACCCAGTCGGCCATATTTGGCCAAAAAATGGCTTGAAATGGCTGGTTTTTGCAGGAGGGAGCGCTTTGCCAGTTTCTGCTGCTCCCCCAAGTCATTCCCTACCCCTAAACTGGCCAGAAAATGGCCAAAAATCTGCAAAAAGGGCCAAAAATAGGCAGGAAAGTGGCCAAAATTGGCCAATTTCTGTGGGGGCAGGGGAGCACCTTGTCAGTCTCTGCTGCTACACCTAAGTCATACCCTGCCCCTAAACAGGCTGAAAACTGGCCAAAACTGGCTGAAAATTGGCAAAAGAAATGCCCCAAACCAGCCAATTTTTACCTTACCTCTCTCTGCTGCTCCCCCCAAGTTGTATAGCCCCCGAGTTTGCCCCCAAACTGTCCAAAAATCACAGTTCCTTTTTTTTTTTACAGAAGCCATTTTGTGGCTCCAAATCCTAAAATCAGTGTGTCCTACCCCCCGAGTGTAATTTCCCTGACTTCCCTATGCAAAACTGTGGATAATGAAACTGCGGATAACAAGGTCATACTGTACTTAGGAAACTAATAGATTGATAATTTTCAGGTACTTTTCTTTCACCCTTTTTATAGATTGGTAGTATTATTGCTACTTCTTTGGCATACATAGACTGATCAAAAGACTGATAGACTGATACATAGACTGATCAAAAGAGGGAGGTCAGAACTGGGGCCCACCATGCTAAGTTATTTCTGATCACTTCTGCAGATATGTAATCATTGCCAGAGGCTTTACCAGGTTTACATTGCTTTGCCAGAGAATCTATTTCAGCACATGTTTCTGGTGGCTACTCTGGCAAAGAGCCCACATCCAGATCTAAAACCATAGCAGCTGTTTCATCCTTCTAGTACAGTGCATGGTAATGCTTCTCCTACTGTATATGAGTGCAAGTATCAGCCAGTCAAACTGAGATTGGCTATGGGGCAGATGAGAAGCAATGACACACCAGAATAAGGATGGATTTTTGGTTCGTGGTGCAGCAATCAGTTGTTGCCAAGGTAATCTCATGGCAACTCAGATTCAGAATATCAGAATAATAGGCCTGTGCATAACCCACAATATTGGATCCTGATGTTATATGACACAACATGATAGTGACACTGTTGGAAGCAGCCATGCCATCCCCTCCCAACTGCTGTGTCATATTGTGTCAGAAATCTGACATTTCTGTTGGACCCCTGGCCAACCTCTGCCTCTCCCACCCTGTCCACTCTTCCTGCTCCTCTTTCTTTACCTGAGAGTTATGGTGTAAGGACAAGAGACAGGCTTCATGAGGTCCTCTTCACTCCAGAGGGGGCACTACAGCAGCCACCTCACCTTCCACCATCTGCATTGCATTTTAAAAGGTATTCATGAATCCCAGAAACCCTGCACCACTCAGGGACCCAGACAAGAGTTAAGAGGTGGGGAAAGTGCCTTTTAAATGGCAGCACACCTTGAGGAAGGTGAGGAGGATGTTGTAGTGCTCCCTCTGGAGTGAAGATGATCTCATGAAACCTGTCTTCTGCTCCATCCCATTGATCTCATGTAAAGGTTGAGGCGGTGGAGGAGAGGACAGGGCACTCTGGAAGGTGGGAATGCAACAGAGTTGTTGGACAAAGTTCAAAATGAAAGTAGAGGGCTTCTCAACAGTTCCAACTGTCAGAGGCTCCCTGCTGTCATTTCAGAACTCCCTCCCACACAGTTCAACAGAAGTTGTGTTAGTCTGACAGCTCTGTCCAACTGACATGACTGCACAGGGCTACAGAAAACCAACACATGTCATACAGTTATGCAGACTTTATTATACTCCATCCTGGCTTCTTGTTTTCACATCAACTTATAGCACTGAGCCATAGCTAGCTGTCATTGCAGGCACATGTTTGCTTGGTCAGATTCACAGTATAATTGAAAAAATGAAAAATCCACATAAACTACGAATACTTTTGCTCTGGTAGCTTTCCAGCAACCTAAACAAAACAAAGTGACAGTGAGCTGTATTAATGATGTGAACATGCTTAGTTCCTGTCATGGGATGCTGATGTATGCTAACCTACCTATCACCAATTATTATTTACATCCCATTTCCATCTCATAAGATTCCTAGCACATACTCTATTAGCACCATTGCAAGAGTGAACGTCTATTATCACTGACTGCTTATACATCTTCATTGGGAATCAGCCACTGTAATAGACCTTTTGCTTTTAATTTAGCATCTGACTGACTTCCATTGGTATATTGACCAAAGCCTGAAGCTGAGAAGTGTGAGAGCAGGTGTGTAGCTTCTTTCCAGCAATTACATTTAGGAAAACTAGCACCTTTCTTTGAGAATTTATTTTGTGCACATTTGCTGGGCTGGAAGAGGCTGTTCAAAGGTGCTAAGAAAAATAGTATGAGAATAAAGAAATGATAATAATTGCTGAAAGACACCATTCCAGCCATAGATTCTATCAGGAGTTAACAAGGTTTCTGAGCATCTGTAATATATAAGAATAGATGTGCGAGATAGAGAGAGAAAGAAAGAGAGTGAGGAATCAAGGACATGCAAGATGCAAATTATCTGAATGAAATTGCCCAATTAGCCAGTAGAAGATTCAATGCTCAGTCTCCTGTTTCAAATATTATTCTCCTATTCTCCAGAGTGAACTGTCCATCAAAAGGGGAAGTATTCAAAATAAGCATAAAAATATCCCATAGGAAATGGTGTTGGAACATGGAGAGCGAGAGTCTAATTGATAGACTTGAGGAACCAAATTTCAAGTCCATCCTCAGTCATGGGCAGGCTGGATAGCCTTGAACAAATCCCTGGTACTCTAACCCTCAGTTAACTATTTGTAACATGGGAATAGTAATCTCAGAGAGGTCAACCAGAAGTGCGATTGACACCCTTTCTTCTTACCGTCTGTTCAAACAATGGCTTCCAAAAAGAAAAAGAAAAAGGAGGAAATACATCCTCAAAATGCCTTTATGTTTTTATTGTTATGCCCAACAGGTTACATCAGCTACTATTTAGGTTCTCATCAAGCATACTCTTTGGGCCTTAGATTATGGTTGTGATCTACTAGACTGTGGGTACATGAGTTATCCACAGTTATCTGTAGATCTACTAGACTGTGAGTACATGACCCAACTGGATATGCATTTGCTGAAAATCAGAGGAGGCACAAAGGTCCAAATTAATTTTCACTAAGACCTGCCCCAAATGGACTATTGTATACTGCTGTCAGGTATCATGTTGGTGGCTGACAAGTTCATGTCTTGTCTTAAGGCACTGGGCCACTTACCTTTTTTGTTTTGTTTTGTTTGAAGTTGAATGTTAATTATTATTTATTTTGTAATTCTTTCGCTGACATTTTGTGTTCAGTGTAACTCTGGTAGGGAACCTCTCAACTAAAAGCTTAGTGACCCATAAACAGTGACCCATAGTGACCCATCACATCATTTTTCTGCTCGTGGAATGCCTATTTATTGTAGGTTTCAAACAAGATCTGTTGAAATCAGTGAGCAAAATGTACCAGGCTAGCAGGCAATTAAGTGATAAGGAGTCAGCTATAAATTATGAAGGCTCTGACTGAGGGGAACAAGGGCTTTACAGAGTCAAAGGGCTCTGGCAGCTAGCCTGGTCTTGCCTAACAAAGTGGGGTGAGATCTTGATGAGGTACAGAGGAGTGCTTTTAAACCTAGAAAGAGAATCTCAAAAGTTCCTTGATGTGGGGGTTTGATTTAAGAGTTCCTTAAGTTGTGTGAGAGTGAATATGCCAAGGTGAGCCACATCAGAATCCGCCCCCCCCCCCCCGTAATTCAAGTATGTGACTTTCCTCAAAGTGAAATCTCTCTGTGTGCATAAGGATCAGCCTGGAACTAAAGTAGAGTAAATAGATCAGGTTGTTCTATATGCGACAATGGTAGCAACAAATTGCTGAGAATATTTTAAGGATCCTCAAGCAGAGATCCCCTTTTAGGAGTAGCAGTGATTGTATTTCAGTCTAGGCTCATAGGAGCTGCTCAGCAAGGATAATCCCTGTTCTATAAAGCAGGTATTATTGTTTAAAATGCCCTTAGATTGAGGAGATTGAACCATCCTCTTTCAGTTGGCAACTGCGTGTTGACTGTATCGAGATTGCCCACTGCTCTCCAGAAGAATGATTGGAATAAGCTGATTTTTTTTCAGGAATGTGGAGAAAATATCTGAGAAAATTCTCTGATATTTCCCTTTGGAAGAGGAAAGCTGAAATTCTCTTTCAAAGTTCACATTGGATATACTTTGGTTCCAGCTCTAATTTTCTGACATTTGTTCGCAGTATGGGTCCCTTAGGACATATATCAGTATAAGGATGGTGTTTGATTTGAGATTATTAAACTTTCCTCACAGACTAAATCAGCAACGGCTGGTATGGGCACCACTGGGTGGGTGGGTGACAGGAGGCACCTTTAAATCTAAATTACCAGGTGCTTACCACTCATCCCAATGCACCTGAAAGCTGTTGTGAGCAGCTGCATGCTGCCCAGCATTCACTGTGGGGAGGATCAGCTTCACCACTCAGCTGGCCTCCACACGTGTGGGGAGGCCATTTGCTGGCCACAGAAATGTCCTCTGCCAGCTGAGTAGTGGAGTGAGTCCTCCACCACAGCAGGTGCTGGGCAGCACGCTGCTGCTCACAACAGCTTTCAGGTACATTGGGAGAAAAGGGAAGCACCTAGTAATTTAGAGTTAAAGATGCCTCCCGCTGCCCGCCCCCCTGCAGCAGGGCCCACACCAGTCGCCGCTGGACTAAATTTCCCACAGATTAAAAATTAAGTTTAGGAGACCAACTGAGCTATATTTAATTTGACGTTTTATCTGACATATTTTGGAACATGCCTTTTCAGAATATTTGAAGTGGCAGTTTTGCCACTTGAGTAGCCAATTAGTTATTCCTTTCTCTTTAGGATCAGGACCTATGTCCAGGGTTAGAGATAGCATGACCTATCCCTAATTGGGAAGGATTCATCCCAATTAATTTTGTAGCCAGAAAGGTTACTGTAATGTTTACTAGATTAATCAGATGGTCAGCACAGTTTTCTAGTTTGGACAGAAATATCCATGCTTGTATAAAATTATTTTTAACTCATTATTCCTTCTAGAAATCTAACCATTATCAGTGGGGACTGATGGATGGCACAGACCAGTGGCTCAGTATTGATGTCCTATCAGTATTGTATTGATAGGAGTAGGGAGAAGGATACTTCTTCCTAATACCACAGCGAAATTGGAATGGAGAAGACTCTGCTTCTTTTAGTTGGTATGTGCAAAGTGGTAGCCTTGTACAGAATGCAGATTCTTTCTATAGAACTCTCAGGAACACCACATTTTCTGAGACCTGTCACAAAGAATTCCCACTGAATTCTGTCAAAGGCCTTCTTTGTGTCCAGTGAGAGGTCTAGACACAAGAAAGACCAACTCCCAGAGGCTACCAGGAGATTTAATAGTAAACAAAGGTGATCTATTCCTTGCTCACTGGATATAAATATAGCCCATGCAGGCAGAGGCGTAACTAGGGAAAACGGTGCCCGGGGCAAGCACTGAAATGGCGCCCCCCACCGTGCCCCCCCGCCGCCCCCCCCAACATACTACATTATACTTAGGTTTTTCCTCATAAGCGCCCGCCGCCAAGCCAGGCCACTGACTGGCCGCCAGGTGCCAGCAAAGCAATGGGGGGGGGCCCGCAGGCAGCGCGGAAGGGACCGCTCGTGGGGAAGGGGGCACCGACGTGCTCCCTTGACTGCTGAAGCGCTGCTGCACTGAGCAGGAAACATTTGTATTAACAAAAAAAATTTACAAAAAAAATTAAAAAATTGGTCATGGCGGCGCCCCCCACGTGACCAGAAAAGATGGTGCCCGGGGCACGTGCCCCCCTGCCCCCCCTATAGTTACGCCTCTGCATGCAGGATAAATAATGGTAAATGCATGTCATCTAAGTTTCCATGACAGTAGAGTTGTGATGACTCTAGTGCCAACATTTTTCAGATACTTTGGCCAGTAGCTGGCACAGAGCTGAGAATCCTGCCTGGATTAGCTAGTAGTGAAATAACAGCCTCATACATGGTTCCTGAAAGAGTACCATTCTCAAAAGCCTCATGTGTTAGGTCAGTGAGCAGCAGGAAAAGGACATCCATGAGCACCTTATACCATTCTAACTTATATCCATCATGCCCTGGGGCTTTATTGGTCTTCATTAAATTGCTTGTTGTATTTTGATCAAGGAGATTGAGGCCTCAAGAAATTACACACTGTCAAACTGTGACATTTGGATGAACTGGAGAAAGGACTTTATTTCATTAGATATAAAAGATTCGTCATCATCACATAGCTTCAAATAGAAACATTTAACATTAATTGTTTTTGTATCTCTATGACTCTACCCTAGTGTATCCCTGATGCGTGAAACAGCAGGCCTATTCTTGATTTGCTTGAGCCTATTTGTCAGGAGTTTTCTCACGCGCTCCCCAGACTCCCATAATGCCTGACCTGTCCATGTAAGGATAAAATCTACTTGTGCGTGCAGGAGATTCACATCATATTGCAACCATACTATTATAATTGGGAGTCCTGGGAAGTAGCCATATCCAATCATCTTTTCCTTTAACATCTTTTCTAGTTCCACAAGAGACATAAAACAGAGACATAAAGAGACATAAGACAGTTCTTAAGGGAGACATAAAATATAATGCAGCCCTGTATGTATGCCTCTGAGGAATCCCAGAACATCAGACTTGAGATCCCATGAGTATCATTTAGTTCCTGAAAATATGTTATCCTCAACCTCACAGTCTGCCTGAAAGCACAGCCTCTTTGAGAAGGAATGTGTTCAGATGCTATTGAGATATGCCCCCTCTTCCTCCCACCCCCGTGTTGAGTAAAACTGGTGCATGATCAGATGTCAGCACAGATCCAATAGAGTTTTCGACAGTTCAGTTAACAAAGGGCATAGAAACAAGGAAAAATCAATATGAGAGTTAGTTTTGTGGACTGGCAATAAAAATAAATAGCATTTCTCAGTAGGATGCCAAATATCAACATAGCCCCAACTCATTCAGAGTTGCTTGACAAGCAGCTGCAACTTTGAGCATTTTGTAACTAATCAAACTCTTGCCTAACTGAGGTTCCAATGCTATCCTAAAGCCCCCACTATACGTTATCTGTACTAAGGTTGGCTAGTTGGGAAAGTATTGAAAAATATAGGACATTCTAACCAGGACCACATGTGCTGACTAAATTTCCTATTTTCTATAAAAACTCTCAGCACTATATGTCTGCCTTTATCATTTGGCTCTTTTTATTTAGCTCCTTCTCCTTTATACTGACATTAAATGGGATTGCCACTCCTCTGGCACTGGAAGAGTCTCCTGCTGTGGTTAACCCGATATATTTAAATCCATCATCACTTTTTAAGTGGGTCTCTTGGAGGAATAATATCTCAATCTTTTCACACTTTAGCAGGTGTAAATGTGCTTCTATCTTTGAGACATGGTCAGTACTTTGACAAATTTCAATGCATCCATGACAGTCAAAATGAATCCTCCCTCATCAGACCTTTGGCATCCCTGGCTGAAATATGAATTGCACTTTTCAACTTACTAGCTACAGCAAATGTAAAGAACAGGAACAGAACATCAAATATACATACATAGACACAGGGGCTGTTCACATGACCGCATGTATAGGTGGGCGGGCAGGGGTAAGGCAGGGTTCAACCTACCTTCCCCCAATGACCCTTTGTATCATTGGCAGTATGCAATCCATGCGCCCACACGACCAGTGCTTCTGGATGACTCTCAGCACGGCTCTCAGTTGCGCTGGTAAACAGAGGCTGGGACTCATTGTCCTAGCATCCGTGAATCACACAATGCACTGTGCACCAACTGCAGTGCACTGGGGAATTCTCCCAGGGGATGGGTGCTCTAGGTACCCATCTCAGTGTCAGTGTGAGCTCCAAGGAGCTTGTGCTGACCCACAATCATGGGTCAGCATTAAGGGTGCATTTGCTCAGCTAAGAGCTGGCCTGAGGCGCTGGGTCGAAAAAATCATTTGAATAAAAATTTTATTTTTCTGTTCTTTACTTTTTACAAGCCTTAGAGGGTTGGCTATTAACCCAGGAGGAAGTGGGAGGGGACTTTTCTGGTGCAAAATATGTCTCAAGGATTGCTTGGCCAAATTAACAATTAGCTCCACGTGCAGGCAGACTCACAGGAGAGAAAGGCTGTTGTTGATGATGATGTTTCTTCTTCTTCTTCTTCTCCTTCTTCTTCTTCTTCTTCTTCTTCATCATGACAAGGATATTTGTAAAAGTCTCCAAATATGACTTACTATTTATATTATCTCAAAGAATGTATGAAAAAACATATTGAAGCTATCCTCATGACTGGGCGGGCAGCGGGCAGGGCGGGGGGGGGGGGCAGGGATGGATCTGCCTTTTCCCTAGATGATCCTTGAAGTTCTCTTCAGCACACTGCTATGCACTCTCACATGATCCACACTGTAAGAAGCAGCATGATCTCTGGAGGCCAGTACTTGTCCTGGCCTCCAGGAATCCCACAATGCATTATGGTATGAGCGCAGTGCATTGGGGAATTCCCCCAAGGTCAGATGCTCTAGGCCAGGGATTCTCAACACTGGATCCCCAGATGTTATTGGACGTCAACTCCCATAATCCCCAACCAAAAGCCACTGGGGCTGGGGATTAGGGAAGTTGAAGTCTAATAACATCTGGGGACCCAACAATGAGAATCCCTGCTCTAGGCGCCTGATTCTGTGTATTCTCAGCTGCGTGCAGCCCGAGCACACACACAACCCCGCACCTGGGGTAAAGGGCATGCTTGCATCCTTTAACCCATGTAAAAGCCCAGGTAAAAAAACCCAGGCTTGTGGGGAAAGCAGTGCTGAGATTCGTCTTGACCCTGATGCTGCAAACAAGCATCTCTACCCAGGTAGGGCTTCCCTAAGCTGGGTAGGGCTGCTCATGTGAATGGCCTTATCGTTGCTGTGAAGACAGAAGCTTATATATTGGTCTAACTGCTTACCTCGATAATCTTCGCGCCCACAAATAACTTTTACCCTACAAAGAACAAGCCAACCTAGAACAGTGGGCAGTGGTGCAAAAAGCTAATTACTTCCATGATGAAGCCCATTTCAATTGGTTCCTCAATGAAGCCCAGTTTAATTGGTGATAATTTATACCTGTTCTAATTAGTGGTACCTCATATACCTTAATCCCTGCATCAATACTTCTGAATCTGAAGGAAGTATTCCTCAAAGATATGGTGTGGGCAGGATGAATCGAGGCCTCCTTTTTATATAACCTTTCATCAAGATTTTCACCAATAATTTGTACAACAAAAGTGAAACCTAAGCTGAATACAACCATTTCCCCTCAGTCTTCAAAGCCTTACTTGGCTTATAAGAAAATTTATTTCCTCAAGTGGAAAAGTAATCTCTATCGGGCAATTATTTCATCATCCCATATAACCTTGTGCATTCCTTCCTGTCTGTGTTATTTTTTCGACTTGTGAGTCAATACTATATCTGTCTGTTGCCCTCTCTCTGGAGGTGAAGTTTTGAGAGGAAATCTATTGGCACAGTAGGCAATAACTCAGAACAGGCTCACAGGGCATCACTAATCCAACAAATTCCATGTACATGTAAATAAGCAAGAACAAACAGCCTGCAGCATTTTATTAATATCTAGTGCAAGACCTGGTATGTGTTTTGTTTGCTATAAACACGAGCTTGTTCAAAGGAGACTGAATGGAGGGTTATTAGTGTCAATCTTGCTGCTCTTTGTGTCATTTTTTTGAACAAAAAAAAATTGAGATGAAAATGCCACAAAACCTTTTGAAGTAATTGAAATAGCTAAAAATAATAAATAAATAAGGTGGAGAGGGGAAATATTGGTGCAATAGGCAGGAGCTTTGAACTAAGTTTTGGTTTAACTACAAGAGTAATTATAAATGAAATCCAAACTTTGGGTGTTTGTGTGCATTCAAAGTAATGGCAATATAGTACCAGCCAATGCTATCAATAAAATCTAGAGTGTTATTCAGGTCCATTAGAAACAATGGCTAACATGACACACAGCATACTTGCAGTCCCAATGTTTTACCAATTTGCTGCTATGGGAATAACTGCAATAGCACTGCTTTGCATAACTGATCATTCTACACAGTGTTGGGCCTGCCTTATGAGTTTGCAGAAGCTCTGACATGGTTTGAAATGTCGCCAGTATTCTTCACATCATATCGGCCAATGGATTTATGTTTACCATTTACTGCTATGGAATATAGTTATCATCTCATTTTGTACATGAAAATGAAATACCAACAACAACAACAACAACAAAACCCCATCCAAATTCATTTTAACCCTACCTTGAAAGAATGATATTAAAGATATCAGACATGGCACAATTGTATTAACATTTTTTCCTTCCCTAACGTTCAAGTTTCTTTCTTCAACCACTCCACTGTACCACAATCACTGGGTAACTCCTTAGGTTCTCTGTCTAAACTGAGGATACATTAATCATAGGATAATTGCAACATCAAATGATGATTTGTATATCACCCCTGTCATTTTCCAAGGGGGAGGAGGTGTGATTCTGGGCCTTTTAATCTCCAGAATCCCAGAGTGAGAACAGCCAAGGTCAGCCCCAGAGTAAATGAGGGGAAGAGGTTACTTCATCAGCTTAATCCTCCTCCTGGCTCACTACATCCAGCTGGTTCTCTCTCCAGGGGAGATCTGGCTCCCATGTTTAAGAGCCTTAGTTTTAAATGCCCTAGTACAGAACTGACAGGGCTCAAAGCCAACTCCAAGCCCCATCTCCACTTCCTGGTCTCACTTCCTGCTTGTTTCCTGTAGCTCTCCCTGCCTCGCTTGCTCAGCCTTACTGGGGCCCATCAGGCCTGGGATTATCTCACCCCTGTACCCTTTGAGAGGAGACAGAAATCCCAAAGGAGGAATGCCGCACTTCCCACATGCCCCACCAGACTCCACAGGGCTGTGCAGGCAACCAGGTAATGCAGCATCCCAATAGCCTCATACACATGTTATGTTGAACACAGGTACAGCAGTACACTTCCTATCTGTACTGCTATCCAGGTCAACTTTTAAAATGAACCCAGGTACAGTCATTCACACAAAAACATGCAACATCTGTACACTTGTATAACATAATGTCTGAACTGGGCTTTTATGAATCAGCAATCCTGTTTCAGACACCAAGACAATGTTCGAATCACACCTCTTTAAAAAATGCATTTCAGTGGAAACCAATTTGTTTGCAAGCAATCAAGGGCTGACCAGCCTAGTGGTGAATAATGTGCCTGCATATGTGTACAGTACTCTGTGATTCAACAGTCTTCAGCCTTTATGAGAAGGCTATCCAATGGATTGTATTTCTAATTATACGGGGGGGGGACTCATATGGCAACTGATTTACTACTCAATGGGAAGTGTGCAGAATATCTGTGTTGCTACAATTCTCTCTTGTGGTGGATTTATAACCAAACACATGGGGAAAGTATTGGAAATGGATGAAAACTTGAGTTTTCAGAAGTAATAAGCTTTGTGTTTGTATGCCTACAAGGGACAGCTGGACCAATGCATTAGTGCCTTGTTACTCTTGCATCCCATACTCATTCCTCTGAAATAAGGAATCATTATGAAAATAAATTTATTTTCAAACACAGATTGCAGTTAGGTGAGTAAGTGACTTGGCAAATTATATGTGAGATTTAATTTTCCTTTCCTTTGTCGTTATGATTATATCTTTGTATACTAATGAAATAAGAGCCTCCCCATCTCTGACAATCCAAGCTATTAAACTTGATGGTGGTTTTAAATTGTTTTAAGGTCCTCATTGTTAATTTGTTTGTGGTGTTGTAAACTACCCAGAGATGGAAGTTTGGGGTGGTCTACAAATCTGATAGATAGATAGATAGATAGATAGATAGATTACTACATGGATTTAAGGATATTTTCTCATCTTTCAGACTAATCTCTGAATAGACTACTTAGAGGAAAACATATTTCAATGAAAATTTCCCATTTTTAAAAAAATGTCAACACATCTCTCAACATATTTCCATGAGTTTGATCAGCAGTCAAAGTGGAACAAAAAACATGCATGTGGGCCCAAAGTGAGCAATTGGGTTGTGTCAGTAAAGTTCAGTATCATGAAGATGGCTACCACGATCAAGCAAGCCTACAGTGCTGTGAGTAATCAGAGAGCTTGTCTTACTTCCAGTTAGTCCCCTGGAAGGGATCCAGAACTGGATTGATTGGCTAATTGGGTGGCCTATGGTGAATCATAGTTACTCAAGAGAGGAGGGTCCCTCTAACAAGATTGCTGGTGCCAATGGAAGCTTCAATTCCAGAGTTAATAGCAGCTTCAGAGGGAAACAGTTTTCATTGGGGCCATGGTGTGAGGTGGAAGAGTTAAATGCATCAAGGAGGTTTGCCAAGGACTTGATTCTACTCAGTCCCCTCCTGGCAATTATTTTATTTTACTTTTTTCAGAAAAAGGATGGAAGAACAAAATGCTGCAAATGCACAGTTTTCTCAGTTCATTCACTCCTTTCCCCCTTCTGCATTGATACACACATGCACATTGGCAAAACACTGTAAAGAAGCAATATTGATCAATCATATCTATGCACATAGGTGTGTGTTGCTAAAACCTCAGAGAAGTAATCTTGTTATGATTCTACAGTTGGTTGTATGAAGATTCTTTTTGTTTGGCAATGAACAATATGAGAATGAATAGCAAACTGTTCCATTCAGTAATTAATTTTAGAATTAGACCTAGTAAAGCAGAATTGAAGAGGTGTTCAACGTAGGGCAGAATAACTCAGCAACCCAGAAAAGAGTATGGTGTGTGTGTGTGTGTGGCATTCCAAGAAGAAGAATGAAACATAGAAATATAAACTATAACCAACATGCATTAAGCATTAACTTATCAAAATAACAGTTTGCACTGACAATTAATTCAGAAACTTTACATGGAAATTTTATTTTATGTTTTTGCTTATTTAAATTGTTCACCATGGATATTCTTTCCATAATTCCATAAATATATATGGACTTTCTAGACATATTAGATGCTAAAACAGGCCTGGGAATAGCAATTAATGGTCAAGAAAGAATAAATATCCATTTAAATATAACACAATACAATGTGTATGCCTTTATACAATGTTAATATACAGTATAAACAGCAAACGTTTGTCATGTCAAAACAGCTTACTGAGACAAAAAAGAGAGAAGTTTTGCTGTCAGTCCGATCATCTTTGGAACACGAATAGCACCTCTAGCTAAGAAATGATTGTCAAAAGTTGTCTAGCCAATATGTTCAAGTAAAAATAAAAAAAAGTGTGTACTCGTACTGCAAATTAGAAATAAAAGGAAAAAAATTCTTTGTCAACAAACATGGTAACTGTGTGTCTTAATATTGCTCCAAACTTTTCAGTGAAGATGAAGGCATGTTAACAAAGTCAACCGTGGAAAGAGACATGCCTCAATATTAATGTTATATATGCCAATTCAGTTTAATTCCATGGGCCCATGATCCAGAGGAGTGTGCATAGCAGGATTTGGTTTTTGTTTTCAAGCTCTGCCCCCCCCCCCGCCACATGTGGTACATAACAACTGCTTTGGAAACTCAAGTGTGTTAGCTTGGAGATTCTTGAGAAGCAAGGAAGTTCAAAAGTTCTGCTGGTCATCTGAAAACCCCCTTAGTCATCTAAAGCAACTCTCTGGATTGTGGTCATAATCTACCTCTGTGTTTCAGGAATCGGCAGGAATTCACCTCTATCAAATATCGACATACAGATTTTGAAATGTTCAATAACAAGAAATATTTGAACACACAGATTATAGTTCTGCAATTTGTTGGCATTAAGTTTCATTACTTATGAAACATAAATTGACATAATCCAGCCCAGAACCAGTCAAGCCATAGTAAATGAATTTATGCCGATCTATTGTCATCAAATGGGATAATGATTGACTTGAATCCAAGTATAAAAGACTTTTTTTTTTAACATACAGGTGTCAGAATCACTATGAATCTCTGCATCCAACAATTTGTAAATGAAGAACCTAGTTAGGCTTTGTCATTTTGCTGTGCCAAAGTGCAGTCGTTCAGTTCTTTTAGTCTCAGTTGATTCACATGACCCTTTTTGAGGGTTTCGTTCCCATTCATGAAGCCTTTGCTTTTCAGTACTGTCGTGAAATAACTA
The DNA here is from genome assembly GCF_027244095.1 of Hemicordylus capensis. Classification (NCBI taxonomy): domain Eukaryota; kingdom Metazoa; phylum Chordata; class Lepidosauria; order Squamata; family Cordylidae; genus Hemicordylus; species Hemicordylus capensis. The sequence goes on along the minus strand of NC_069661.1, from coordinate 183,498,884 downwards.
TGCTTCACTGAAATGCTTTACCTTGTGCCCATCTCCAAATTCCATGCACAACCACGAAGCTCTTTACAGAAGCCTGCTAAACAGGCTTTTGGCCACACTGGAGGAGCATTCACGTGGCTGCTTCACCACCTCTATAGCTCATCTGAACTGCCTGAAACTGCCAAAGTGATTTTGCCTGACAAGTCAAACTAAACATTACTCTTTGGTATATTCCAAGTCTACTGTCTTTACATAAATGCTACCTGGTCAATTAACAATCTCTGATTTCTTGAGTTCAAGTCAGGAAATGAGACGTACCAACTGTGGAACAATACATATCGAAAGGCTTGTCTAATTGCCTTTCTTCTCATATGTTTTACAGCTGACTCTTTTAATTGAAGGGGACATGGCATTGCTATGAAGAGACTCCTGCAGTGCTGAATTCAGCATCTCAGTAGGCTGATTTATCTGCAGACAGCTCCTCAGCACAGAATGAGGTACTGAGATTTTAGAAGTCATAGGACAGTCAGTGGAATTCTCTTTGAAGGTGTTTCATAATTGTGATTGTGGCAGTGAAGCTCTGAGGCAGTTTGGCTGAGCTGGTGTAATACCATGGAGTGTTCACAAACATTTCAGGCTCAGGGAACAAAGCTGCTACAAGAATTTGTAACGGAAGGGAAACATATTGGGTTGATTGGGTTTTGTTCCTTTTAAAATACCCACGAAAGAGAGACATGCATAGGACTTAGAAATAGGACTGGCTTTCTGGGCAGGCTGAGGACTGGAAATATATTACGGTGTAGAGAAGATAAAGGCAGGAAGGCCAGTGGCAAGGCAGCTAAAAGAATAATTCAGACTTGACTAGCAATGCAGCTCTTGAGGAAAAAGCCAGAAGGGTATATTGGGGCTAAATTTCACATACAGCTTTGACCTAACCAACCAGTTATTTGGCTGCAGACTTCTAGTTTGAACTTCGGTGCTTTTCTTTTTATGTAAAAAACAGCATTCCAAGGTACCTCTAATTATGGTGCATTTTTCTTACCTCAGAACTGCTTAACATGTGAGAGTCACGTGTATAGAATTAGGCAGAAACGTCCTGAACTTACTGGAACTCTGTTGTGTAGTAATATTCTACCGGACTAGAAGGACTCAAAATAATGACAGAACAGTGAAGTTGCTTTTTTGAAGCCAAGCAACCACTAAGTAAGCCCTGGGCACCCCAAAGACATTGGCAGACAATCTTGACTAACTCGCTGACCTTCAGTAATGTGTTTCCGATTTTGCAGAGGCCTTCCAGAGTGCAGGGAGTGTTCTGGACTCTAAGGACTCTGGAACACCAGTGCACATGCAGGAGGACTGGGACAGTTGCATTATGACTCCCATCGCACCTCTGCACACACTGTTAGTTGGGATATCAGCCACTGTTATGGACAACACATGACCTAGTTAGCTTGAGCTTTTAAAAAACCCATTGATTTCAATGGAACTTTTAGCGAATGAACTTGAGCACTTAACTTTGGCTGAATAATGCTCTATGTTCATAGTGATAATGGTAATATTCCCTCATAGTCACTTTGTAGTCTCCATGTAAGATCCATAACGTATGGTTTAAATGGTTTGTGGATTTGACTTTTAGAGAAGCTTTCAAAATCCCATTATGGAGTTTACCCCTGCAAAGTTCTGTGGTCCCCTTTTGATAGCTTAAGCACCCTCGGGAACTATGAACTTTGGAGCAACAAAATGGCATTTGTCTCATCACAGGGTTGACCAAACTCAGATTTAAAAAGAAATACAATGTAGAGTTTGTTCAAAAATCATCACTATAATAGGTACATGAATGATTAAAAAGGCAGTTCCTTATGCTCAGACAGCAGTCAAAATACGCAGTGATACTGAGGCCACATTGAATAGTTGAGGCTGGATAGTACACTAATGTAAAATATTGCAATTCTCTTCTTTAATCGTTTTTTAATAAAAGAATGGAAGAAATTGAAAAATAATAAAAATTGTCCTGCAGAAAAAAAATCATTTGTTGAAATTTTTTTAACCATTACAAATATATTTACCAAACACAATAAAACTTTCCCAGCAGATATGAATAATGAAGATTACAATCTTGTAAAGGAAGGCGTGCAAACAACTAGGCAACTTTCATTCCTTTGGACTGAAGATTTGTTCAGGTATTTATACCTTTTCAGCTGTGTACATTCATGTTTAATTAAGACACTGATTTTTTTCATTTTTTTGAATATGTAAATAATGAATTTGCATATTCCAGAAAAAATACATATGAGTTAGGATCCATAGAAGGAATGTGTATGTCTTTGTGTGTTTGGAAGAGAACTGCACACTGAACTGGAATTTTGCTTCTTGACTTGACCATTGCAGTTCTCACTGCAGTGGAAACCGCGCAGGAAAAAACAGCAAGCATAGTTAGGGTTGTACATACAGTTACTTTTGGATCCTAGCCATTGTGCGTAAATTTAGCGGGGGGGGGGTTCATTAGGAAAACTATGCAGGCACAGATTTCTGGTTGCCACAAGTTGTTTACACTTGGTCTGCCTCAGTGGTACACCTAGGTGATTTTGGAGCCCAGACTGCTCCCTCCATGAGCCCCCCCCCGCAAGGCTTGTCCTGCCACTGCGAGGCCCTGCTGCACCGAACAGCAGCTTTTCTGTAATTTTTGCCGCCATGAATGGCGGGGTGTGTGTGTGTGAGTCAAGCAGGCCTCTCCTGCCCCATGGTGGCAGCAGCAGACACGGCAGCTGCTGGGCCTGTCCGTCCAGCCCAGAGGCCCTTGAAAACTGCAAGGTGCACCTGCGCAGTTTGAATAGATCATCATGGGCTTACGATGATATATTCTAACTGCACAGGCACACCTTGCAGTTTACAAGGGCCGCTGGGCCAGCTGGACAGGCCCAGAAGCAACTTTACTTGCCACCGAGGGGGAGGGGGGATGCCTGCTCCGCCAACCCCCCTGGCGGCGCACATGGCGGCTAAAATTACAGAAAAGTTGTGGTTCGGCACAGCAGGGCAGGGTGTGGGGTGGCAGCAGGAGCCCCCCCCCCAGTCATCTGGAGGTGCCCCCGGACCTTGGAGGCCATGGACCATGGCCCCAAGGTCTGGGGGTAAGAGCGCCTCTGCTCTGTATCATTAAGTACCCCCAAGAAATGAGGTATGGATTTAGAAGCTAGTAGATTTATTGGAAGTCCATTATTTTCCTGACCTTAAATTGCTTTGTACCAACAGAGGATAAGCTGTCATTCAGTTGTACTACCCCAAAATGTGTACATTTAGACCCCCCAGTTGCCATGCCAACCATTTTCTATCAGGACCTGATGTTAGAAGGGTTGAGGATTACTCCTAATTTTCATCTAATGAAAATCCCAGGTTAACAGATCCTTAGTCTGACATTTTATAGCGTAATGGTATAAAAATGGCTGTTTATTATGGATGGATGAAACTTATATTACCATTTGCTTTTCATTTTTTTAAAAAGCAAAGAAGTGTGCATGCATGCTTGTGCTTACACACTGCAATGCAGTGAGTTCTTCGTTTATTTTAACTTACTACTTTCCCCCTATCTTTTCGTTTTGAAGTCAGAAGTCCTGAAACCTAACAGTGAAGTCTTATGAGAAAGATAGAGCTTTGTCAGTGATGTAGTAATAGTGGTTACTGACACTGAAGCAAACCCAGGTAGAGCTCTAGGACGTGATAAAAATCTTTCAAGAAAGGTAGAGCGTGTTGTGAAGTATAGGTGTTTGACAAACTGAAACAAACCAAATCTGAAACCTGTAGATTAATCCCCTTTTTGCAAGAGCTTACCACAAAAACATGTTGGTCCTATCACATCTCCTGCTAACTGGTAAAGAGGCACCGTCGAAGATTAAGCTCTTTTAGATTTAGCAGGGATAACACCTGCATTTATTTCTTCCAACACAACATCCTCCCAGTGGCCACTGCTTGGGTTTCTTTTCAAAATGGTAGCCCTTTGGGATGGGGAACCATCTTCTCATTCCTTTTGCTATGTAAACTTCTCTGAGAACATTTTTTTTAAAGTCAGCATACAAGTAATTATTCAATGAACTTCTATATTTTCATAGAATTATAGAGCATGTCAGTGTAGAGATCTTTTTCTCTGAAATGTCATAATTCAACTCCTTATTCAATACCAGTATATATTAGGGCTGTGTAGTCATGTCAGTCCAACAAGCATGTTGGACCTGATATGCCCTCTGTTGGTCATTACCAGAATGAGTTCAGACCCAGCAGCTGGGAACTTTTGACTAAACTCCTTGCTCTAGTGTCTGAAGTTCTGACATTCCTGTCAGAGCCAAGTTAAATGGCCAGCAAGCCGCCTTTCAACTAAGAGGCATCAGGCTGGCCATTTGAAAGTTAAACAGCCCATGCAGAGGAGAAATGCTAGGCTAAAAAATGTAATGGCCTATGTGCCACCTCTCAGCTGAGAGAGGCAGCTTGCTGGCCATTTAGCTTGGTCCAACATGAATGTCAGATTTCCAATCTGACATGACCAGGCAATTTAGGGGGATCATATCAGCCCTCTTGCCAATTTCTCTGTTGGGTCAATTCCAACATTTTTTAGATTGCACAGGCTTAGTACAAATATATACACTGTTGTAGAGAATGTCAATCTCCATTGGTATACAAAAGAAACTAAGGGCAATAAAGCCCAATTTTATTTTAATCCAATTTCCCTCTCTATGCAACTGTGTTTAGCCAAATCTTTTGCTCAGTCACCCAAAAATGTATTTTGTATTCATTCTTTGCATAATTTGTAGTATCTATGTATGGAACTTTACATTGTTATTCCTTTGCACTATGACCTTGTACTTTCCTGTTCCAAGATCATTAGAAAACTACATGTGGATATGATGACTTTAATAGAGCTCCTATCGAAATGCCAATAAGGAGGAAATTACTGAGTCAGTGAACATTCCTGCAGTGCTCATTGACACCAGCTGAAGACATCTGGAGTCAAATTTACAGTGGCAAGTTTTCAGATAAATTATCATCCTCCTTGCTAAGTTATTTTTAAATGCTTTAATATGTTTTGCCTATTTACTTCTTATGGGGTTATGAACTTCTCCAACTTGGAAACGGAAGAGGATGGTTGAAAAAGGCAAGTGTCCCACCCTACCCCACTTACTGATAAAATACGTTTTGCACATTGTGTGTAACAGTTGTGTAGAATATGTAGAAAATTAACCACCTTTTAAAAACATATATTAAAACAGCACAAATGAGAGCAACTTTGTTTAAGTTTTAAACTATATTTTACATTCAACAATAAAATATTCCATTATTTAGCTTCTTAAAATGTGTAGAAAAAACTGCCATAAAGTACTCAAAATTGCCTATCATTTGGACAAAAATGGCAGTGTCAGTTGTGGCAAATTTGCTAAACACATATTGGTCATTTGGCTTTGCTCAGTGAGGGCCTCCCAAGACTTAAAAAAACTCCTGAATTTAATTTCTAGCACTATACTTACACTAGCCCTAATCCAGCACCAGTAATAAGATCCTAATGGAGGAAAAGCCTTGTTTTAGTTCACATTAAAAACTTTGCCCTGCTAAGAAACACCTCTTAATGTGGGGGCTCCTTTATATTTAGTAGGAGAATAGCAACTGGCCCTATTCAACCCAGCATACCATTCCTCAGGTTCTTGTATGTCTGTTGTGCTTCTTTTTAGATTGTGAGCTCCTTTGGGATATTTTTTTTCATTCCTTTTGCTATGTAAATTGTTCTGAAATACCATGGGCAGTGCTTTAGACACATGGAGGGGGATAGGCAGTGCTGAACCACCTGCATTACCCAATACTGTATGCTAACCAATGTTAATAATAAAAGATGTGTGCTACGGTGCTGGAGAAAAAAATGCAAACTTACTGCAAGTTTCTAAATAACAACTAAAATTAATGGAAATGGTCAGGCATTGCTGATAGATGATGCACCATGGGATGTGGTGATGGCAACCAGCTTAGATAGCTCTAAAAGGGGCTTAGATAAATTCATGGAGGACAAGTCTATCAATGGTTACTAGTCTTGATGGCTATATGCTACTTACAGGCAGAGACAGGATGCCTCTGAATATCAGTTGCAGGTGTGTCTTCATCTCTTGCCTGTGGGTTTCCCAGATTGGCATCTAGTGGGCTACTGTGGGAAACAGGATGCTGAACTAGATGGACCTTGGGCCAGATCCAGCAGGGTTGTTCTTATATTCTTAAAAACTAGCTGATACATGAGATCTTCCAACTCTGAGGCCTCCATCTTTAAAAGCATTCATAAAGTTTGCAAAAATAATATAAACATGACATGGGTTCGGTAGCTTTTTACTATTCCCACAACAGAAACAATACCTTGAATGAAAATGCCTGAATTCCCCACAACTGTGAATTTATTGTGCTATATAACTGATTACCTAGAAAAACCTCATAAACTCTGGTGTGTGAGCAGTGTAACAGATGGGACATTTTTGAGTGCACTGAAAATAGTATGGGTAATTTCAGGGATGCCCAAGACTTTGAAGCAGCAAGAAGACCATGAGCCTATTCATACAAGTATGCAAAACCATTCTAAGGGAGCCCAGCCCGGTTTTGCACACTCATGTGAATCACCGGGATTTCACCAGATCTCCTTGCTAAATAAGATTAAGGGAGAGAGCACACAGGGCATACTGGAGCTTCCGGGGGCTGCACGGCCTTCGATCCTCCCAGCCCCCGCTGGCTCTATCACGCAGCTGGCAGTCGTTTGAGTGGCCGCTGCGGCTGCCCAGAGCAGACTGGCTGGTCGTCTGTGAGGAGAGCAGGCCTAGTGCACTCTCCTCGCAACCCCCCTAGAGGCTCTTCTCACCAATTGTGAAAAGAGCCTCATTGAGATGTTGGCATATTTAATCTGCTCGAAAGTCTTTCAAATCATCACATTTCTTAGAAGTGACAAAAATTGGGTTAAATAAATTACAAAACACAACCCTTTTATAAGAAAAAAATTGCTTATGTGCTTCATAAATACTGCATAAGAATTTTATGTATTAGACCCTTAATGTACACTTTTGAAATATTTGTTCTAAAATATATACAATAAAGATGCTCACCTTATTTTCCTCATCTGCATATTAAATATTGAGGTTATTCACATGATGGAGGAAAACTGGGCTAAGGCAGACCATCCCATTTTTTCTCCATCATGAGAACTACTGGGCTCACAGGTGAGTCCAGAGGTTCAATGGCGGCCAGCCCGCCAGAGTAGCCCTCCCCTTAAATGAGGTTTGCGGAGGGAGCACTCTGCTAACCCCGGGGTTTTTTTAATCGCAAGTCGCTGTAGCACAGTGACTCACAAGGAGACCTCTGACTGGGAGGCTACAAGAAGCCTCGCGGCATCAGGGGTCTCCCCAGAATGCCCTGCACACTTGTGTGGGGCATTCTGGAACTTCCAGGGGCCAGGTGGCCCCCGATCCCCACTGTCCCAACTGGCTCCATGATAGAGCCAGTAATCATGTGGGCAGTCGATATGGCTGATCGTGAGAAGAGCTTTATTGTCTTTTATCACACTGATTGTGAAACACTTTTTGTGGGGGTGAAAGGAGCTAACATTTACCATGTAGAAAGGTGGGAAATTTTATGTTAAAAACAATGCATTTAATTTACATCAGCTGCCCCAAGCAGGGTTCGGCTGATTGTGAGAAGCAGCAGCATCTTCGCAGATCCCTCCTCTCCCTGCCCACCTAACCCCCTTAACAAATCGGGCTTTTACCCAAGGTTAAGGATGTTCTTGCACCCTTACCCCCAGCTACTGGATATCGTGTGATTCCTTGGGCTGCATGCAACCTGAGGAGTCACAGAGATGGGGACACAGAGTGTCCATCTGATGGGGGAATCCCCAATGCAACGCATGTGCCATGCATTGTATTGAGGGATGCCTGGAGGCCAGAACAAATAGGTCCAGTCCCAGAACTTTACATCCTGCTTTGTGCTTCATGGAGCTGCACAGAGCAGGGCTGACTGTGTGGGCGCGTAGGAGGTGCACTGATGGAGGAAAGTTCGGTTGTCTGGGGGGGGGGAGGTAGGTTAAGTGCAGCCTTCTCCCAGTGCCTTCCCAGACCACCCAGGACGATTGTGTGACTTGCCCCTATTTGTACTTAACTATAAACCATGGCTGTATATAAAGCAACAAGTGATGATCATCACTTTGGGCAGTTTCACACAACGGCCAGGAAAATGTCAGGAACCTGCAGTACATGCTTTCAGTGGGCATGTTGTGTGAACCCACCCATGTCTGGACTCGACTTCTTCCTGACATTCAGACACTACATTTGAAGTTGGGTGGCGAATGTCAGGTGAAAGTTAGGAGTCAGCTCAAAAACTGGACATTGGTGGGTTTTCATGACACCTGCCGGGAGTATGAGATGCTGGTTCATGATATCCCTTATTTCCCAGTGGTCATGTGATAGCCTGTCTCACTCTAAAGGACCTAAATCAAGTAAACTAATGAGAGATTCAAATGAAGGGATGGGGATATACAGATTTTTAAAGCCTATTATTGAGTTATGTGAGACAAAGCAAATGTGCTATAGTATGACAAAGCTGAGAGGGAGAAAAACCTGTCCCTCACCCCAAAAACTGGACTCAACAGGGGACAGGTTGAATTCTTATCCCAAGTGTGCTCTTGAATGCATCACTTTACTTTCTTCCACAGAAGTGAGGAGTTACTATTAACTCACATAAAGAAAAACAAAGTATTGATTTTGGAGGTAGCCACTTTCAGCAGGACTCCTAAAACAATTCTGTCCTAGGCATGTTATAACCTAGGCCAAAGTTAGATGAACCAATGAGGAGACTGACCTTCAATGAATTAGTTTTGACTCACAGAGACAAAAATCTTATATGGTATCTGAATTGCCTCTCTCTCTTTGAATTTATTCTGCTTCTAAAAGAGAGATAATCACATCCTCAGAGAGATGGCCAGCTGGTGGTCTATAGGCTAGATGTGTTATGTTATCTGGCTCGTGGTAGCTCTACAAGGGTTTAGGCATATGCTTGCTGTAACAGCAACACACTTACTCCTGGATGGTGGCAGCTTTACTGGAAAGCAGCTTTACCTCAGACCCTTGTTTGGAGGATGCAATGGCCCGCCAATGATAGAAAAGTTGGTAATGCAACAGGGAGGTCATGTTCTACTTATGTTTGAATAACCATGAATGAAAACAGATTTCAAACATATTTGAAATAAAGTGGACACAAAGCAACATATTCAAATTATAGCTTGATCCTAAACATCTGTGTTAGCATATATATTTATGATTTTTAAATGATGCAACAATTGTTGCTATACCCCATCCTAAGTAGTATTTGCTTTCACAGCAAGTCTAAGGATCAGAGCATAAATATTTAAATGGCTAATTAGCTATAGCAGCAGGAAATAACTGCTCATTCATTGTAATTAAAGTATGTATGGCATTCAGCAATAAAATCTACCACTTCTGGATTCTGATTTCATTAGCTATTTAAATTCACATAGTGATGTTTTATCAGTAATATCACACCTTTTTTGATCTTCTGCAAATGCACCATAAAATGGTAATTCATTTTTGTGCACTTTTACTCAAGTAGCGTTTAATGGTGACTCCATTTTTACTTCTGTATTTAAACTCATGGTTTGACATTCTTTCCTCCTAGTGGCCAAAAATATGCCATATGAAGAGGTAAGCAGATGTTCATAATATCCTGAGGATTAAGACTGTTTTCTTCCTTTACCAGACAAGCACATATTTTTGCATTGACAATTTGTTTGGAGCAAGGATAATAGTTATTGGAAGACCTTACAGTCAAAGTTCTACCCTGATTAGAGTGTCTGGGCAGCTTCGCATGTAACACTGGCAAATAAGGAGAAGGAAACTGTTTGTTCCCACCAAGTACCTGCTCCTGGTGCAAGCCACTACTTCTGCCCCTTTCCATGTTATCTTAACCTGGAAATGTTGGGTTGCCAGCCCTAGGTCCCCTCTGCCACTCAACATCCATCACTCAACCAAATCTAGATTACAAATTTTTAGGTACCAGAGAAGACACAACATTGGCAACCTGACATTTCTGGGTTTGAACAACACAGATAGAGGTGGATGTACTGACTCACGCTGTGAGCACATGCTTGATCGGAACTCATGGTTTCCTCCTACTTACTTGCTGCCATTATGTGTGAAGCTGCCCTGAAATTTTTGAACTGACTCACTTAAACCCATTTCAACAGGAGTCCTAGCACGTTTGACACCAAAATGAAACACAACACAATGCCACAGTCCTGCTCTGACCATGCACAGGGAACAGAATGTAGAATTGCTCTGCATAAGACTGCAGCATAGCGTCCCCACACCATGCTAACCCTGCAAGTGGCTTGCACATCCAGGGAAGTACAAGTTGCTTCAAGACAATATGCAAGAGAGTTTCACTTTGATTGAGTCTCTGGGCACATGGCAACATGCCTGGCATTGCAACTCTGGTTCAGGAACAGCATGGAAGAGGAGGGAAGGGTATGGGGTTGCTTTATGAGGAGCCCCTCTGTGCTTTTCTGTCTCTGTGTGGAATGGGTAGGACTGTGGTCTAATTGAAATTTTTCTTCTTCAAACTCCTAGTTCTATTTAGTATTGTGACTGATCATTATTACTACAAAACCTGGCCTGTACTTTGGAGAAATACTTCTAGTGGAAGTTATAAATATGAATATTGGAACCAAATTTCTAATTAAATATTAGTTTCTCTTTCTGAAGGATTATCTTGCAGTTTGCTGGACCTGCTGACTGCTTCTTCACTCTCTTTGTGGGTCAAAGGTTCCACTTCCTTGGAATCAGCATTCTTAAGTGCTCTCTGTCTTTCTTCTTCTAATCTCTTCTCCTTTGCCAAAAGTCTGTAATTGATAGCATTCCCAATGAAGAGCCAAATGCTTGCAAAGGTGACAATTACACCACAGACAAAATACATGTATTTGTAGTCTCCAGTTATGTCCACAAGCCAACCTGAAAGATAAAAAAAGAAAGTGCCTTCAAATCATCTTGAAGGTAATAGACATTGGGTTGTAGCCAAATAAGTTTAGGAATCCTAAATCCCATTAAAATTAAGGAGTCGTCTTGTTAGTCATGACTAACTTGTCTGATTGATTTCAATGGTGTTTGGTCATGATTAACTATCTTAGGATATAATCCATTATTCTTTCATAGCAGAACAAAAATTCTGCCTTTTGGAAGTATAATATGCTTTAAGCATATGAAGATAATTTTAAAAGCAAAATGTCTGTGCATTAACTATTAGCTCCTGTTTGAATCCCCGCTGGGGCAGCAGTGATATAGGAAGATGCTGAAAGGCATCATCTCATACTGTGCAGGAGGTGGCAATAGTAAACCCTCCTGTGTTCTACCAAAGACAACCACACGGCTCTGTGGTCGCCAGGAGTCAACACCGACTCAACAGCATACTTTACCCAGAGTACAGAAATCAATTAGATATGCACATACACAAATCTGTAATTATTAATCTGTATTTTATAGAAAATATGGAAACTGATTTTTGGTTTAAGATTATGTCAGAATTACAATATGTGCGGTCCTTGACTTCAAGAATGGTGAGATTAGACTTGGTGCACACACACATGAAAAAGAGATAAGGAATTATTATTATAATTAAGAATATTTATATACTGCTTTTCAACATAAAGGTTCCCAAAGCAGATTACACAGAAAAAGAAATAAGATGTTTCTCCGTCCCAAAGGGGTTCACAGTCTGAAATGAAACGTAAGGTAGACACCAGCAACAGACAGTAGAAGGACACTGTTCTGGTGTTGGATTGGAGGCAGTCACTGAAGTGATCTTCTTGCCCATTTAGCAGAGGATTTCTAAACTAGGTTAAGCAGAATCCTATATACTAGGGGTTTCCAACTTGTAGTACTCCAGATGTTATTGAACTACAACTCCGATCATCCCCAACCACAATAAACTGTAGCTGCGGATGATGGGAGTTGTAGTTCAGCAACATCTGGAGTAACACAGGTTGGGAATTCCTGCTATAAACCATATGCTGTCTGCTTGAAATGAATGCTGCAAGAGCTACACCACAAATCCATGGCAACACAGAAATAGGCTTGGCTTCTGATTGGTGTGAGCAGATTTAGGCTCCTATAGTAATGCTTTCTCACTCCCTTCTGCCCACTGCAAACCCCCCAAACCTCCCCAAAGCCATTTGTGATGTTGACATTTATTTAAAAATATAAAATACAAAATTGGGTGAAGGTCCTTGTGTGAGCAGTGACCCATTTTTGTTAATTTTGCTCTCTCACTGCATACTTCCATGCCACATTTCATGCCATTCCAGAGGGCTGCCCAACCCACAGCAGTAGATCTGAAGGGTCTACAGTGGGGAGCAAGACAGCTTCATTCAATTTGTGAATGTTAGGATCCTAGCAAAAGTTTGATTGCGTCAACACAAGAGCCTTTTGGCTAAGTGGTGGTGTAAAATATATTTAGAAGGAATAGGGAATTATATATTTAAAAATTTATACCCCGCCTTTCTCGGCAGATTCCAGTGGCTAACAAAAAGGAAAAGAACACAATAATAACAGCATAACAACATAAAAGCAAATTGAAAAACAGAGTAGGGAAACTCATGGGATATTGGGGAAGGCCAGTTTTAGAAACTGGGAAGGTACATGCTGAAGATCAAATGGCAAGGAGTTCCAAAGAGAAAGGCCTACCATTGAGAAAGCTTGGATGAGACAGAGTCTGCAAGAAGCAAGTGAGGAAAGGGGAGAAGCAGAAGGGCTACAATTTGTCAGAAGTAGTTTTGGAACCTTAAGCTGCAATCCTAGACACCCTTATTAGGGAGTAAATCCTATCGGACACACAATAACTTACTTCAGAGTGCTGTAAATCTACGCAGGATTGCACTGTTAATCATGTTTGAGGGGTGATCAAATTGGGAAGTAGGTTTACTCCACTAGGTGGCACACTGAGAACTTGAGTTACCCATTCCTAAGCTCAAAAGTCATTTTTTTCCATGGCAGTTAAAAATATTTATTGAATTCAACCACATTTGAATGCAGTGTTTTGTTCAGTGATTTACTTCCCAAAATTTAAATGTAAACTGGTGCAAATTCAACTTCCAGTTTTACAGAGATGAGTTCAATGTTAAGCTCGTAATGTACATTAATGTCTATTCACATGACGATGACTGAAGTTAAAATATACAAGAACCTCTGATGCAGTGTTTTACATTCCTCTTGCCCCTTATATCCACAGACAGAAATTCTAGAAAGCATTTATTACATTACTGTTTAGGTACAAGTTTATACAACAAAAGGAATTCTAACCAGGCAAAGCTTTCCCCTCTTTCAAAAAGGTTCTCCCAGAATCACTTAGATATTCTTTTCAAGCACAGTCATTATCAATCCCTCAATATGACACCATATGCAACGTTTATGAAAGTTTATACAATGATAGTTACAGACTAAATCAGGGACTCCCAACCTTGAGTCCCCAGATGCTGTTGGGCTACAACTCCCATTATACCAAGAAATTAAGATTTACTATAAATCTCTTTATAGTAAAGATATTACTTTACTATCAAGTAAAGCTGTATAGCTAGAGCTATAAAGATGACAGCATCTGAAGAATATCTCAGAAGGCAAATTTGGAAAATCTAAGACCTAAATAGGTAATGAAACCATACAGAGAGATTGACAGTGGAACCAGATAACACAACTTGGGGTGAAAACAGAATATTGTGAGATTGAAGCTGATCTTTCCTTGAGGATTACATCTAGTCTTTGGAAGTCAGGATAACTGTTCAGTGGAATTTCCATGATGTCTAAATAATGCTAAAAACTGCTTGTTGCATGTCCTCTCCACTCTTGCCAGTATCATGTAACCACTGACTGACCTATTTGTCACTGAATGTTCATAACATTCTCGCCATTCAGTTTGCATGTGTTGTCTTCACAGTGGAGCTTCCATGATAAAAGCAAAAAGTCAGTTTGCCTGAGATAATGTTGCCTAGGGTCTAGGAACTAGAGGGAAGCAGGAAAAGCAGCCATGAAAAGAGCGTCCAGAAAATAGGGCAGAATAAGCAGTGGTACAAGAAGTATAAATCTTAGGGGATGGTGGTTAGGAGCTGAGCAAGGATGAGTTGGTGGAAAGAGCAGAGCTTTTGGAAAAAGCAGAGCTATGTGGCCTGGGCCACACAAAGGCCGATTGGGCAGGTGTGGCAGCCTCCAAAATGGCCACTGGGCTGGAGGCGAAAGGCCCGAGCGGGCCAAAGCGCCGGCCGAATGGGCCGGTTTGGGAGGCAAGGAGGCTGGTAGGGGGAAGGGGAACCCCTGCAAACCCCTCATCACCACCTAGAGCAAGTCCCCCAGAGAGGGTAGGTTCTAATTTTTTTTTTTTAATGCAAAACTCCCCCATGCTAGACCAAACCAAACCGGGGGATGCAGGTTTGAGGAGGTGCTGGACCGAAATTGCCCAGTCTGATCTGGACTCGAACCGAACCAGGTCAGCCAGTTCTGTACACACCCCTAGAAGTGGGCAGTATAGGTTGTAGATTGAGAAGCATGGCCAATGGAAACTTGAATAGCAGAGGCAGGAAGACTGAAGGTCATGAAAAAAGTTGAGATTTACTACTACTACTTTAAAAATGTATTTATTTACTTTTAAATTAGTTTTTTAAAAACCCACAGTCTTTACATAGGTCAGGAACAACTATCTGGTACTGCCTGGAAAGAAGTATATAAACAAGAAAACTTTAGGAACTGAATAAATGGGGATGTAGTCTAGGAAATCAAGGAATGGATCCAGATGAAATGGGCATGACACATTTGTCTAGGTGAATTTTTGGTTTCAAGTATAAATAATTCAAAGATAATACAAATGGATAATCACAGTCAACAACAACATACTTACCTCCCAAAGGAGGGCCTAAAAGAACAGGGCAGCATTCCACGATTGTGACGAGTCCTACAGCACTGGAAAATCTTGCAGCACCAACAAGGTCCATCAACGTCTCAAAAAGAACACTGCTGACCATTCCAAATGCAAGTCCAAAAAGTACTGCGTACACAACCAGGCCTGTATAGTCATCAGCCAGTGGGCACATGATGTGGCATATCCCATTGTACAAGACAGCAAAACTAAAGAAATATTGGATTTTGGGCCGGATCAATTTTGAGTTTGCAATAAGACCCATTGATGGCCTAGCAAACATATCTACAAAAGCCAGAATGGAGAGCAAAAAAGCAGCTGAGTATTCATCAATTCCTTTGCGCTTGGCGTAAGGAGCTAAGAATACAATTGGGGCAAAGAAACCAAGAAACATGATAACGTTTCCAGACAAATAAATCAAAAACCCTCTGTGTTTGAAGAGGGATAAATCTAAGTATTTATTGATGGTTTGCCAAACAGATTTCTTGTCATTCTTGTGCAAGGCAGAGTCTCCTTTAAGCTTCTCCACATCTTTTTTTACTGGTGGGGCTAGTCTTGGTCCAACCGGTCTCATGAGGGACCCGGCCACGCAGCAGTTCAAGAGGAGCCCTCCCAAAATGAGAAAGCTTCCCTTCCAGCCAAAAGCATTAAAAAGAAACTGATTAAGAGGTGCAAGAGTACTTAGAAAGACTGGACTTCCAGCCATGGCAAGTCCATTGGCAATAGGGCGCTTCTTATAAAAATACTTGCCAATCATTGTCAAGGCAGGCTGCAAGTTGAAAGCCAAGCCTAAACCTAAAGAACAGAAAAGAGAGAAAGGCATTACTGCATTTAATACACTGAGACTCTCCCAATCAAACAAAATTCTCACACAGCCTCCCCAATCCTGCAACAAAACTAAAATGCCATCTTGTAATTTCCAAGAAAGACACAAAGCCATAGGAACTGGCAAATAAATGTAAACGTTAATTGCTTTAATGTCACAGATATGCCATGCCACACTAAATTTCTGTCATTTCCCTTTACTATGGTGCAATAACGCAAAAGCTCTAGTAATGTTTGATCCATGTTACAGACAACAGAGTGACAGAAGAACAATGATATCAAGACCTTGAGCACACTGTTCCTGTATTTTACTAAGCTATAATCCAATTTACTCTTGGTTCATTTCACAGAAGTTATTAAATGTCACCTTCTCTAGAAAAACCAGCAGATTTTAGAAGTATAAATCCGCTGCCAGTAGCTTTATCCTTTACTTAGGTTTGAATAGGTACACATAAGGCTTAAAATGCTTATTATGCATGGACCATTACACAGAAATGCTGCCCTAACACACATCACTATGGAGTCCTGAGATTTCTTGTGCAATACAGGTATTTTAGACTTCTTGGTTTGTGCAGAAATAAGGATCTCTGTATGCAAAACAAAAAAGGACATAAGGGGAACCAAAAATCTCATCTTATCTTACATTTGAATATCAAAATAGATGTGATGTCAGAGTTCTGGAACTCCTGACTTCTTTTTGTTTTTCAAAAAGCACCTGCGGGTGGGGAAGATTTGGATCAAGTTTTGTGCCTAAGTTTCCATTTCTTTGGCGAGTAGAAACATTTGAGTGGAGTTGCTTTGGACTGGGGTCACAGCAAGGGGGCAAAGGTTTACCTCTTTCCCCACCAGTCTGCCCCATCATATTTCCCTGGTTTGCTTTATGAAAAATAAAAACATACCCAATCACAGAACTTCTATGTCATGTCTAAACTGGGTAAGTTACACTGTACTGATTTTCAGTAGAAAACAGAAAGGAGCATACCCTAAATGTTTTTCTGAGGCAGAGTTCTTTTGCTCTGTGAGTCCCAGGCTACCCATTTTCATTCTGTGTCAGAGAACTAAATTCTATTTATCACACATGATGACTTCAATATCTACGAAGTGTGTATGTGTGTCTGTTTGTGTAGTAAGACAATGAGGTGGTTCTCACGAGCAGCCTAGCCTGGGCTAGGCTGCTCATGTGGAGTGCCAGGATCCACATGCATTCCCACCCATCTTAACCCAAGCCTGGCTCTTAGCCGAGGTTAAGGGAGCAAATGCTCCCTTAACATGGCTGCTGGGATTGTGTGTCTCCATGCAGCCCAAGGAGACATAGAGACAGGGGAATCCCTCAAGGCACTGCGCTTGTTGCACGGTGCCTTGTGGGATATCTAGAGGCTGGAAAACAAGTCCAGGCCTCTGTTGATCCAGCTGCGCGGGTTGCGTGGGAGTGTCGCTTGCGTGCTGAAGAAACGGAAGTTTATTGGTGGAATGTAGGCTGAACTCTGACTTCCCACCTTCGCGGTCATGTGAATTGTCCCAATAGACAATGAACTGGTCCAGATAATACATCCAAGCTGACTCCACCCATTTGTGATTAGGGACATGAACAAGCATCTCCTGCGCCTCTTGGCATACCATTCCCATTCTCCTGTTCGAATGGGGGATGGTTTCGTTTGCCTGAATCACTCCCTTACATGCAATCTAAATGCTATATTAATCCAAACTGCCCCCTCACATACAATGCTGATTTTCACAATGATGGATAGCCTAATTCCTAGCCTAATTCAGGAGCTGCGCATGCTCCTGATTTCTGCTCAAGTGTGAGTTACAAACAACAAGAAGTGATTGATTACAAGACCTGTGCTTGGTCAGAGGGTTCTGTCCTACCCAGAAACTGTACCCAGCTGTTTAATGAGGTAGGAAGAAAAGCCCTCTGACCAAGAACGAGTCTCTCAGATGATCACTTCCTCTCTCCCCAACCTTGTCTCTAACTTACATGCAAGCAGAAAATGAGAGTGCACTCAGCTCCTGGACTAAGGCAGGAAGGGTCTCCTATCTTATTCATCATCATGAGAAGCAGCCTTATGTGTGAGGGGACCATTTGGATTTGCCTCCATGTAACAAGAAATGTTACATGTGCTCTAGAACATAGGAAGCTGCCTTCTAAGGAGTCAGACCATTGGTTCATCTAGTGCAGTATTGTCTACACAGACTGGCATCGGCTTCTCCAAGGTTACCAGCAGGAGTTTCTCTCAGCCCTATTTGGAGATGCCCAGGAGGGCTTGAAACCTTCTGCATGCAAGCATGCAGATGCTCCTCCCAGAATGGCCCCATCCCCAAGGGGAATATCTTACAGTGTTCACATGTAGTCTCCCATTCAAATACAAATCAGGATGGAGACTGCTTAGCAAAGGGACAATTCATGCTTGCTATCACAAGACTACTTCTCCTCCTTTTACTGAAGAAGGAATGCTAATCTCATATCATCCAAACTGATCCACAGCTGATGTGCCCATGCAAATGATCAATAGACGCTGAAGTCATAATGTGTGAATGAGCCTTCAAAATACAATTGTGTGGATGTGCCTTGTTAACAGGCTGCTTCAAGGTTCTGCTGGTACGCTGTTGCACAGATTGCTCTCTGTAGGCTGTATGAATATAGATCCAAAACAAGACTCTTAACTTTAAAAGAGTTCAATGGAATGAGATGCTATTTACAGGGCTTTTGCAGTTGTTATGATTTAAAATATGATGCTCAGGATCCAAGACATCATTAACTGTAACTGAGGTCAGTTCAGGTACTTTGGAAATGTTGCATTTAGAGCTGGCTCCTATAGTATAGTGTTCTTTCAGAAAAACTCTATTACAAGTCACTTTACGAATAAACTCTTTACAATGCAAGGGGCAACAGGGGCTCTGGAATGCAATCAGGATTTGCATTCCTTCCTTGTATATTAGTTCTCTGTAAATACATCTGTAGTATGGTTTGATTAAAGGCTAAAGTAAAGTGTGCCGTCGAATCAGTGTCGACTCCTTGTGACCACAGAGCCCTGTGGTTGTCTTTGGTAGAATATAGGATGGGTTTACCATTGCCTGCTCCTGCGCAGTATGAGATGATGCCTTTCAGCATCTTCCTATATTGCTGCAACCCCATATAGGTCTGGGAAACATACCAGAGGGGATTCGAATCGGCAACTTCTGGCTTGCTAAGCAAGTCATTTCCCCACTGCTCCATTAAGTGGCTATTTGATTAAATGCCAAGGGAACTTTATAGCACCAATTACTACAATAAATGCTGTCATGAGTTAATCAGTTATTGTGCTGAAATTGAATTCTTGTGCAGTATAGTAAGTATTAGGCAAAAACCATAAACCACAAGTTGAATAATCAAATAATCAGGTGCAAACTAGCTTGCTGTGTCTTTAAATAACCTAAGATGCAACTTAAAAGAACAGCAGAAGGAAGTCGAAAGGGAATACCTTGTTCAATTATTCACTTACCTCCAATAACACCTATGCATATGTAAAGCTCCAGGATGCTATTGCAGAAAGAAGATGCAACCATTCCAAATGAAGACAGTACCCCTCCAGCTATCATGACTGGCCTGCTACCATACTTGTTCACCAAAACACTGCTTATGGGGCCTGAAGATAGAGAGGGGGGGAAAAGGCAAGCTTAGTTTCTGGAAGTGTGAAGACATTAGGAGATGACAAAATTCAGTGACAGAGAATACTTCACAATGAGCCCAGGGGGAAAAAAACACCAACACATGCAAAATCAGTATGCATGAAGACATTTTACAATGAGTTGGACTGGTTTCATTCCTCACAGAGGTGAACAGGAAAGGTCCAATTATGCATACACTGTAGGGGTTTGTGATTATTTAGCAAAGCACCAAGGAAGCTACCACTCCAGTTACAGGGTACAGAGTTTAGTTGTTGCAGCTATTTAAGTAACACACATGGAGACCACTGTAGAGTCTAAACTACATTGATTTATTGGTGAAGTACATTTGAGATAGGAAAGACCGATCCTATCTATCAGTTACATAATGAATAGGTAGGGAAAGTGAGAGATGTTTCCATCTTCTCTCTAGGAGGACAGAAAGAGCACTGACTTACTACATGAAGTAACTGACAAGTCAAAACAGGGGTCATAGAACAGAGGAAAGCAGGGACAGGTAAAGGAAACCCTCACTACCTACCTCTACCCCCAATGCCCCTAGTGGTCATTAGGATAGTTGGTGCAAAAAGTTGATACACTGGAACTCCATCTCCAATATGCACAACATGGTTTAAAAACATGGTCTAAAAAAGACTATGAAGAGCATCCAGACTAGTCTTGCAGTAGCTTAAATGTTGTTGAGGATGTAGGACATAGCACATGGTTGTTGTTTGAAGAAATTCATGTCTATGGCAGGCTAGTTCTTGTGCTAATGCAACGTATTGCAATTGTCAGTTTCTTACACAAGTTCGTACATATGCAAATGAGGAACTCATTTCACTGCTACTCCTCCTCCTACTTTTAAACTTCTCAAAGCAGTTTACACAGAATAAGAATATGACATTTCCTGTCCCCCAAAAGGCTCACAGTCTAAAAAGAAAGACAAGAGCAGCAGCCACTAAAGGAGTGCAGTACTGCGGTTGAATAGGAACAGTTTCTTCCCCCCTGCTAAATATAAAGGAATCACTACTTTGTACAATATGCATTTGAATGATTGATCTCCTGCACAACTTCATGGAGCACAGTAACTGTACAAAGGCCTTCTGTGTGCATAGGCGTAACTATAGGGCGCAGGGGGGCCACGTGCCCCGGGCGCCACTTGGCAGGGGGCGCCAAAAAGTGCCCCCGCCGATTTGCCGGAAATTTTAAAAAAATTATTTATTTATTTATTTATTTATTTGCAGAGCAGTCCCCCGGTCCCGGCGCCCCCCCATTGGCATTGCTCATCCAGCACTGGGCGCCGCGGCGTCTTCGTAGTCCAAGTCTCTGACTCTCACTCCCCGGCGCGCCCCGCTGCCCCGCCACCAGTCGCGCATGCGTCGAGAGGAGGACACGCACCAGAGCGAACTTCCTGAACAACTCCCTCTTCTGAACAACTTCCTGAACGCCCGAACCAGTTCCCCTTTTTGCTCATTCAAGTCCTTCCTCCCCTATAATCTAACCACGTTTTAACTGAAAAGGTTCAGGGAGGGGGAGATGGGGGGATGTGGAACCTTGGGTTCCACTTAGGAAAAACCTAAGTATGTAGTGCATTTTGAAATTTATGGTAATTTTTGTAATTTTTTAAATTTTTAAAATAAAAGTTTTCTGAAACATGTGTGTCAGTCAGATGTATGTTGGGGGGGTGGCGGGGGGATGCGGCGGGGGGGGCGCAATTTCAGTGCTTGCCCCGGGCGCCGTTTTCCCTAGTTACGCCTCTGTCTGTGTGCATCACAGTGGATGTGTGAAGGCATCTGTAGTATAGAGAGGCCTTCTTCAGCCAAGGTTGATGAAGAAACCAAGGTTGCTGAAGAAATATAGGCTGCAAATGATGCAGTCAATAATGATAAGTTTTTAAAAACTGTATGCTTTAATAACATGGAATATTTATTTTTCTATCTGCAGTTGTAAACTGCATTCTGAAGTCTGGGGCTTTGATTTTATGAAGTATTTCAAGTTGGAGATAGTTACTGGAAAAGGAAACTGATGGAAAAACCATAGCACACACATAAACAAATCACATGTGGATTTCAGAATCATATCACAAGAAGATTATTCACTGGCTGACGAAGAAGATTATCAGCTATCTTGAAGTGCATTAGAAATTAACTGAATTTGTTCATATTTAAATATGCTTTTTTAAAGCTTTATTCAGTATATTGTCACAATAAGGAATAAATTCTGCAATATAACTGCATTTGCATTTCTGAAGCTGAATGAGATTGCTTTTAAGGCCCCTTTTAAGACCTACCTGTTTTGTCAGTGTTTGCCCTTTAATTTTTTTCTTATTGTTATTGGTATTGTTGTTGTTCACCACCTAGAGTCTTTTGAGGAGGTGGTGTGTGTGTGTGTATATAGATATAGATATAGATAGATATATATGACTGATTAATTAATTAATTAATTCTGCTGGCCAATGGCTGTAATAAAACACACACACACACACACACACACACACACACACACACACACACACACACACACACATATATATACACACAAATAAATAAATCATAGTACTATCCTGATGAGAGAAGACATTTTATGCATATACAACATACATACAACAAATATTTATATTCTGCTTTTCAACAAAAGCAGTTTGCATAGAATAAATAAATAAATAAATAAATAAATAAATAAATAAATAAATAAATAAATAAAATGGCTCCCTGTAGCCAAAAGGCTCACAATCTAAAAAAGGAACAATATGGACACCAGCAACAGACACTGGAGAGATGCTGTGTTAGGGATGGATAGGGACAGTTGTCCCCCCCCCCCAAATAAATAAAGAGAATCATCACTTTAATAAGATTCCTCTTTGCTCAGTTAGAAGGCTTGTATAAAGAGGGCCTGTGTTATGCTGGGGCCTTATACTAATACATGCCCTACTAATACAGGCCCTGTATTACGTTAAGACAGTAGTGTAAAACTCCCAAACTGTGAAAATATGTGACCCTAAATCAAGCTTTCTATAAAGGGAGGTTTAGTTTTTGGACTTATTTCAGTATCTAAATATATGGCAGATTTCTGTCAACATAAAACAATTGTAATTAGCTTGAATTACATAGGTTGTAATGCTGTACAACTAGAATGCTGTTGCATCAGACTGAAATGCTGTCAAACACATTTAGGAAGCACCCGCTACCTAACTATATTATTCCAGGACCCAACCAGAGGTATCAGTCACTGGTTTGTAAGCACTAAGTTATCATAGTTTTAAATAATAATAAAAAAAGAAATAAAAGAAACTAAACCAGGCTAACATTTAGAGCTAGCACTAAAAACTAGGCTTTTTGCAATAAAGTGAAATGTCAAGCGCTGCATTTGGTTTTACTGAAAATCTATCTGTATATTGTCCAGAGTAAAAGTTTTCAATTAAAAGTGGAAACAAGAAAAATATAAAGGAGCACACTTTGCATTTTTAGTACAAGAAGTTGAATTAAAGGCACTGATTGCCATGATGCTCAGTCTCCTGCTGCCAGGAAGGATCTGACAGGGAGGGTTGTGCTTGAACCATGGCTTGAAGCGCAGTTCGAGCACTTTCAGGGAAATCAGAAAGGGAACATGTGCAGGCATTATTTGTGTGGTCGGCTCTACTGCGAGGGGTGGTATGCAATTTCAAAGGCAGCTCTGACTGTGTAGGGACAGGGTTGCTGCAGAATACCTTTCCTACTTTCAGGCAGCAATGCAGCACTGGAAACAATGGAAGGAGTGCTGTGCTGCTGCCCAGGAGCAGTTTCAAGTCATTCTGCAGCAGTCTGTTGCTACACCACACCATCAGGGCTGCCTTTGAAGTTGTGTGTGCAGCAGCCTTGCAGGTCCTTACCATTGGCAGGCGACTGTATGTCCTGTTAGCTACCATATTTTAAAAGAATAATAGCTTAGAATCCAATTTGACCATCCCTTTATTCCCAACCTTTTTTGTATGATGAGGATGCATAATTTTTAGCCTAATTACTAGCACAGCACTTCTCCCTAGAATGCTGCATTAATGAGGAATCAAAGGCATGTCTCATAACAACTTTCGCAGAGTATGTGTCAAAACATTTCCAGTGTCAAGAGTTTAGAAATACAGCTCAATTACTGGGTTGCTGATGCTTTCTGACTCTCATTGTCAAGGAATGCTTAGTGAAAATGTCTTCAGCAGTTTTGCTTGTAGTGTAACTACACATGTTGAGATTCAGGGAGACCCAAGGACATCACATGAAAAGGGTAAATAACTCAAACAAATGGAATGTTTGGAATGAGAAAGCCATCAGAACTCCAGGTAGGAGACACACAGCAGACAGTCAACTAAGAGGAGGGGGGTGACGTTAGCCGTGTGTCTGCCTAAAGAAACAACAGTTTGGGACAGAGACAGGCTCAGAGTAAAAGAGGGTGAAGGCACATTGGGTGCAAGCGCTCTCTCTCTGGAGTACTGATTGCCTCCAATTATGTGTATTCATTTTGTTTTATTTAAAATATATTTCACCTTTTCAACAAGCTCAAGGTGGCTTATAACAGTTAAGAAAAAAGTCAGATAATTTAAAAACAATGCAGTGCAATAGCTATAAGCACACCATAAAATCATCCTACAAGTATTTGCAGAGAAGCCATTCTTAAATATCAAACTGCACATAAGAGATGGAGAGGGGATAAAGAGAGATTAAAAGCAACTTTTAATAGGTAGTTCTGAAGACGACAACAGAAGCCAGGCATGGAGGAGGAAGATGAATCTCTTGCGGAAGAGAATTCCATAATGTGGACATTGTCATGAGAAGTTTCTACCTCTGTTCCTATATGGTTGTAAATAAAACTAATAATGCAATAGGGTTGTGCACGGAATAGGATTTGCATTCTGTTCTGAGCTCGGAGAAGAACACAAATTCCCAGAATGTTCCATCAGAACCACTGGGCAAGCCGGTTGTTCCCACGGAATGAGCTCAGGACGTTTAGAGTGTTTCGAGCTCCATTTTGGAGGTGTGTTTTCCCCTTACTGATTTGTTTTGGCACTGGTTTCTGATTGACTTGCAATCTCCTTGCTTCTTGGTTGGCTTGTTATACAAATGCTTGCACTGGCTATCCTGACAGGGGCAGGATGGTTCCTGCCTTCTCCTGAGTTCTCCGTGGGCCAGCTGAGTAAAGTCATGTGCATGATCTTTCCATCTATTCCATTCATACCTCTCACTAGATTTTCATTTATTGTATTCAGGTTGATAGGGATAATATTTGATGAGGAAAAGACAGCTGTTAATGATGTTAATTATCACATATGTTAAGAAGATAAGAAGACAGAAAGAGAGGAATTAACCACAAGATTTTAATATGTTGATTACAATTAATCTTTATCCCCGTGATTATAATTGTATCAAAATTAAGGGCTCATGTCAGGTGAGTTACTGAACCAGTCCCAAGGAAATAGGATTCAGACATGAATGAACGAATGAGTGAATAAATGAAATGAATGAAAGGTGAGGAAGAATTCTGAACATAAACTGCAAACAAAAAACTTTGTCCATATAAACAAAACAAAACAACCAACAACAACAAAACCCCCACACAATTTAGTGACAAGGTCTACTAATATATTAATAGCTGCACACATTTCAGGACTCCTGCTAGCAGAGATAAAAAAACAAAGCTGTCCATAGTAAAACAACTTTTGTGTTTCCTGTGGACTACAAGGGTTACGGAAGGGTTGCTTTTCTCAAGTCTGAAATAATACTTGTTTTGAGGAGAAATGCAGTGAACCTGCCTGCATACTCCATGACATTCACCAGCAGACTAGTGATATGTGAGGGATATTTTTCCCTTCTAATGGCTGCTTAGGTTAATGATACAGAGTTTGTGGGTGGCTTCCATGAAACTCCAAAGAAAACACTGCAGTACTATCCAAAACACATTTGTGTCCTAGCTAAGAAAATATTAGGACTGCTACTAAACCCAGAGGGGGCGGGAAAGATAAATTCTGATGACTGTAATAGTCAATTAGCAGTAACATGCCTTTATGCTAATTATAAGGCAATTAACTTGAGCATTCCTAAGCTCAAGTATAAATATACTGAAAATACTAGTCTATTTGTCAACTTGTCCTTCCTCTGAGGTTTTAGGGCAATATACAAGGGACCTCCGATTTTATCCTCACAATAATTCTGTGAGGTAGGTTAGAGCAAGAGCATGTGACTGGTCATCTAAGGAACAACACAACTGTGTGAAGACTTCAACTTGAGTCCAACGTACTAGCCATGTACTATACTGGCTTTCTTGAGACCTAGCCTATCATACACTACAGGTGATTAACGGATCATCCTCAGGTTGGACCTAGCCTCTACAAGAACTACCAAATGTATTCAAGATGTGGGAAGACGTTTGACCACATGAATATTCAAAGAGAATAAAAATTGAATGTTCCAATTTTACTAGAACAATTCTCTTTCTGAATTTTGTAAAATCCCAAGAGAAAAATCCTTGTTATGCCTGAGTGCATGCACTCCAAAACTCTAAAGTCATTACAGCTAGATGGCACCATGGAGCTAGATCACTTACGATAAGATCATTTTGTGTGCCAATCACATTTCTGGTCCTTTCACCACTGCCAGAAGAGTATTGTGACTCCCAAGAACACTGAAACTGGCCATCTCTGAATTAAACCAAAAAAATTGTATTTCATGGTGCTCTACATGCTGTGGAGTGTCACCCTGAGTAAACAATTACTCATGAGAACAAAATATTATTGAGGTTTTTTTTCTTCAGGAAATATTCAGGAATATTTAGTATTATCATTTATTTCATATTCTTCATCAGGCATATGTTGTTCAAGAAAATATTCTGGCAGGATATCCCCCCCCCCCTTAAAGCATGCTTTCTATGTCCATCTCTCTATATATTAAAAACAAAAACAAAATGTTTAAGACTTTAGTCACTTAGCAGTAAGGGAAGTTTCCCTTAGAAGTATAATATGTAATTGTAATACAATTTCTTTACACAATATTGAAACAAACTTCTGGCATTTAATTAAAACTCAATTACAGATTATTTTGCCCTCTAAAACAGAACACTTCTATTACACTTAGTGCTGATGAACCAACTTATATAATTTTAAGATATGCCTAGGCAGTGTTAGGATCATTCTGATCACAGATATAGATTTCTTAAACAGTTTAACTATGAGGACATGAAAAAGCAGTACACTTTCAAGTCTTCAGAAGCTCAAAGGATGAACTGCATTCCCTCCCTGTTTTACTACTTTCACACCTGCATTATATAGAGTTGATGGTAGTGGCTGATCAGTTTGAAGAACCCAGAAAAGAATAAAAGAAGATTTATTTGGCATAAAATCCATATCCTGCTGTGCTCTCAGGTAGAATAACATTTATCATTCCAAATATATTAGGTGCACTCCATTAATTTATAAGGGGGAAGAGAACCTAAAACACCAGGACATTTACATTCCTACACCAGTCCCATTAATCTCTCATGCTGAGATCAAATATGTTTTCTTGAGCCAGATCTCCTAGTAACACCTCCTAGGGATGACGAAATTATTGACCCATAAATGTATTTAAGCAATATGGCTTAATTTAAGCAATATTTAAGCAATATGCCACATGGTGGCAGATTCCTTGTCGGGGGCTGTACATACACACACACACACACACACACACACACACACACTTTTAAACCAAAGAATAATCCTTGGTTCAGGGTCACTCATGCCACTTGTCTGTGCCAAGGGCAAAGGAGACGAAGATATGAAGTGGCAGTCATTGGTACCCCTACTCTTTTTCCAACTAAAGGAATTGCCTTCTGGTCTCAGCATTGACTGCATTGTGTGTTGCAGGATGCATTGAGGATTTTAAAGAGATTGGTTAATCTGTGGTTGACATACATGCATATCAGTATTTAATTCAGGCAGCTAGTTTATTTTTCCAAAACAATGTATCTTCAGCCCCAAGTTGTCTGATTAAAATTATCTGGTTCTGCTGTGTATTCTGGGCCATTGCCAGTTTGACTGGCCTCTCAGCTAGGCACTGATCAACACTGCTCACTGTGATTTAGATTGTTTACACAATGATACTGAAAACTCAGAGTGCTTTTGAATGCTAAAAACAAACATTACCAGTCACCTGTGAGTTTTTTTCTACAGTTGGCTGTAGGTGCATTTGAAATGCCCAAAGGGGAGCATAAGAACATAGAAAGCTGCCATATAGTGAATCAGACCATAGGTCCATCTAGTTCAGTATTGTCGACACTGACTGGCAGCGGCTTCTCCAAGGTTGCAGGCAGGAATCTCTCTCAGCCCTATCTTGGAGAAGCCAGGGCGGAAACCTGGAACCTAGATGCTCTTCCCAGAGCAGCTCCACCCACTGAGGGGAATATCTTACAGTGCTCACACATCAAGTTTCCCATTCATATGCAACCAGGGTAGACCCTGCTTAGCTAAGGGGACAAGTCATGCTTGCTACCACAAGACCAGCTCTCCTCTCCTGTTAGTGTATTGTGTTTGAAGCATAACTTCAGAAGTTGCATAGGTATGCAGATGCAAATTCAGTTCTGTGCAACGTTTCTAGGCAAGTTCTCCTTTAGACATTACAATCACGCCAATTAATGTAATGAGAAAGTTGCGCAGACATTTTTACTTAATGTAAAAATGGTCACAGATTGTACTTGTTGCATTTTCTATAGTAGAATATAGTTACAAGTTTGAGTCTATCTACTCAAGATTGAATAGGACCAATAGTTTCCTACCTCACCATGTTGATTAAGTTAGCACAGCCAGTAAGAATGTGTAATTATTAATCACTGCTGCAGTGGACATAACTACTGCTCATCATTGCACTTAGGTTCTTAAGCTTTACATACAGATGGCCTCAGGTTCAATCCCCAGCCTCACTGGGTAAATCTAAAACCTTGGAGAGACTATGCCAGTCAGTGCAGAGAATACAGACCTACATGGACAATGGAACTCATATACATATATATGGCAGCTTCATATGGGCTACTGGGTATTACATAAGGCCTCCCAGTTCACTTCATGGTGGATCAGGGATTTAAACCCAGGATTCAAGTCCAGCTATATCCATCAGTTACAGTACACTGGCTCTGCTTTATAATTGCCAGAAATAGAATCTTCATGTAATATGTAAATTTAAAGTGTTATCTTCATAGCATTTGGGAAAGCACAGATTTGTTATTTAAGTGTTAAAACAAATCAGGGTGAACATTAAGAAACTCAGTGGCAAATGTAAGGTTCCTAGTGGAATTAATAAATGTTTCCTGTTCAGAAATAGGCTGATCCCCCCACGCCTTGCCTAGCATTTAACAGTGATTAATTCAGCTCCCTACGGGCCTGTGGGCTTCTCTGAATCTTTGCGTCATGCTGCCTTTCCTGCACTAAAAATGTTTTAGGTTTCACCTAAACATTATTGCAGGTGACCTGCACAGTGAAATGCTGCCACAAAAGATTACTCCTTCTGTCGATGAGATGCCACACCAGGAATGGCTAAACCCACCAGTTTCATCCAATAAAGTAATAAATCATACATTTTAAACCATAAACTAGGTGAAATATATGCATTTCTTTGCTTAATGAGAAATTTGAGGGACCTTGTCTGCTACTATTAAGATGCCCAAATAGAACATTTAGCGAACTTCCTGCTGACTCAAAGTTTTTGGAAATATTACCCATGAATCTCAGTGAGAGGCCCGATCCCGGCAGTTCTCAGGCCCGATCCTGGCAGTTCTCACATGCAGCCTAACCCAGGCTGGGTGTGCCTAGCTTGCATTAGGCTGTGCATGAGAACAGCCTCAATAACTGGTCTGAATACTTGCCTGAATTAAATCATGGCTTAGGAAAGCCCTGAACAATCCCACATTCCCAGTTAGACTGGCAACCATTTACACCAGTGTCACAAGTCAAGGTCCTATACGGGATCTTACCCAAAGATGATGGAAGGAGAAAACAAGGGATAAATGATACGGAGTTGAATTAATAGCTTTTAAATACTTGGCAGTCTATTCCTGAACAGGAAACATTTATTAATTCCAGCAGGTTTCTTAAGAGAACCCCAAATGGTGCAACTCTGCCAGCCCCTATACCAAGATCCATGGAACTGAGGATGGCATACCAACACCTCCATGGGGGGAAGAAGCCAATGCACTCACATAGTGAGGAAATACTCCATGACCTTAAACGCACCCACCCGCCACACACAGCTACCAACCACATTGTTCAGTGAACAACACAAAGAGAAGGAAGATAGAGGCCTTGGGAGAGAGAAGGCAAGAAACACAAAGGCTTTCTAGGGCAAGTCTCCCTGGAGGAGCAAGACTCATCCCAAAGAAAGGATGAGTTCTGCCTGGATCAAGCAAGAAGGGGAGCCTTGGCTGCATCCAGGCAGGGGTAAATGCTGGTTGAAGCTGCATGACCTATATGAAGTCAAAACCAGACATTTGACAGTTGTTGAAGCAGAGCAAACAAATTATATTTGGGTTCATCTGTCCATTAAGCAACATAATTTTATTTTAAACCACTAAATCCTGCCCACCTTCAGATATGAAAGTTTTGCCAGAAAAAGATTTTTTTTTAAACAGCAGTTCCTTAAATATTTAAAATTATCTACCTTTACCTTGGATGATGGCATGATGGCATATATGATGGCATATATATGGATTTTTAAATGGCTTTCATTGGTTTTAATATTTATTATTATTATTTAATTAATTTATATACCACCTGACTCCAAAGGCTCTAGGCGGTTCACAAAAATAAATACAATAGAAACAGAATAAAACCAACTGTTAAACAACAATTTAAAAATTTAAAACCTTCAGAGATTACAGTAATTAAAAAATTTAAACAGCAACTAAACTTTTAAAACATTCAAAGTTTACTAAAAGCCAGGCTAAAAAGTGGGTCTTAAGTCTGGTAAAGATGTGAAGCCACAAATGTCTATAGAGAGTGCATTCCACAGCCTAGGAGTGACTACAGAGAAGGCCCACTCCCAAGCTATGTACCTATTCGTTTGTGGGGAGTGCAACCCCATACAGAAGAGAAAGATCTATCATGTCTCTCAAAGTATGAGCCCTTACCATGAGTACTTCTGTCTTGCTTGGATTCAGCTTCAATTTATTATCCCTCATTTATTATCACCTCATATTTGGGTGTCATCAGCATATTGATATCACCCTACTACAAATCTCCTGCTGATATAGGATGGAGCCCTGAGGGACACCATAAAATAGCTCTTGTTTCAAAGAGCAATTATCTCCGAGAGACACCATCTGAAATCTACCAGAGAGACAGGAATGGTAGTACTGCATAGCAGTGCCACCTATTCCTAAACCTCTCAGACATTCCAGAACGATAACATGGTTAATAGTACTGAAAGCCACAGAAAGGTTCAAAAGAACTAACACAGTCACATTCCCTCTGTCCACTCCTTGGTAGAGATTATCCATCAGGCTGACCAAGGCTG
The DNA here is from genome assembly GCF_027244095.1 of Hemicordylus capensis. Taxonomy (NCBI): domain Eukaryota; kingdom Metazoa; phylum Chordata; class Lepidosauria; order Squamata; family Cordylidae; genus Hemicordylus; species Hemicordylus capensis. The sequence continues at coordinate 183,467,967 of NC_069661.1, read as the reverse complement.
TCTCCACCCCATAACCCGCTCTAAAGCCAGTTTGAAATGGATCTATATAATCAGTATCATCCATAACTGCCTGGGGTTGATCAGCCACCACCCTCTCAATTACCTTGCCCACCCAAGGGAGATTGCAGACTGACCTATAATTATGCATCACTGAGGGCTCTAGGGCAGGCTTCTTAAGCACAGGTCTCATAATTGCCTCCTCCAAACATGGAGGCATACTGCCATCCCTCAGTGAGGCATTTATGAGATCAACTAGGCCATTTTAATATGATTCTGTGGAATTTTATAGTATTACCTTTTGTAAACCACCTTGGGATAATTTTATGAAAGCTGGTATATAAATCTAACAATAAATAAAAACAAATAAATGAAATATTTAATTACTTGGATGCTGTAGTAACCAAGGCAGATAGCTCAATATGTGGAAAAATGGGAAACACAGGCTGCTATGACAGTGAAAGTGGCTCAGTGTTTCAGGACTGTGCTTTTTCCAAGTGCTTTATAAATGCTTTATAAATTAGCGAGCATTATACAGCAGTACTAATTATCTAAGGAGGAGAAAAGCCACAGGAGGTAAATGTTTGTTCTCATGCTATACCAGTAATCTTTGTCTGTTTCCAAGCACATTAAAATGGAAACAACTGTGAGTTCCTGGGCTTCTTTCATAACTGGATGACATCTAAAAGTTACCCTTTATTTTTCCTTATTGATAAAAATGACTTGAGGCAAAGCAATAGATTTAAAGCACCAGCACACAAGAGACCTAAAACGGAAGACAGCCAAAGCAAAAACAAAAACAAACAAGTCCACATAGGCCCAACCTCCAGAGTTAGGAACTAGTAAGAATAATAAAGGGTTAGTAATTCTCAAACTACTCATTGTAGCCATGAGTGACAATACTTTTGACAGAAATGGTTTCTGAAGATGTAAGATCGGTGGCTGACAGCCATACCAAGTTTACTAGAAGAAATCAATTGAAATTTAGTAGCCCTAAAGAGTAACTTCCAAGTAGTACTATTGAGTCACTTAGTCTGGATGTTTACTAAATTTCCATTTTGAAAACATGCAGAAAAAGTAGCCATGCTTAAATCATGTAGGTGGAGCAGAACAAGCCTTATTTGACTAGTTCTGTACAACTATCAGTTTGGTGCATGAAGTACAACACGTGAAATGTAGGAATCAGTGTCAAACTATGTATGATCTTTGACAGGGTCCCCTGATTTTTAGCCTACTTTCCTTAAGGATTAAGGATTTTAAGGATTTCCTTTCCTTAAGGATTTTAGCCTACTTCCTTGAGATCAACCAGCAGTGTGCATATGTGTGTCCATGTGTCTCTCTGTGTGCATGTTCCCCACCTATAAACTTCTCAAAGCATGAACCAGTATTAACCAAATTGGGTACAGTTGTAGGGACACATATGGACACCTCAGTGGCATAGTTTGTAATGATGGCACCCACCCCGATTCAAGATGGCAGACACGTGGATGTTGGAGATGCAAGTGGACTAACTTGCAGATTGTCTAAATGATTTGAACCAAATTTGGAACAGTTGTAGTGAGTGACACATAGGGGCACCTCAGTGGTGTAGTTTGTGATGATGTCATCCATCCCATTCAACATGACAGATACATGAATGTTTGAGGCATAACTGAGCTAACTTATGAACTGCCTAAATGATTTTGACCAATTTTGCTACAGCTGTGGGGACACATAGGGACACCTCAGTGGCATAGTTTGTGATGATCTCATCCACCCCAATTCAAGATGGTGGACGTGTGAATGCTTAAGGCTGAAGTGGGCTAACTTGTGAAGATGGTAATTATCAATTAAGATTATTCTTAAAGGAAAGTAGGCAAATTAGTTCTTACCAGCACTACTTGTTTTCTCTTGCCCTAGAAACACCTGGGAGGCTCACTGGGGCCAGGCCCATTGCACAAGAGAAGTTTGAGCTAATTCTTCCTCTTGTACCAATTCAAACCACTACTATTAACCACAAAGGGAAAATCTATATGTGTTTTCCTTCTCATGGCTAATAGCAGCTCAAAGGAGAAAGATTTGCACTGGGGAATCAATGTAGCAGTGGGGGAGGAGTAAGGCCCCTCACACCAGGCTATGCTACCAGAGGCGTAACTATAGGGGGGGCAGGGGGGGCACGTGCCCCGGGCACCATCTTTTCTGGTCACATGGGGGGCACCACCATGACCAATTTTTTTTTTAAAAAAATTTAAATTTTTTGTTAATACAAATGTTTCCTGCTCAGTGCAGCAGCGCTGCAGCAGTCAAGGGAGTGCGTCAGTGCCCCCTTCCCCACGAGCGGTCCCTTCCGTGCCACCTGCGCCCCCCCCATTGCTTTGCTGGCACCTGGCGGCCAGTCAGTGGCCTGGCTTGGTGGCAGCGGTGGGCGCTTGTGAGGAAAAACCTAAGTATAATGTAGTATGTTGGGGGGGGACGGGGGGGCACAGTGGGGGGGCGCCATTTCAGTGCTTGCCCCGGGCGCCGTTTTCCCTAGTTACGCCTCTGTATGCTACCAATATGAACCAGGCCCAATGCAGCTGCTTTAAGGAAAAAAACAAAAAGATGTAAGGTGATTGGGTTACCAATCTTCCAAATCATATGCAGTTTGATCCTTAGGCAACACTCTGGGAAAAGATTCAGGTCCGTCATGGCTCTGTATTTGGTACACTTTTAATCACAATGTTCAGTAAAAACTCGGTTATAAACAAGAATACTTTTTGCTTTAGCCATTTCTAAGGTCACATAATTTTTTAGTGACTGTCATTCCTAGTTTTCAGTGACTGTCATTCCCTTTTTAGTGACCACATCATACTACAGTGTTGCTTTGTGCTTGATCTTAATTCAAGGCAGCCAAGGTCTGTTTAAAATTGTAGCCCTTTTGGAAGTGTATCGTGCTTTTGACTACAAAAGAATTATTTTCTAATGGCATCTACAAACCTGAGAAGCTTCCCACTTCTGACCTGCTCAGTGTCCTCAGACTGCTGCTTTAAATCTCCAAGATACTTTATTATATGACCCTTGATTCCAAGGTTAGGAATAAAACAGATTCTCTGGAACGGTTAATCAGGTGAGCATTTCTTTATTTAACTATCACAGTAAGGAAGAAGCTTGCACTACATCCTGTAAATGGAAAGACGCTCAATGTTTAACAAAAAGGTTCTTGAAAACAGTGCTCTCTCTTTCAGCAGCTGTCCCAGATTTTATTAGGAGGTGATAATATTCTGCCTATTTTTCTTTCAAGGGGATAATCTGTATTGCTATATAATCACATGAAGGTGAAAGGGAAAAGCAATGTGGAACACTTTCAGTAGATAATGAGAAGATTTTAGTTTTCTAAAAGCACATTTTACATGCAAAAGATAACTTCCATTCCTGGCTTAAATCTCTTATAAGTGAGAGTGAACTAAGAAGCAGAGATAAGTTTAGCAGCAAATAAGTATTAAACTGAAGAGCTTAAGCAAGTGGTTATCTAAATAAAGAGTTCAGCTCCATCATTGTTCCCTTATTTCTGGTTCCTCATCTTTTCTACTTGAGAAATAAATAAATGTTACTTATTTACATTTTGCTGAAGAGGAAGAGATGAAACAATTCAATGTTGTGTCATTTAAAAAGCAGGAATAAATAAAGATTGAGGAGGGGATTTTTGAATGTATGGCTGAAAGTAGCACCACTAGATTAGTTGATCGCAGCCTGAGGGGCTCTTTTGTGCAACTGCAGATAATGATAGTGGGCCCAGGAGATCCATCCACTGTTCTGCGGAAAACTCTGCAGGAATTATTGGCCTTCCCAATGGGACAAAGCTTAAAGCGAAGCAGGGCGCTCCAGGGGCAAAACTGGCTTGACATTAAATGCAGTGTTGTCTTTTGGCTTTGAAAAAAACCAACACCCAAGGGGAATCTGCATTGGCCACCCAAAGCTTGCTGCTGTGGGTAAAAATGCAGCTTCAGGAATCCAATCTAGATTTGCATGGCAGTGAAAGGATTAACCCTCGCTTTCTGTGCCACAGTCTCAGTTCAGAGCACCCTCTCACAAATCATTAAAAAAACAACTGATGTTTTTAAAGCTTAATCAAACATTTAATGTGGCATCTAATTTGTGACACAAAAGCCTACAATCATGTGACTACAATGGGCAGGGGTGGCGATATGGGCCAATGTGAGGGCCACCTAAGTTATCCTAAAACCCCTGCAGTGTCCACTGCCGTTCACCACTGCCCAGCAAGCCTTCCCATTTGCCCCTTTCTTACCAGGTGTGGGTGGTGGGCAGAAGCAGATGCTCCTCAGAACTGCAGTGCAATTTTAAATTTTCCATGCTCATTGCCACCTGAACAAGAGTAATTTCCCTCCTGCAGCTCTGCTTCTTGCAGCTAAAGTGGCGCTGCTGAAGGTAGAACATCTGCCTGCTTTCCCAGGCAGCCAGGCACCATTGGACAGTGAGCACACCATGCCAAAAGCCCAGTGCAGTCCAGATTTGACCCAGTGCAAACTTTGGTCCTTGAGGCTGGGGCTATCTCTGATAGTGGAATAAAAGGCTGCCCAAAGGCAGGGGGTAACTGGGGCAATCTATCCTGAGCACCCCACAAAGAAAGCTTCCCTCCACCTCAGCTCCTATGAGTACCATTAATCTTTGCCCCAGCCCTGACATATTGTTCCACAAAATTCCTGGTCTTTTGTTTAAGGTTTCCATTAAAAGAAAGCAAGCAAGCACATAAGAACAGCCCTGCTGGATCAGGCCCAAGGCCTATCTAGTCCATAATCCTGTTTTGCACAGTGGCCCACCAGATGACTCTGAAAGACCCACAGGCAAGAAGTGAGGAGAGGACATGAACCCTCACCTCAAAGAACCCGGGTCGCCGCCATTCAGGGGCCACGCATGGCACCAGCCACACCTCCTGCATCTGATGTGAGGCTCAGGGGTTGTGGCGGGGGGCCACCTGTGGGAGGAACACAGGCTGCCAGCTGGCTTCCTCTGCCAGTGCCTGGTGGAATTTACTTTAGAGTAAGTCTACACAGGTTCAGGCTGCACAACTGCTTGTCCTTTTGTACGTTTTCTGTCTGTCATTGAGAGAAGGTCTTTCTTGGGCTGTTGGCCATATTTATTTATTTTTATTTAACATATTTGTATACTGCCCCAAACACAAGTCTCTGGGTGGTTTCTCATATGTTGGTCACATTTGTTTTATGACAGTTGGTCATATTTATTTAAAACAAAAATTATATTCTGCCTTTTTTTTTACAAAAAGGCAACTCAAGGCAACTGTTATATCACGGTTCGTCTATGAGCCATTCTACCTGGTCAATTTAATTTCATAGGTTATTTTCTCCTTTGGACACATTTGGATGCATCTTTGGACACATTTTCTCTTTTGGCGAAAACTCAGTTAGCCTGAGTTAAGGGTGCCTGACTCCGTAGGCATGTTTGCTACCACTACAGCCCCAATATCCACATGGATTCCAGTGGTTCTCATGGGCAGCCAAGCTTGGGATTCATTGCCTTAGCCCAGTCTTGGCTGCTCATGAGAACAGCCTTATTTTGTTCCCTTTTTGGCTTTGGGGTTCCTCTGGCCTTTTTTTGGCCTAGTGCACACTATGACAAAAGGGCCACTTCACATTCCAGGCACTAGAAAGCAGTCTTCATCCCTGTGGGCCAGAGAACTGACTGCATTGTGGTAAGAACTACAATTCCCATGAATCTCTGGAGGCAAAACTCCACCCTTGCCCCTGCAGGCAGTGGGAGGGAGGCTAAAACTTGTGGGGGAGAACAGGCTCATTTTGAGACAGTCTCTCTCTCTCTCTCTCTCTCTCTCTCTCTCTCTCTCTCTCTCTCAAGTAGGGCTGCTCAACTTCAGTTCTCCTGCAGATGTTGGTCTACAATTCCCATAATCCCTGTCTATTGACCACTGTGGTTGTGAATTATGGGAGCTATAGTCCAAAAACAGTTGGAAGGCTGAAGTTGAGCAGCGCTGCTTTAAAGGGCTTAGATCTTAAATAAGGAACAGTTCCTATTAACAATGCACATAGATGCATGTATGAATTCATATGCATAGCAATTATTCACACATTATGTTAAATGCACATACAACAGTTTACTTCCTACCTGTATCCTGTATTTGAGTGGACCTGTACTCAGGTTCACTTTTAAAATAAATGCAGGTACAATCATGTACAATAACATGCATATTTGTACAAGACATCTGTACACAATGTAGTGTCTGACTAGGCTGCCGGAACACAACCATTTTGAATATCAAAGAACAAGCTCATTGGTTTCTGTTTCTGGTAGTCAAGATACTCTACAAATGTGAATCTCTGAAGTCTGTGAATCAGAGTTTACAGTTGTATTGTAAGAAAATGGGGAAAATGTTAATAGCACTTGAGGCTGTTTTTATACCTAGAAGGTAACACTTGCAAGGACTGCTTAAATTAGATGAATAAAACATGCCTTCTCACCATAAAAATACTTCCAAGCTTATTACATCTTGCTAATACAAGATCTGGCTGTCAGTAAGAACCTAGCTTAACAATTTGAATATTTAGGGCAAATGCTTCATGTTTGGCCACAAAAATATAAACCAGGGGGAAATAAAGATTTTGGCAAAGAGCAAACAAAGAGGTTGCAATATTGTGCTGAACATTTTAGAACAAAAACTGAAATGCAGATTTTGTTCAGAAAATGTTTTTGAACCTGAATATTAGGCCAAACAAGTTTAGAACATAGGGAGATTCTTCTCACGATCAGTGAGAAGAGCCTGGAGTGGCTCTTCTTGAGCAGGCAGTCTGCTCCGGGCGGCAGAAGTGGCTGCCCACACGACTGTGGCTCCATTACAGAGCCGGCGGGGGCTGGGAGGATCAGGGGCCGTGTGGCTCCCGGAAGCTCCAACATGCCCTGCGGAGGGCACAGGGCATGCTGGAGAGACCCTTGAGCTGGGAGGCTGCTTTTAAGCCACCTGGTTGGGGGTCTACTCATGAGCTGCCGCAGCTTGGAGCTGCCTGTGGCAACACACGATTCAAAAAACTGGGTTTGTGGCACGCACACTCCTCAAACCTGGTTTTAGGGCAGGGTTACTTTAGCGGGTTAACTGCTTGGAGGCCACTGGGCTCCCCTAGCCCGATGATCGTGGGAATAGCCTCAAAGTGTTCTAACATGAAACTAATGTGTGGGGGAATTTCCCCATAGATCTAGAGACATGCCATTATGGTTGGCATAAACATTGCACAATAGATCTGCAAAGAAGGGGGGGGGAGTTCCTATAATCTGCTGTACATCCTGTAAGAAGCTTAGATCAGACTCAGCATTTTAAGACAGCACAAGAAGACCCCTTTACCAAAGCAACAAACTGTGTCATTAGTGATGGCAGCAGACGGTCTTTGGGGCAAGTAGAGTGCAGATCAGGCAAGGCTGCCACAAGTACCTTGAGCCCCACCCTAAGGCCCACAGTGTGTTACTGAAACAAATGGAGCCTTGTGATAGCTGAGGATTATTCATTGCATTTGAAACAAGAGAAGAAGAGTACCAAATCTGGACAGTTTGCCTACAGAAGCTATTGGCAAACCAGAGGTGTAACTAAGGAAAATGGCGCCTAGGGCAAGCACTGAAATTGTGCCCCCCCCCCGCCGCCCAAACATCTGACACGCATCTTTCAGGTTTCAGTTCTCAGGTGTCAAGTATAATATCACACAGTTTCATTGAACAAAATGTTTTTCACTTACTAGCACTGATTTACAAATATGTTTAGGATGCTACTTCCAGCACAACACAAAATACTTTATAAAGTTATCCTCTAGCCCATGAAACATGCCACTTCTTTGGACACTTAAATCACCTTCCCTATTGTTTACTTTCCAGAGGAAAAGGGGATATATCCAGAGGCACATTACAATCAAATTTTAAAGTATGAATTTGGTAGCACTTATTTTCAATGTAGCATAAGTTAAGGTTGCAAACTACTTCTTCAGAAGTATTTACTACTTCAGATGGCAAAAAATTGACATAGAACCCTACAACAGCTTATGCAGTATTCAAAATCAGTTATCTGAATGCATTCTTTGAAAATCATAACACAAGACTACCACTGCTATCCAAGCACATTATTATAATAGCACAAAACCAACCGTCCCCTTACACTGCTGGAGAAGCTTCATTATTACTATGGATACTACTCATAAAGCAGCATGTAGCACCTTAAAGACTAACAGATTTACGGTAGCGTGAGCTTTCATGGACAAGAGCCCACTTTGTCAGCTGCACAAAAACTCCGTGCCACAATAAATCTGTTAAAGATCCCACAAGACGGTTAGTAGTAGGAGTAATGAATTTCACAGGGGCAACCATGTTAGCGTGTTGCAGCAAAAAGAACAAAGAGTCCTATGGGCCCAGCCTCTGAAAGACTACCCCTGAAAACCATGCACTCTTCCATGGGAGAAAGCCCCGCTGAACACAAGGAGACTCACTTCCAAGTAAACATTCATAGGGTTGCTCTGCAACAGATTTTATTATGCCAAAAGCTTTCGTGCATCTAAACAACTGGGACTCTCATCCAAGAACACTAGTAAAGCCTTTGAGGCAGCACAAACTTCTTTCTTTCTTTCGGTATGTATGTATGTATTTGCTGCCACCAACTAAAGCAGCTAGGACACTGCCTTCCTAGGAACCTTGCACTGCTTAAGAAGGAGCCGATTTGCCGCGTCCACAGATTAGACCCCAGCTGGCCAGATGCAGGGAAAAAGCGCTGGGCCACCATAAGGCTGAAACCCTGGACGCAGCTCCCAGGGAGCAAAACCCACAGGACTTACTTCCGAGGAGACCTGCGCATTAAAATGGCTTTCTCCCCGCAGCTGCAGCCGACTAACGCTGCTACCCCCTCTGGGTGGTTTCCCACCACAACTAACTCCCCGCTCCCCACTAAGAAGGCAGCTTAATCCAGCAACAGTCCCGAAGCACGGCGGGGGTGGGAGGAGACAGGCCGCCAGTGCTCAGAGAGGGAACGAGGGGAGACAGGCTGAGGGGGGCATCACATGGGCCTCGGCCGGGACCCCGTCCAGAGCTGTGCCGCCGCCGCCCCCACCGCGGCCTGCCCGTGAGGGGCCTGAGCGCCGCTGTCCCTTCTCCTCCTCCTCTCTTGCTTCAACTTCCCGCCCCCTCAGCAGCCCGGAACGAGGGAGGGGCGGGGGCGGGCGGTGCGGCTCTGCGCGCGCAAAGGCCTCAGGCGCCACCAGAAGAGAGGAAGGCGCCAACCGAGCGATGATGAGAACAGGGTCGTTTCTCCAGCCACCGCCAAATCCAGCGACGCGCTTTCGCACATGTGCGATATCCGGGTTCCCATCGCCCCGTCCCCCACACTCACGCCACCACCACTACTACTCCTCCATCCCCGCGCACCTCGCGATTGCCATCCCCGTCTCCCAGAACGTGTGAGAGAGAGCTCAGTCGGGCGAAATCAAGAGGCGCAGGTTTCCATTTGTCTCTTGGGTCGAAGGCAGGAGGGCAGGCGTACACAACTGACAATAGAGAGGAAACCTTACCGAAGTTTTAGTTGGACGTTTTTTGGCTGGATAATGCCCCCTCTTCAGCAGCAGCCACCGATAGATTTTTTTAAAAAAATTTAAGCACCAACAAAACATACAGCTCACTAGGTGGCATTTAAGAATGCTCTGTTAGCAGAGCCACAAAATAAATCAGACCAACCAGCAGCCAAACATGTTAGCAGTGGCGGGTGGGCGGGCGCACAATCTGACTTGTCAATCACTGCCAGGGCGCAGGTAGTGGCGGCTGCGTGGCGCGAGCCTGAAAAAAATTTTTTTGTGGGGAAGGGGGGGATTGGGGGGTCGTGGCACTTTTTGGCGCCCCCCCCACGTGACCCACCAAAGTGGCGCCCAGGGCACGTGCCCTGCCTGCCCCCCCTATCGTTACGCCCCTGTGGCAAACAAGCTTATCCTATCACAACTACATCACAGAATAGGATAAGCCTGTTAATAAATGAACTTAAGCTCCAGTATAACACTTGGAGGTTTCACTGAGGATAACTGTTGAGCTCATTTTCATAAAATCATGATTCTACTTACCTTCATTAATAGCTTCATTCTGGGTGTCTTTTTTTAGTGCTCTGAGGGAAGGGACTATTATCAGTTTAGTATCTGGGTCTACTTCAAAACAGGTATGTAGACAGATCAAAACAGAGATTCACAGCTACAGATCTGTTTTGAAGTAGACCCAAGTGCTGAATCTTAAAATCACTACATGCGCAATCTTCGTCAATGGCATTAAGAGGAGTGTGATTCATCACTATTAATGCTACTGATGAATACTGAGCTATGGTCAAAACACATTTGGCTCAGGACATCAAATGGTCTAAGTACCTCCTTGTGCTGTGCCATACCATGGGAGTACAAGCAACATGCGTAACAGTTCATTCCACAGATCATATACAGAAGCTTATGAGCTCCCTTGAAGCTTAGCACTCCCACTGGGACATTTTGTCTAGATTTATACAGTTTTTTTCAGATCACTTTTAGGATCTTATGTTACCTATCTTGGATTAAAATGAATATAGATAAACATAGGTATAGAACATATATCAGTGTTTATGGGGGTCATTTGTTTATCAGTATACTTTCTCTGAAACCCTACAAGGTTTTGTATAGTCATGGTTCTAAGGAGGAGGAGAACCTGAAAGAAGGGAAGAAGACTGAAGAAAAAGTGTAGGGGGTAAAGGAGGAAAGCAGGGCTATGGAAAGAAAGACTGATTGATTGATTAAGTGCTGTCAAGTTGGTGTCTACTCTTAGTGACCACATAGATAGATTCTCTCCAGGATGATCTGTCTTCAACTTGGCCTTTAAGGTCTCTCAGTGGTACATTCATTACTCTCGTAATCGAGTCCATCCACTTTGCTGCTAGTCGTCCTCTTCTCTTTCCTTCAATTTTCCCCAGCATTATGTACTTCTCAAGGGAACTGAGTTTTCACATAATGTGTCTGAAGTATGATAGTTTGAGCCTGGTCATTTGCAACTTGAGTGAAAATTCTGAATTGATTTGTTCTATCTTCCATTTGTTTGTTTTCCTGGCTGTCCATCATATCCTCAAAGTCTTCTCCAGCACCAAAGTTCAAAAGCATCAATACTTTTTTCTACCTTGCTTTTTCAAAGCCTAGCTTTCACATCCATAGAGTGTAACGGGGGAAACCGTTGTCCGAACGATTCTAATCTTTGCAGGTATAGACATTTCACAGCATCTAAATATACTTTCTAAGGCCTTCATTGCAGCCCTACCAAGTGCTAGTCTGCGGCATATTTCTTGACTGCTGGATCTTTTACCATTGATGGTCGAACATAAAAGGCAGAAGCTAAGGAAAGAGGAGGAGCTAAACTTGAATTTTTATAGCACTCACAGTCAGGAAGGGTTTGCACTATGGAGAAAGACAGCAGTGCTTGGGTAGCTGGCAAATAAAGTCAGGTTATGAGATGTCAAGCAGGACCCGATGAAACAATGTGTGGTGGCACAGAACAGAAGAAATGAGACCTTAGAAGAAAATAGAACAGAGGTCATACTTCCAGTAGGGCCTAGGGACAGGAAGATCTGTGCACTATTGGTAGGAATAAAGTGCACAGATAGGGAGGATTTAGAGGGCTGGCAATAGAGTTATAGGATCATACAGTTTTTCAATGTGGAGTATAGACTCTGAAGGTTTTGCTGTAAGATTTGCATGGAAAGGGAATTCTTTGCCAGTTGAGGAATCTACTGGCACTGCAACAGCATACTAGGTACTAATTTTGTCATATTAATCTGAACTCTAACCTATACTTTGGCAACATATTTTAGTCCCTATAAATTTTATTGTGCCTTACTTTCCAAGCATCACCAATATCAACAGAACTTCCTTCCAAATACGTCCTGTTGATAGTTCAAGATCTCGGGCACTTATTTTGGCACAAATATGCTGGTAACAGTTTTCGTTTCAGGAATTTAAGTATCTACAGAAACCAACCAAGTTATATGGCTATGGCATGCAGCTGCTTGGAGAAAAAAAGAACCCCACTAAACATTTTAAACTGAAGACAGTTTACTGGGGGGGATGTGTGGGGAATTTATATTATGCTGACAAACATGATAAACAGAACAAAGTTAGAATTCAGTTTTCTTTATACTATATCCATTACATTGCTTTTATAAGCCAATAAATGTTCAAACATTCAAACTTTATGTTACACAATCAGCCAAAAGGGGTGGATTCTCACGATCCATTTCCCACCGAAAGTCAGGAAGCAGAGGCACATGTTTCCCCATTAATCTCAGCTGGAGTGATTGTGTGCCACATAAATCAAGTGGCTCTCTGCTTGATGTGCCTAGTTGACATTAAACCAATGTAGATAAGAGCTAAGATTCAAAATCATGGTTAAATATCAGCTCAGCACTGCACCAAGCTTAGATCTGGTCAGTTTTTATGCGGCACACGATCACTTCAGCCAGGATTCACAGGAATGTATATGTCTCCACTTCCTGACTTTCAGAAACAAATGGATAGTGAAAATCTGCTCATAGTATCATAGGTTGTGAAGGACATGGGTGTATAGGATAAAGTTATAACAGCCTAGGTGGATCTCCCATCTGTCCACACAGCAGATGTAGAGAAAGCCTGGGACTTGTGATACATATGGAATACGTCACATATTTTGGCATGCCAAAACGCTGTCCAGGTTTCCTTTCACAGTTTCAGGTTCCTGTCATCTCAGTTAGGCATGAAGTATGAAAGCCAGTAGAAGCTTTTATGTATACCCTTACCTGTCAATATTCAAGGCTGCATGGTGGGACTACTACAGTAAATTCAAAATATGGCATAGACAGAATTCCTCCTTTCTCTTCATAGGGTATGCCTCACACTCTGCATAGAACACAGTACCTTTTCAGTACCTTTGATAGCATTTTTTGTTGCCATTGATTTAGTTTTAGGACTTTCCAAAACAAATTTCTACAACGAATGTGGAATAATTCTATTGGCTGACATTTCACACTCTTAGTGACCTGCTGGGGCTGCTGTGCAATGTGAAAGGCAGCCCTGTGGCGTTACAGAGGTTGAAAGTTGCACAATGACCTAAAACAGCATGTGGGCACTTCTGCGGCAATACTTGTATTGGAAACAATTGAAGTAGTGTGACACAGCATGGAATGTTGGCCACTGATCATTATTACTAATCCTCTCTTAGCAGTATCCCCTCTGATGAACTAGTTTCCATACTGTCCCCAATATAGTACGTTATTGAAGTTAGTGGTGACAAGTTGACCATCTTATGCACAACTTGATAGAAGTCCCAATGAAAATAGTGGAACTTTGAAGAGAAAATATGACTTTGCTGCACATTCAACTAAAACAAAGAAAACAGGTTAGCTTCATTAAGTAAAATAAAAGTCTATCATAGCCAATATTTAAAATAAAACTTACAGAAATATGTTTAAGCATCCATAATAAATTGTCCTTTTCCAGCATATTGTGTACAGTTCCTTTCAAAAGATATTTTGTTTATTAAGAAACATGTATTGCTTTTTTGCAAAATTTATTATTGAACCTGTTGGCATGAGTCTTGTAATTTCAGGATTTCACATTCTAGAAAACAGAAGTATTATCTTATCAAGATGTTTATCATGTCATAAATTATCATTATACATTTTGGAAAGTCGTCCTTACAATATGATATCACTGTATTTATATATAGATTTATTTGCTGTCTTTATCTTTATGAATTTTAAGTTTTACAAAATGGCAATTAAAATATAATTTAAAAACAGTTTTGAAAGGATATTCCGGGTTCAGTTGAAGGATTTTTAGTTCTACCTGCTTTTATTGAATAATCCTGCAGGATTTTTTTTTTTTTAATATTTTTTTTCTTTAGCAATGCTATTAGACTTCTTGTGGGGCTTTGGTCTTGGCTTGTTAGCAGAAGTCAAAATTCTTGCTTCTTGGTCACCTCATTATGGCTCCCTGTACTCTATCTGTAGATCTCAAATTAGCTCAACATCATTGGAAATGTGTGTAAAAACATCGAAATGTGAAGTATTCCCTGATGCCCGTGAGGCATTTGGAACTTGCAAAGTTATGTTTTCAAGGACACACTAAATGAGGTTTTTTTCAAATTCAGTGCTGCTGTGCATATTGTAATAGAAAATAAAGCTTTGTCCCTCACAGCAAAGGACACAAAGGTCACTCCAAGCTGTTTTACAATTGTTGTCCATTTTGTTTTCTCAAAACTCTCAAAACCGAGAGTGACTACTGATGTGTTAGGAAACAATTGCCAGAGTCTAGTTAATACTGTGCAAAAGTTTAAAAAGGCAGACATCTGGTGTTTGTGCTCAATTTATTTTGCAAATGTCATTTCTGCAGTGTGTGCTACTGGCCACTTCATCATCACAGTAATATCCCTAAGAACATCTTAATTAGTTTGTTGGATCAAGCCATCTAGGTCAGCATTCTGTCTCGAACAGTGGCCATCCAGATGCCTATAAGCAGGACATAAGAGAGAGTTCTTCAATTAGTTGTCCCCAGCATCATTAACAGAATACCTCCCTTGTACTGGCTTTTAATATGGACCACACATGTCCCCCGCGCTGGGGTCAAGGGCACACTTGCACCCTTCTCTGGCTAAAGGTTGGAGTAAAAAGTCTGATTAGGCTGTGTGGCAGTGCCAGGGACGGCCTCAATCCTGGTGTTCCACATTAGACGCTTAACCCAGACCGGGTTGCCCTAGCCTTGGTTAGGCTGCTCATAGGGATAGCTTCAGAGAGTTCTATAATTGTTTCCATCGTAATGTGCTATATAGTGTCACAAGGGCACTGTCTATCATGCATCTGAGTAAGTGAAGTTTACAAACTTTTACAGTTTGAATACATAAAATATGCAAAAAACAAAAACCACCCCCCAAATCACCCTGTATTTTCTCTTCTTGTACAATTTATTATTACTAATTTATTCCAGATGCTCCTGGAATCTTACAAGTTGGGTGTAATGGAGATATATTTCCTTGTTTGTTACAAGCATCTGTTAATAATAAGTATACTGCCTCTGAATATGGAGGTTCCATTTGCAAAAATTTAGGCTACCAACTAGGCTATCAAAGTATTTGGGATTTTATAGCAGTAACTGAGGTGGCTAAATATAAGGAATGACAGAAGGGTACAAAGCTGTGGCAGGGGGAAAGACAATGAAGGCTCTTGCTCCCATTACTTGAAGCCTTGCCCCAATCTCTCTTTAGTTCCTTAGCTGTCACTGTACACTATTCATTTGTTGTAGATCATGAGGATTAGAGACATGACTCCTTTAAAATATATAAAACCTGCAACTGCAAGGGAAATTTGTTCATAGATAACAGATGCTATAGCTGTGCAACAAGAGTGTGGATTTCATACAATATAATCCTGAGCTGGAAACAGCAACAGAGCTGAGTCAATGCAGCAGCTCCCACGTAGAAGGATCCAACTGATTTTTACATCACTTTTGTTTACTTAGAATGATGCTACAGCTTTCTTCAGGGAAAAAGTGGTACAAAGTCTATCTAATTAATTGGGGGAAATGCATTTTAATGCAGCATGTTATTGGATGAGGTCCCAAAATTTACTTTTGTCAGAAGTTGAAATCCCTCTATTTCCATTGCAATAAAAATCAATAGAGAGTCAACTGGGAGGTCTGAGCACATCACAAAGCTGAGGTTCAAAACTATCTGCAATGGATTCAAAGAATATCCGAGTTAACAGACAATTAGTCCCAGATATCACAAATTTTAAGCAGAGTAATTCACACCTACAAAATCCCCAATATAATTTATCCTACCAGTTTGAGCTACCTTGCTTCAAAGTTGTTTTTTCTGATTATTACTATTGGAGTTTTTTAAGAAAGCAAAGATCCCCAGTACATTTCAGTTACAGGATGCTCAAGATGTGAACACTATCATTACAACAATAAAAAGTTCAAAAGAAAACAGATTTCTCACTGCAGCAAAAAGGATCTACATATGGAAGAAACTTCTGTTCTGTGATTTCCTTTCTGGATCAGTGGCTGCATGTGTACACGGTCTGCATATCCAGACATACATCAGTTGTATCTAATGAGAATTCCATTCAAACTACATGTTGGGACTTGTACTTTGCATTTCCATACTTGTTGCAATGCGGATGCAAATGTGTGTCTTCAAGCATCAACTTGGGCTTTGCTGAAACTGGCTGCACATGACATATCTGGACCAACGCCAGGGCTCCAACTGCAGCCTTTTTATGGGCACACATTTTTTTAAATACTACTATCCCCCTCCCCCCCGCCACTAAACTGCAACTGGTACAGAATGCGGCAGCCAGGCTGGTCTCTAGGACAACACGAAGGGACCATATAACACCAATTCTGAAATAATTGGTCTGGCTGTGGATATGTTTCCGAGCAAAATACAAAGTACTGGTCATTACCCATAAAGCTCTGAATGGTTTAGGTCTAGGGTACTTGAGAAATCACCTTCTTTGTCATGAACCTATTAAGATCACCTGGGGAGGTCTGGTTATGGTTGCCACTGGCTTGTCTGGAGGCAACTTGGGGACATGACTTCTCTGTGGCTGACCCCGGGCTTTGGAATGCACTCCCTGTCAAAAGAAGAGCTTCTCCATCTCTGCTTTTAAAGGTCCCTTAAGACACACCTGTTTTAAATCAAGCTTTTAATTAAAATTAATTTTTAACTGTTTGTTTTTATTATGTGATTTTTTTTAATAGGTTCACTCTGTGAATTTTTAAAAATTGTTTTTATTGTGAGAAACTGTTTTTGTTATTTATTTAATATTACATTTCTATACTGCCCCATCCAACAATCTCTGAGAGGTTTACAAAACCAAAACCAAAAATAATCATTTAAAAATAAAACTTAAAACCATATAAAATCTAAACAATTCAAACACAGTTTAAAACAGTCAAAAGAACTTAAACCATTTAAAAACCCTGGAAGGCCAGACCAAGAATTTGGTTTGAAGGGCTCTCTTAAAGACCAGTAATGTTTCTAAAGCACAAACTTCTCCGGGGAATGCACTTTAAAACCCAGGAACAGCTACAGAGAAAGCCTGGTTCTTAGTTGCCACCAGATGCACTGGTGGCAGCTGGAGACAGACCCCTTCAGATCATTTCAACATGTGATGGGGATCATACAGAAGGAGTTCTCTAAGGCAAACTGGACCTAAGCCATTGATGGTTTTAAAAGTAATAACCAACACCTTGTATTTTGCCCAGAAATGTATTAGCAGCCAGTGCAGCTGTTTAAGTACAGGCATGATATGATCTCTCTGGGTTACCCTAGAGATTAATCTGGCTGCCACATTTTGAACTAACTGGTTTCCCAACTATATACAAAGGCAGCCTTATGTAGAGTGCATTGCAATAGTCAAACCTGGAGGATACCAATGGGTTGATACCAATGAGTGCACCACTGTTTTGGGATCATTCTCTTCAAGAAATGGACCCAGCTGTTGAATCAGCCAAAGCTGATAAAATGCGCTCCTAGCCATATCCTCCACTTGAGATACCAGGGTGAGGCCTAGATCTAAGAGCACCCTCAAACTGTGTATCTGTTCCTTCTGGAGGAGTGTAACCCCATCCAGAACAGGAAGATCTATGCCATCTCTCAAATTTCTATCCCTCATAATGAGCACAGCCGCCTTGCTTGGATCCAGCTTCAATATGTTATCCCTCATCCAGCCCATTACTGCTTGTAGGCAGGCATTTAAGGAATCAATACCATTAGATGATGATGATGATGATGATGATGATGATGATGATGATGATGATGATGATATGGAGAAATAGATTTGGATGTCATTGGCTTACTGATTGTACCCTGCACCAAATCCTGATGACCTCACCCAGTATTATCATGTAGATATTAAAAAGCATTGGTGACAGAATGGAGCCCTGAGGGACTCCATACAAAAATTCCTGTTTGTAAGAGCAGCTGTTACTAAGCGTCTCCATCTGGAATCTACCCAAGATATAGGAGCGTAACCATGCAAAGCAGTGCCTCCTATCCCCAACTCCCCTAGGTGATCCAGAAGGATACCATGGTTGATGGTATCCAAAGCCACCGAGAGATCTCAAAAAACAAGTAGAGTCACACTCTCTCTGTCAATTCCCCAGTAGAGGTCATCCATCAGGCTGACCAAGGCTGCCTTAACCTATAGCCTGCTCTATAGCCAGTTTGAAATGGTTCTAGATAATCCGTTTCCTCCAAAATCGCTTGGAGATGATTAGCCACCACTCTCTCAATCACCTTTGCCCAACCATGGGAGATTGGAGACTGGTTTATAACTATCCATCACCGAGGGATCCAAGGTAGGCTTCTTAAGAAGTGGTCTAACCATTGCCTCCTTCAAACAAGGATGCATTCTGCCCTCCTTCAATGAAGCATTAATGACGTCAATTAGGCCACCTCCAACAATTTCCCTTACAAGATGGAAGCAGCCATGTTGGGCAAGGATCCAAAGAACAAGTGGTAGGCTGCACCATACCAAGCAGTTTGTCCAAATCCTCAGGAGTCAGAGATGGAAATGGATCCTATCTAATACTGCAAGAGGGATTGCTGGACACACCCTTAATATATTTTGAGAAATGGTGGAGTCCAAGTCAGCCTGGATACAAGATATTTTATCTGCAAAGAACCAATTAAAAGCATTACAGCAGAATATAGTCACTGGGGGCAGATTTAAAACAGAAGGAACATGAATTAAAGTCTTCACAACCTGGAGTAACTCTGCTGAATGTTAACCCATGGACACAATGAGCACTGACCAGAATTGCTTCTTTGCAAGCCTTCAAATGGGCTCTTTGCTGTGTATTGTCAAATTTGAGCTGAAGTTTTCTCAAATTGCATTCCAATTTGTGTTTTGCTTAAATTGAATTACCTTGCTGTAACTCTTCTGTATACCATGGGGCCATCTGTGAAGAAGTTCGAAGAGGATACTTAGGAGCAATTGTGTCTACTGACCTGGTGAGCTCCTTGTTCCAGAACATCAACAGAATCACTGACAGAACCAACACTAAAACTCTCCAAGGCTTTTTGGAATCCTAGTGGATACAGCAGCCTTCTTGGGCAGATCATCCTAACAGGTCCACTACCCCTGCAGGGGTAAATTTTCACTGTTAAACCAACCTTGACCAGGTGTTAATATTGTAATTTGGATTATGTACAAAGCCAAGAGATGTATATATAGGTGATATATAAATATGCTAAATAAACAATCAATTTTGTGGTATTATTTAACACATACACACCCTGCACACACAAAAATTCCCTTAAAATGAAGATTTAAACAAAACAGATATTTCAATAATCGAAATCCATATTCTTTTTCCTGCATTACCAAGTTAGCAAGTCAAAGTATCAATAATAGCGTGCTGTCTTGGTAAATGAAGTCTGCATGGCATCTAATCATGCAGCAAAACAGGTTTTCTTCCTACTTGTCATTAGACCGATCAAGTGATAAGATAGGAGACGCTTTAGACTGGTTTTGGGTTTCATTTTTATACCATTCATCCTCTCTAATAAAACGCTTGGTGTCCGTCCGTGGACGGCCACCAAGCGTGTGTTCGTGCCTCCCTGCCCTGTTCTGCACCTGCGCGAAGCGCAGGCCCAGAACAGGGCAAGGGAGACACGACCGCCAGCACCCGGCGGACATCTTGGACGGCCACAAGCGGCCGCCCTGAAGAAGCCGGAGAAGCACCGGCAGGGGAAACTGGAAGGCAGAGGCGGCGGCGGCACCAAAACACCCGCGGGCGGCATTGCCTTACCGTGCCGCGGAGCTGCCAAGCGGCTGCGGCGGACGCAGAGAGACAGAGGCGGCAGCGGCTCCAGGACAGCTGCCGAGAGTGAAGAGGCGGCACATCAGAAAGATGGAAAACCAGGGCGAAATTGCCCTTAACCCGCCCACCCTCCCAGCTGCCCGAGTCCTCCTCTCCCAGCCCCATGGGCAAAATTGCTGCTGCGGTCGCCGACGACAAACACCCGCTCGCCCTCCCAACTGCCGAGTCCTCCATACCCCAGCCCGAGTCAGTCGGGCGATGAAAGTCCTTAGTTTGATAGGGAGAGAGGAGCTCGCAAACAGAGCTCCTCTCTGTGCAAAGGCTCTGCCCGAACTGGCGCTTTGGGCGCAAAGGACGCCTATTGCGTCCTTTGCGTCCAAAGCGCCAGTTCAGGAAGAGGCTTTGCAGAGAGAGGAGCTCTGCTTGCGAGCTCCTCTTCAAATTAAGGACTTTCATCGCCCAACTGACTCCGGCCGGGGATGAGGACACGGGGGTGAGGAGGACTCGGCAGTTGGGAGGGCGGGCGGGCGGCGGCGGTGGCCGCAGCGGCATTTACATGGGCCGATTTGGCCCTTAATCATGGGGGGGGTCGCCATTCTGGAGAGCCCAGAGCCATTCTGTGTCGCACACAAGCACCCCCCCCAAAAACAACGTCCCCCAGAGGGGGAAAAAACCACAGAGGGAAGGGAAAATTAGAACAGGGTGGAGGAAAACAAAGACAGAGAGAAAAAGAGAGAGAGACAGAGAGAGAGAGACAACAAGAAAAACAGACAGCAAAAGACAAAACAAGGAATGCGGGAGGGAGACAGAACAATAGAGAAAAGAAAAGAGATAAAGAAGGAAAAAGAGAGAAGAGAGAGATAGGAAAGAAAAGAACAAAATAAACAAAGAGGAAGGAAAAAGAAGAGAGGTAAAAGTGAAGAAAAAAGGTGGGGGGGAAAGATAGAAAAAGAGAAAAAGGAAAACACACACACACACAAACCCCCAACAAACATGCCCATAATAGAAAGAAGAGAGAAAAAGATAACGTAGAGAATAAAACATATTTTTTTTAAAAAGGAAAAGGAAAGCAAGAAAAGGAAGGAAAGAAAAGAAAGGAAGAGAGACAGGGACACACACACAAAAAAGGGCAAAAGATATGAAGAAAGCTTAAAGGGGGGAAAGACAGCTAGCGCCCGTTATTAAAACGGGCTTAAAAATACTAGTTAAGAATAATATCTAACTCAACATTAGTTGAGAATCTTTGTATCAACTTTGCTAGGGGAGTCATATGGCCCTACATAAGCATCCTTAGAAAGAAAGTCTTCCTTGTCTTAAAATATCCTTTTGGCAGCCGAGACAATGCATATTCAAAGGAAAGACAAAAGAAATATAATAATAAGATAAAAGTTAAGAAATATTTGAAATAATACTATATCCTGATATCTACAGCAAGATCTGATAAATAGATCAATAGATAGATTGCTTCTAGAAAAATAAATTTTGATGGTTTATAACATGTTCAAAAGCTTGCAGTTCACATAGGCTGAAGCGTTAGTTGCCATGGTGACTTAAATTCTGTTTCTTTCAAAATTGGAGAATTCTTCACAACCAAGAAATATAGTGAAGTCTCTCCAAGGGATACACGAACAGGCTGCTCTTACTCCAAAGATTCCTTGGGGTTTTCAAATGCACACAGAAATATCAAATTTGGCTGACATCTTCCCCTCTGGTGTTCTCACCTCACCCTTCCCCAAGGCAAAAAAGGTACTTCTAGGAAAGAGAAGAAAGTGGCGGTGGTAGCAGTCACTACCACCAGAGGGGAAATTTCTATGGGAGTATGTATCCCACTAGGGACCTGAGTTTCAAAGTTCTGATCCATGAAGGGAGAAGGTATTCTGTATGTCTATGGGAACACATGCCACTGTCTCCTTTCCTGCTCAGTAAAGCACTTTTCTTCAGGAAGAGGGAGGCAGTGGGTAGGTAGTTGGACCCCAACAGTACGTCTTTTCCCACTAGAGTTGCTGGGACTTTGAGTCCCAGTTCAGAGTCTATTGGAAAAGCTGTTCCACTGGGCCTGTGTTGGAGATTTTAATTGTGCAATTTCTGTTATTAGAAGCATATTGAAAAGGTAAGCTTATCAGTGTGGACCAGCAACTGATAGATTTGAATCCTTTTACTTATCTCACACTGGAATTCCCAGTAACTGATCACCACCACCTCTAGCTTCTGGGGGGCCTTGGGGCAGGGGAAAAGGAGAAACAGATGTATTTACAAGTGTGAGGCAAGCATTGCACAACCTATTTGTAGGGGGCTGTGATCAGGTCTGTGTTCATCCCAATTCTACCTATGAGGCATCCATTTCCTTTGGAAGCAAGGGCACTTATGTTTCTCAGTGCTCATATTGAAATGCTTGTGACATCCCTACTTTCTACACTGTTTATATGTATTTGTTTAGAATAGTTATATACTTCTTTTCAACAACAACAAAAAAGTTCTCAAAATGGTTTCCAGGAGAAAACCTATTGATTAGCCTGTATCCAGGGTACTTGACTCCCCGTTAGAACATAAAAACAGCCCTGCTGGATCAGGCCCAACGCCCATCCAGCCAGGAGTCACCCATTTTTGAAGCCTAGTTGCAGTAATGGGGAGGATTTAGGGTAAGGCTGGCCTCACTTAGAGCAACTGCTGGAAGGGTGGGCCTTTCCAAATAAGTAAAAAAGCCAGTGAAATTCAAAGCAGGAGGACCAATCCAGAGGATTGGGTGGGAACAACACACACAGTCACCTACTGGAGAAGAGAGAGCTTTGTTTTGTTGGTAAGTTCTGTCCCATAAGCGCCCTGAGGAAGCAGCTGGCTGAGAGCTGCTGACAAAATGGGAGGGCCACAGCCTGTGTGTAACAAGTTAGGACCATTTCAGTTAGACACATGAGGGAACTTATTTTCCTTTACTGTATTGCTTGGCATCTGAGTTGTCTGGTTTAATGAAAGCTCTCTCTCTCTTACAATCTGCTTTATGAAGAGACAGTTATCATTACTGCATACTGTTGTTTTTCTTTTAATCTAATACTAGCTGACCCCACACAGAGCATCTGTGCAGTTGTGCACTGAGCCTGTGGCATCCCCTGCAACGCTCTCACTCGCTCGCTCTCCCCACGGCAGCTCGCTCGCTCGCTCTCTCCCCCCACAGCTCTCTCCTCCCATAGCTCTCCCCATTGGGCGGGCCAGGCCATTCTGCCGCTGCCTCCCACCTCCTCCTCCCGGCTGGTAGGGCTTTGCCTGCTGTCTGCCCACCTCCTCGCCACCACCATTATTTCTCCCTGCCACTGCTTCCTCTTCCTGCCTGATGGGGCTTTGCCCACCGTCCACCCACCTCTTCTGGATGGAGGAGCTTCGCCTGCCAGCCCTCCACCTCTGCATCCTGACCACCGCCATTATTTCTCTCCGCTTCAATGCTGGAACTCTTGCACGGTCTAGAGCATCTGTGTGTTAGTACTTGATTGCTCCCATCACCTCAGAGATCTCCCCACCCTCACCTGAGCTGCACTCCTGCTCCTGCTCCTCCATCCGGTTGCTTCCATCCCCCTCACCCTTCTTGATTGTGGCTGCAGCATTGCTGCTGCCTATTGACCAAGCTGCAGCCCCCTATCCCCAGAGACCTCCCCACCCTCACCTTAGCCCCACTCCTGCTCCTCCCTCCAGGAGCAGCAGCAGTGGTTGAACGGGCCCTTCCTTGCTGCTGCTGCCACCATGGCCGCTCGTTCCCCTCAGGCCGTTGACAGGCCCGGGCCCATCCCTTGCCTGCCTGCCTGCCTCCCTCTGGCAATGGCCTCCGTAGCCCCAAACAGCAGCAGTGGTTGACTGGGCCCTTCCTTGCTGATAGTGCTGCCATGGCTGCTCATTCCCCTCAGGCTTCTGACAGGCTCGGGCCCATCCCTTGGCCTTCCTTCTCTCTCTCTTCCTCTCCATTCTTTTTCTCTCTTTCTCTCTCCTCCACTCACCCTTCTCCACTCTTTCTTCCCCCTCCTTTCATGTTTTTTTCCTCTCTCTCCCTTCCTCCCTAATAGGGATGTGCACGGAACCGCGGTCCAGCGGTCCGGCACTGCTGTGGGGGGCTCTTTAAGGGTGGGGGAGGGTATACTTACCCCCCAACCGCGTTTCCCCCGCCGGCACCTTCGTGTAGTAAAGCTTTTGGGGTGGCAGGATACCTCCCTGCTGCCCCTTCCCCCAGTCGTCGGCAAAAGGCTTCACAAAGCCTTTTGCGTGCGCGCACGTCGTGCACGTACATCACGTCTCTGCAACGCGCGTGCGCACATGACACAGAGACGTGCCGTGCACACGCGCAAAAGGCTTTGTGAAGCCTTTTGCCGATGACTGGGGGAAGAGGCGGCAGGGAGGTATCCTGCCACCCCAAAAGCTTTACTACACGAAGGTGCCGGCAGGGGAAATGTGGCGGGGGGGTAAGTACACCATCCCCCGCCCTTAAAGAGTCCCCCACAGCAGTGCCGGACCGCTGGACCGCCCTCAAGTCTGGACCGGTTCGGAGGCCTTCAAAATGGCCTCCGGACTGGTACGGGCTCATCCCTACTCCCTAACAGATCTTGTTCATCTTGTTTCCTCATCTAATTCACACAACGGCAGCCTCTTCTCCTGAAGGAGCTCTTTCCTCCCTCATGATCTGTCTTTTTGCAGACCCCTGCCTGCTCTCCTTTTATATATATAGATTCCTCTCCTCTACAATCGAGAACATCTTCCGACCAGTAACAGCTGCATTCCAACTGACCTTAACCATCATAGGCTCCTCCTCCCTATCTGCATATAGAATCCTCACTGTCCAATCACCATGGTGCCACAGGTGCCTCCTCCCTATCTGCATATGGAATCCCCACTGCCCAATCACCATAGTGCTTCTGCTCTACAGGCTCCTTTTCCCAATCTGCATATGGAATCCCCACTGCCCAATCAGGTGCTTCTGCTTGCAAACTCTGTCAGCCAATTGCCTCCTTTCTACCATGTCCCCACGCATGGTCCGTCTTGGAGAATTAATAATATAAAATCCTTGTTAGTGAAGTGTGCTACTTTTCATTTTGGGTCTGTCTTAGTCACACACCTTTGGAGGCCTAGGACTGTTCAGCCCTTCTAGGGAGGGTTTTGCCACTTTAATCTGCCTCAGGAATCTTATGTGGAAAGAGTGGTTGGTCCCACACTGAAATAAAGTGGATGGTAGCAGCCTACTTGAATCCCTTGCAGAAAGATTCAATCCAGTCAACTGCCCTGTCCTCCTCTGGCTCTGGTAGGAGTCATGACATGAGTCAATAAACTTCTAATGCATAAACAAAGCCCAAACATACCAATTGCTTTAACATATATAAAAGATGGAAACTCCAATTATCAAAGACCTGCATCAAAACAGAAGGTTGGATCTGTAGTGTGTTGGGGGTGAAATTTAATACCAAATTTGATTTATGCAATTTAACATGTCTTGTCTATGCTTTCTTGAAGGGGTGAGCACTGTGATTGACCTATTTGCTGGAATTAACCATGAATCCAAGCAACCATATGGATTTGCCAGATGGCCTGCTATAATTTAATGGCATTTATTCTAAGTATGAAGTAAGTGATAAACATAATTAACATTCCTTTAGCTCCTTACTGGATGTCTTTTATTAGTTCCATTTTTTTTTCATACATTGAAAGGTAAGTTAATACCTTGTTACTGAAACACAGATGCCTGCTAATTACCTCAGGAGGCTGGAAGCCTCCAAAGCAGAGATCCTCTGCCTAGACTCTCACTTACCCAACGACCCTGCTGCGAAGATTAATAGGCAGAGCGCTAAATCATAATGAGTGTGTCAGATCTCAAATGTTTTTCAGGTTCTCCTAATTAGCATTAAGAGATACAAAGTGTGCCCGCAACATTTTCAATATATCTGTTAGGCTTTGCTGTAAACAAGGTACACTATGTGCTTCCTGATTTATTTCAAGCTGCAGTACATCAAATGCTAGAAATCAAACAATCACATTGAGATAGAAAATACACAGGAATAACTCTCATACAAACATTACTTTAATTGCTGCCTATTTTATCCCCTGCCAGTGATTGTTTAAGGCTGTTGTTTCATAAGAAACTATGTTGTGCCTTCAAAGAATGTTTACCTTATGTAAGGTTACCTGCTGTTAGCATGTTAAAGCCATAGGACTACAACAAGAGATCAAGATAACTTTGCAGAGTTTAATTGTGCTGCACTGGCTTCTTTGACTATAACCCTATCCCAAAATTACTTGGTATTTATTTTAGATAGATAGGTTTAAAAAATTGGATTACTAACTGCAAGATAAAATGAAGTGTTCTAAAAGAATAATGATCTTCAAAATTGACATATGGCTTAACTTTTCCGATCTGTATAAACATCGGCATCACAGTTTGTTTTATAGGAATGGTTAAAGGACGAACAAAACGGCTCATCAGAATTCCAACACCCAATTAGAAATGTCTGGATATCAATGACAACTAAAAAAATACATTGACTTGAGTTGTTTGACGGGGGGGTACAAAATATTTCCACATATGTGTCACAAACAGGACTAAATAGTAAAGCAAACTTGTATATTTTACATCATAATCACCACACACCATTTTAACTGTAAAATACCAACTATTCAGTTACTTGTTGAATAAGTGTGACCTGACAGATTCAGTACACCTTTCTATCCTGTTTCATCTTCACTTGTGCTTTACTTCATTTTTTACCTTAGTATGCGATTTCAGAAGATTTTTTAGATTGTACCTAACTTATTTTATTATATAAGTTATAATCCAAGGTTACTTTACTATGCAGAAAAATTGTACCTTTGTTCTAAACCAAAATATCACCAAAATAACTATTTTGATAACCAAAATAGTTATCAGTTGCTGGTACAATTCAGGAGGAGTGGTATGGGGAGCAGTGTTCCCTCTAACAGGGATTCCCAGATGTTGTTGACTACAACTCCCTGCATTCTCTGCGGCAATAGCCTTTGCTTGGGGATTATGAGAGCGTGGTGTAGCGGTTAGAGTGCTGGACTAGGACCAGGGATACCCAAGTTCAAATCCCCATTCATCCATGAGACTTGCTGGGTGACTCTGGGCCAGTCACTTCACTCTCAGCCTAACCTACTTCACAGAGTTGTTGTGAGGAGAAACTTAAGTATGTAGTACACCGCTCAGGGCTCCTTGGAGGAAGAGGGGATATAATAATAATAATAATAAGAAGAAGAAGAAGAAGAAGGAGGAGGAGGTGCAATTCCAAAACAATTTCAAGAGCACCTCAACCCCATAGGGGCCACAGAAATCACCATCAGCCAATTACAAAAAGCAGCTTTACTGGGAATAGCCTATATTCTGCGACGATATCTATAATAATCAACAGTATTGATGATAAAATTCAGCCATCCCAGGTCCTTGGGAAGGACTCGATGTCTGGATAAAACAAACCAGTCAATCACACCTGTCTGACTGTGTAGCAATAATAATAATAATAATAATAATAATAATAATAATAATAATAAAATAAATATAGCAGGAATTACAAAATTGCAGAACACAAACATTGCTTAATATTTTAAGGCCACATAAAAGAAAAAAGTAAGTTCATCAGGTACCTCCTGCATACATGACAGCCAACATGATTGATGATATCCATGCTATCTGGCTATATGATGTATTGAAGATCTCCTGTATCTCCTTGAAGAACACTGTAATGGCTTTAGGGAATGCATAGGAAAATCCAATGGAGATAAAAGCTCCAAAGACTACGACCCAGCCCCATCCTCCATCAGGGGGCGCATACTGTGGTGTTGTTGCTGGTGGCATTTTTTAATCTCTGTAACCCTGTTGTGGGGAGAAATAAAAAAAATGAGATGGTACTTTAAATAGCTTCCTTTTCAGCACTCTGTCCATATATTAGTCAATTAAATTTAATAGCACAAAAGCGATTATAATACAAATGCTATAACGGATAGCAGATTCTCAAGTTATGCCATCATGCACTGGATGATGTAGTGTGATTACTCATGTACAAGAGCCAAGGTAGCCTTCAGGGAGTGGGAAAAGGCTTGGTAATAGTTACTAACAGAACCTCATTAGGTATACTGAAGCTTTTGCAGGTCAATGATCCAAGCCACTGCAGTTGTATTTAGCAATTAATCACAGATGGTAAAGTGACATTTTGGGTCTGTTAGTATCAATCTACCTAGCTTCACTGTCTCCAGTGAAGCATAGTTGATTTGCGCTGTGTGAGGATCTGGCCAAGTTTTAGTACTGCTGTTAAAACGCAAAATAATGTTTGATCTCACTCTTAGTGCTACTTCTTGGTTGTGTTTTATTTATAGAAAGGTTTCCCATTTTTTTCACAGAACAAGCTCAAAGTAATCAAACCAAAATAGAAACTTTTAATAGAATATTATTTTATTTATTTATTTTAAATATTTTTATACGGCCCAAAACCTATGTCTCTGGGTGGTATACAACTGGCGATATGATGTATTAAACAAACACATGAAATATATTTCGCTGCCAAAGAACATCCCCCCAAAAGTAGTAGCATTTCCAATTAAAAATAGTCTTCAATATGCAGGAATATCTCTACTTGTCAGTAGAAGTTTTGGACAATATCCAGACTAGTTAATCAGGACTAGACACCATGAGATATATTAATCATGACTAACTTGAGTCCCATCAATTTCTTTTTTCAAATTGTTTTTATTAGTTTTCTTTTAGAAAAATACAGAAAGAGCCATCTAAACTTCAATCATCAATTATGTAAATAAATTGAAAAACAAACTTACATTTTGTTTTAATTTCAATGGGACTTAGTCTGGATGTATCCACTGGACTCTTATGACATAGGACTACTCCCAAAACTAGCCTGAGTATCTCAGAAAAACCTACGGGAAGAATGAACATATTGCTTTGCTATGCTATGAAAAAAATGCATAGGCTATGCTGAGTTGCTTCTGGGTTACTGGATGAACATGTTCTCCCATAGATTTTATGACATTTTTGGAAATTGAATGACTTGGAACATTGTTGACAAATTAAGGTGGAAAGCTATTGTTTGTGTTAACACTGGAAAGAAATTGCACCCACTGTTCTCAAGTGCCTTTAAAAAAGTGTTGATCTCTACATACATGATACTGAGCAAAATTATTAGTTAGAAGTAGTAACAAAATGGGCAGAATCCATCAAAAGTTAATTGCAACTAAGGACGTGTGCTCACTTACTTGGGAGAATTCTCATTAAACCTGATGGAAATTACATGCAAGAAAATATGCATAGGTTAGAGATGTGCATGAATGGCTCATGTACGATCTGGCAGGTTAGGGAGTGGTTCCCTTAAGGAGCTGGTAAGAAGCTCCTTACCTACTCCTCCTTGGCATGCCATGTATGTGCCAATGCTGCAGGAACAGCACTACAGCCCCACATGGCTGGTTGGGGACCATGCACCATGCCCGGAAAAGCAGTGGGGTGGAGAGGAGAAGGTAACAAGCTCCTTACCAGCAGCTTAAGTGAACTGCTCCCTGCCCCATCTAACCAGCTCAAATGCCGGCACCCAAGCCAGTTTGGCGCTTTCCAGAGGAAGTGCCAAATCAGCTCATATACATCCCTAGCATAGGTTTGGAGTGGTGCGGTCTAATTGAAATCAATAGCATTGTTGATGGTCACAAGTAAGTCCCATCCTATTGTTCTCAATGAGAGAGGCAGCCGAACTGCACTTACTTCAAAGAGTGGATGATAAGCTGAAGTCAGATGGGTCTATATCTTAGTGTTTGAGCCTCTGTTTTCTTGCAGAAGCTCCCAGGTTCAATTCCTGGCATTTCCAGATAGAGCTGGGAAAGACTCCTGCTTGAAACCTTGGAGAGGTTCCAGTCCTCTGCCACTCAGTGTAGACCAGGAGTGCACAACTTCAGTCCTCCTGCAGATGTTGAACTAAAATTCCAGCATCCCTATTGGCCACTGTGGCTGGGAATGATGGGAGCTGAAGTCTAACAACAAGTGGAGGGCTGAAGTTGGATCGCTGGAGAAAATAGCTAGCTAGATAGACCAATAGTCTACTTGATATAATGCAACTTCCTAGGTTCTTATGTAAGTGAAAGAAAAGCAATCAGAAGAGAAAAAAATATATTTAACAAGTAACTGCTTCAGCTGTCAAGTAATCTATCTTATTAGGATACAGCTGTGGTTTTGTTGTTAACTAATCATGTCTGTTACATGTTGCTATGTCCCATGGATTGAAATGGGGCTTTCCTCTGTGTAGGTAGGCGGAATTGCTATCCTATTACAGATATGGGTGTTTCCTATTCTTATTGATACATTGCTACGTGCAAATATTAGCAGATAAGAGGAGAAAGACAGATATGGCTCAGATAGAGCAGTAAGTGTTTTAATAATTTTTAAAGAGTAAAAATTTAACAGCCAAAGATAAAAATTACCTTGGAGTTTTATGAAACACCAGAAGATTTCTGTTTATCAATATTTAGAATTTTGGGAGATTTACTATATGATTTTTAAATATATATTAGGAGTCATGTTAACATTTAAAATATTAATTGGGAGATTAACTATATCATTTTAATTTTGTAATTTTTCAGTATTATTGTTTAATCCTGGTTGTAGAAAGGTCTGTGGACCAAATACACACTATTAGAGTTGTAGGTAGCTGAAATTCTTCATTTAGACACACTGAACCTTAACTGTATTCAAATATAAGACTGTTAAACACAACATTCTTATGACATCCCCGTAGCAGCTCTGAGTTTACAGGAATGGCATCAGAGTCAAAATCTAGAGCATATCAGTGTTTGGAGCTCTGCCTTAGAAACAAGATTGTACTTCTCATCAATCTGCCAATGAGTCAGAGCTCACAGATGGGCAACTTCATGCTCCTACTTCAGCAAGCGCAGCCTGTAATTCGTGTAGAGTTTGACTAAAACATCCACTGGCAAATCAGCCTCAAGAGCTAGCAGGCTTTTTTAGTGTTTTGTTTTGCACATAACTGTAGTACTAAATTTACCTGGGACGTCCCCATCTTTTTTTTTGAAATCAACCGTTCAGGATGATTTCTAAAAATAATGGATATCAAGGTTAGAAATCAAGGACATCAATCAATGTATCCTTGCACTGCCTGCTTCTCATCTGACTATATTTCATGATGACATTGCTTTCTGTTGGGGCTGCACCATACACTTAAGTTATCCCCTGATAATGCAAACTATCTATCATGTTGTTAATCTCCTCCATGCTGCTAATAAATTATGATTACTGTATTACTCCTACTACTATTTCATGATTGCTAAGCAGCAAAAGTGTGCTGCACAAAATCCACATGGCTCTTGCCCAGCAGGCAACTCATAATAGAGATAGGCTTCTCAAACTATACTATATCCCTACACTAGCATCTGCTGTGGCTCTGTCCTTGTATTCTCAGCACAATTCAAGCTTGTTGCTTTGAATTATGAACCTTGAAACGTACTGTATATCTAGGAGACAGTCTTCTCCCCCAGGTTCCACATCCCATTTATGATGCACAAGATGACTCCACATGCCCAATTTATAAAGTCATCTGTGTGCCATATTTGAATAACCAACTAGGTTATATACAGACTGATTCACAGTTGTGGACTCTTATGCCCTGACATGACTGCCGTAGAATCTCTTTTTGGAAACAGGGTGAGACTTAAATGGAACTGGGCTGGTGTTTGTTGGCTAGGATTAAGATGTATGTACTTATTGTTTGTTTGTTGCATTTTTATACCACTTTTCTGCCTTGACTAAGGCATCCAAAGTGGTCTACAATATTAAAAATAAACAAGTAATGTAAAATCTACAAAGTAGTGCTGCCTCAGGCAGTTGGTCTTTTCATGAGCTGAGGACAAAAGCTCCCTGGACTTTCTTTCTTGCCTTCCTCTCGGGGCACACAGGTCTTTCAGTACCCTTGGGAAGCTGGGGGAGGGGTTGCCCCTACAGTCTTCACAGGCCAGTGCTAATCTCTATGAGAGCTGATGGGGTGCATTCCCCTGGCCTGGGTGTCTCCTTTCCTGCCCTCCTCTTAGGACACACTAATAATTTTAAGATATCATATGTTTAAACTGTTTTAATGCATACTTCTTTTAAATTACTGTAACTGATCTTGAGCTTTCAAGATTGGAATCTACATATTTAAATAGATAAGAAGTTTAATACTAGCCTTTGTAGTCCACTATATATACTGCACCTCTTGCTGATGCTATAAATATAATAGCAGCTATTTACCTACAGCTGCTCAAGTATCACTTGACAAAGGTCATTCAAAAGCTTACAAAATTTTAGCACCATGACAAAAAAAGGGGGTGGGATATCTCTGCAGACAAGAAAGTGGGTGGGTGGGATCAAACCAGTAAATGCATTTATGCCCCAGTCCCAGTGAAGTGAAGCCCTGCTTCATTTCAAAATTTATATCCATTCTTTGTACAGTAAGTGTCCTCTGGACAAGAACAGCAGTTCTGGCCATAAATCCCATGTTGCACTATGGCTAATAATAAGTGAAAGTCAATATACAGAAAAATTATTGTGGTGTTAATTTCAAATGCTGTACTCTTCAGCACGCTTGCATTGAACTGATTTTCCATCAAAATCAATGGCACCTAAGCCTAGTTGTCACAAAAATAAAACAAAAATAGTGTCTAGACTGTACAGGGTTGGTGCCAAGTTGCAGGAAACCCTGGGCAAAGGCATGCATTGATCATCTCACCAATAGTACCCTTGGCACCTGCCTCCTGAAGGCATACTCAGACACGTTCTGAGTCTACCCCACAATTACTGGATGACAGGGTGTCAGTGTTTTGAAATGCTGCTGGCTCCCTATCACCTAGAAGCCAAATTCACACGTAATGTAGAACTGTGGGTCCAATGGACCCGCGGTTACATTCCCCACCCCACCCCACCCTGCTCTTCTGTCCAGATTCAGACACAATGGAGCACAGGGAGTCTGCAGTCTGCAGAGAGGAGGAGGAACTGGCTGTGCAGGCTTCCTTCTTGTATGAAGGACAGCCCTCAAAACCAATCACAGCCAGAGAGAGGGATGATCTTCCTCCCTCAACTCTGGTTACAGGGAATGCAGCCTGCAGTTCTGCATTCAGACATAACGCATTCTGCATTCAGACATAACACAGGCCTCATTCAACCTATGTTGGGGCGGCAAAGCTCACTGCAACCCGAGGGTACAAATTGGAGTTTCAAAAAGCAAACCTCGGGTCACTCTCCTTGTGGAACCAGAGCTTCCTGCATTTGGATGTGCAGGTTTGGAAACCTCTGGCCCCTTAAACTCCAGTTCCACATTATGTGCTAATAGGCTCAGATAATACCCCACCGGCTAGATGAGATGGCTGGGCAGCAGTGATTCAGATTGCTTCACAGACACACAGTGTGTCTGTCCCATTGCTGAGTCAGCTATGAGGCAAATGGATGAGTGCATTGCACTATTGTTTTAAAAAAGAGATGGCGGCAGTACAGCCACCATGAAGCACACCAGAAGGTACTTTAGAGTGCTGCTGCTTCCACACAGGCTGTCAGTCAACTCAGGTACTGGGCAGGGCCTCAGCACATGTCCAAACCCCAACTGTCGCTGCCACCCACTTAGGCTGTGGGTGAGAGATCACATGATTGATGCTCCTGCAAAGCAAAACAAAAACAAAAGACCCCCTGCACATGGAAAACTAAATGCCAAGAAACGAATTCTAGGCTAGCCTCTTACTCTACAAGTTAGTGTTCTATGTATTTCCCCTCATAAGGGCATTTTACTGGGGGAGCCTTGACTCTAGTGAGAAGTGGTACAACTGTGACATATTTATCCCTTCAGCAAGAACCATGCCATACACACATGGATACTCATGGATAATAATAATAATAATAATAATAATAATAATAATAATAATAATAATATAAATAAATAAATAAATAAATAAAATCAATTTCTATACCGCCCTTCCAAAAATGGCTCAGGGCGGTTTACACAGAGAAATAACAAACGAATAAGATGGATACCTAGGTAAAGAGCCTCTGAATCATAAGGTTTCCCCTCTTCCCAGAGCAGACTTCCACATGGTGATACATTCAATAGTGTCACATTAGAGCTTTCTTTTCACTCACAGCTACCAAGAACATCATGTGGAGAGTCATCATGTGATGAATATTTCAAATGACAGACATCTGATAATTGCAAGTGTCATGAACGTAACACTGTGTGACCAGAGAGTCACAGAAGATAGCTTCGTGTCTTCATGTCCTTTTTCAGGTTTACAGAAGGGATTCGTGTTGCCACTAGTAAAAGTCATTTATAGGTATATCAAAAACACATCTTGCCTACTGGGAAACAGTAACAGAAATCAAAATACATGAGCCAGCAGATTTAAGGAGCATAACTACCAAATTCAAAATATATCACAATTTTGTTATTCTAACTGCTATTGGACTGGAAGAATCAGATCCCACAGAGAATATATGGAGCAGAAGAGTACATGACTCCTTTTTAAAGAAATTTGGAAAGCCGACCTATCAGCCCTGGCAGAGAAATTAGAATTGAAGCCAGGTCCTTCTCCCCTTCTTAACAGTTGAATAGTACAGTTTTTGCTTATTTGCATGGGGTCAACATGCACAGTCCCAGTTGTCAGATAAGGAAGAGGAAGTGTGCACACAGCACCCATTTTCATGTGCCATTCTCCATCCCGCTGGTAAAATGCATGCAGTTTCCAGCTTTGTTCCTAGTTTGAATCAGAGAAAAATCAATGAATTGGCCCCTAGCTGAATTGTTGTCAGTTGGGGTGGGGGAGTGTAACATAGAGACAGCTTGAAAATGAGCAAAATATGCACTAGCAATAGCAAAAGGCTTGGCCAACAAAGACAGGCAGCAATGAATACTATACCAAATACTTAAAAAGGATGAAAATTGAAGTAACAACGTCAGAGAAACAGCCACGACAAATAATTCATCTTGATATCATGCACTGTAGATTCTAGTCAATCATGATCAACCTGTTTAGATTGCTTGTCTGCAAATGCTTCATTAATATTCTCTGCCTGCCAACTGACAAAACCAACTCTCAATACAATAAATACTAGTCAAGAGAAGCTCTGAAATGCTCTCACTCCCACTTTTTACAAAAACTGTGCATCTACTGTGAGCTGAAACATGATATATATTTTTAGATAAACATTTCAAATTAATAACATAGTTACACAACAGATTCCTGCTCCATGGTATATAGTTAAAAAACTATATAGTAGTATATAGTCAAAAAAACCTGCTTCTCCTCCACTTTGCTTTAACTACCCCTAACTTTCCCCAGCTGTCCAATCGATGTCTCCTTCCTGAACCCTTCCCTGAGTTCACCTTCCATCACTAAAGAGGCCTTCACCGGCAATAGAGCCCCTGGTGGCGCAGTGGTAAAACTGCCGCCCTGTAACCAGAAGGTTACAAGTTCGATCCTGACCAGGGGCTCAAGGTTGACTCAGCCTTCCATCCTTCCGAGGTCAGTAAAATGAGTACCCAGAATGTTGGGGGCAATAATTGTAAACCGCTTAGAGAGCTCTGGCTATAAAGCGGTATATAAATGTAAGTGCTATTGCTATAATAGAGTGCAATGGCTAGCCCCCCCACTGATGTCAGAGTTACTGCCAAAACCTCTGAGGGGAGGTCTGGGCGGGTGAGGAGAGGAGATGGGGGTAGATTTTGTCAGCTTCCTGACATCCCCGGACAAACAACAGCCGTTTCGCCCTGCCTGCGCATTCCTGTCTCAGCCAAGGAGGTTTGTTTTTGCAGCCCCAGACCTTCTGAAGAATCAGCTTGTTTGCAGCCTGATTGCTGTCCTATTCTACTTGTGCCTTTTACCCAAGTACTTGACTTCCACCTGTCCCTGAGGACCAGAGATCTCTTGTGAGAGGGGAGATTTTCTGGAGCCCTGGGGAGCATAAATAGGAAGAAGGCACACTGGAGGCGAGCCAAGTTGGTGGGCCGCCTGCAGGCAATCGCCAAAGCCAGCTGCCAAAGGGGGCCAGCCATTGGTGCCGGGCCTTCGGTGTGGGACTGGGTCTGGGGTGAGGTTCTATTAAGGTGGGATTGGGGGTTTCGGTTAATGTTTGTTAGTCCTTTACTGGTTTGTGCCAGGCCTTTTGTTGTCATGTGTTTTGGTGGGGGGGGGGGTGTCCAGCAGCCCTGGGACAGCTATTACTGTTGTGGTGGGGAATAGAAGAATTGGCACTGGCAGAGCAGCTGCCATTACAGGGGAAGGGAAACCAGTAATTTAGTAACTATTTCCACTTCTGGCTGTACTGTCAGCTCTCTGGTCTCGGGGAGCAGTTCCAACTACCCACAGAACCTAGCTTTGCTCCTCTGCAATGCCTCGCTTTGCTATTCTGCAATGGTTCAGAATAAGACCGAAATTATCCATTACTTGATCATAGATGAGGGAACTGACCTGGCTTGTATAACTGAGACCTGGATGGGGGAAGCTAATTGCCCAGTTTGGACCCAGCTTCTCCCACCAGGTTACTGGTGGATTTGAAAAAGCCTTGGAGAGTTTAATGTTGGTGCTGTCAGTAATTCTGTCAATGCGCTGGTAGGAACCTGGAACAGAGAACACACCAGGGTGGTAGACATGATTGCTCCTAAGCATCCCTTCCAACCTGCTTTAAAAGTGGCCCTCTGGTATACAGAGGAGTTGTGGGGTCTGAAGCAGCAAGGTAGGTGACTAGAACACAAGTGGAGGAGAACTTGGCGCAAAATTGACAGGACACAGAATAGAGCCCATTTGAAGGTTTATGCAGAAGCAGTGTATGTGGCAAAAAACCAATTATGGTCTGCACACATTGTTTCTGCAGGTTCGCATACAGCAGATTTGTCCTGGGTTGTGAGGAGTTTGATTCAGGTTCCTTTCATTTCAAACCAGTCTCTGGAAACTACGTTCTGCTGTGATGCTTTTAATGGGTTCTTTGTGGACAAAATCTCTTGTATCCGGGCCTACTTTGACTCCACTGTTTTAAGGTGGTGTCCAGCAATCCATCTTGCGGTATTGGATTGGATCCGTTTCAATCTGTGATGCCTGAGGACGTGGACAAGTTGCTTCGTGCGATGTGGCCTACCATTAGTTCTCTGGATCCTTGCCCAACTTGGCTGCTTCTATCTAGCAGGGAGATTGTTGGAGTTGGCCTAGTTAATATCATCAACTTATCACTGAGGGAGGATAGGATGTCTCCTTGTTTGTAGGAGGCCATGATTAGACCACTTCTTAAGAAGCCTTCTCTAGATCCCTCAGTGATGGATAGTTATAGGTTGGTCCCCAATCTCCCATGGTTGGGCAAGGTGATTGAGATAGTGGTGGCTAGCCAGCTCCAGGCAATTTTGGATGAAACTGATTATTTAGACCCATTTCATACTTGTTTTAGAGCAGGCTATGGGGTTGAGATGGCCTTGGTTGGCCTGATGGATCTTTACCAAGGAATTGACAGGGGGAGTTTAACTCTGTTGGTTCTTTTGGATCTCTTGGTGGCATTCAATTACCATCAGCCATGGTATCCTTCTGGATCGCCTGGGGAAGTTGGGGATAGGAGGCACTGCTTTGCAGGGGTTCTGCTCCTATCTCTCAGGTAGATTTGAGATGGTAGAACTTGATGGTTGCTCTTTGAAATGGGAGCTATTATATGGAGTCCCTCAGAGCTCCATTCTGTCACCAATACTTTTTTATATCTACAT
Organism: Hemicordylus capensis; assembly: GCF_027244095.1. Taxonomy (NCBI): domain Eukaryota; kingdom Metazoa; phylum Chordata; class Lepidosauria; order Squamata; family Cordylidae; genus Hemicordylus; species Hemicordylus capensis. The sequence continues at coordinate 183,430,406 of NC_069661.1, read as the reverse complement.
GAAACCACAGGGTGAGGTCAGCAGATTTGGTGCTGGGTGTTATATGTATGCTGATGACACCTAAATCTATTTCTCCTTATCATCATCAATCATCATCACCATCAGGAAATGGCATTCATTCCCTAAATGCCTGCCTACGGGTAGTAATGGTTTGGATGAGGGATAACAAATTGAAGCTGAATCCAAGCAAGACGGAGGTGCTCGTTGTGGGGTATCAGAATTTGAGGGATACATTAGATTTTCCTGTCCTAGATGGGGTTATATTCTCCCAGAAGGAACAGGTACACAGCTTGGGAGTGCTCTTGGATCCAGGCCTCACCATGGTATCTCAGCAGGCAATGGCCAGAAGAGCTTTCTATCAACTTTGGCTGATTCGATAGGTGCATCCATTCCATGAAAAGAATGATCTCAAAACAGCGGTACATCAGCTGGTTATCTCCAGGCTCGACTATTGCAATGCACTCTACGTGGGGCTGCCTTTGTACGTAGTTTGGAAACTTCAGTTAATTCAAAATGCAGCATCCAGACTGGTCTCTGGAGTTACCTGGAGAGACTATATTATGCCTGTATTAAAACAGTTGCACTGGCTGCCTATATGTTTCTGGGCAAAATACAAAGTGCTGGTTATTACCTTTAAAGCCCTGAAAGACTTGGGTCCAGGCCACGTTAGAGAGCACCTTCTTCTGTATGATCCCCATCACACGTTGAGGTCATCTGGAGAGGTCCATCTCCAGTTACCACTAGTACGTCTGGTGGTGACTCAGAACTGGGCCTTCTCTGTAGCTGTTCCTGGCCTATGGAATGCAGCAGATATCCAGCAGATATCCGTAATTTAGGATCGCTGTTGGCCTTTAAGAGAGTTCTAAAAATGTACTTATTTGGCGTGGCCTTCCAATGTTTTAAAATTGTTTTTAAGTATTTTAATTGGTTTTAAATGGCTCTGAATTGTTTTTTAAAAAATTATATTGTTTTAAGCAGTGTGTTTTTAAATGGTGTTTGTTTTTATGTTTTTAAAATTTGTTGTGCACATCCCAGAGCTTTTGCATGGGGCGGTCTAGAAATGTAATAAATAAACAGATAAGTAAATAAAATATGTTAGTATTTGGGCTTCATTATTCCAAACAGTCATGCTCTGTGTAACTTCGTTAGCACTTGCTTCCTATACACTTTAATGAGGCAGGAAAACCTTAACTTTTGAACTGCTGCTCAAAACCTCGCAAAGCCAAAATAGCACTCCTTGACAAGCCTGTTGGAGTACATCAGTCATTTTCTCCCAAATATGCAATAAATTTGTGCTAAGTTGTTCTAAAGATTAAGAAAAAGGACCAAAGTTTCAATTTTCAGCACTTTTTAACCTGTTGTAGCTGTGACATTTTTTTAAAATATCATATCTCCTTGAAATTCAGCACATTTGCGGACCTCATCAAGTAGATCACACCTACCAAGTTTCAAGTTACCAAGTTTCAACTAGCCCAGCAGTTGGCGTATTTAAAAGCAATAGAATTTTGAGGCTTATAATGACCAAACTTTTTTTTGCTACATGCCTTAATTAAAGGGGCACTACCATGCTCCTTTATAGCACCTTAAGTGGTGCAGCAGGGAAATGCTTGACTAACAAGCAGAAGGTTGCCGGTTTGAATCCCCGCTGGTATGTTTCCCAGACCATGGGAAACACCTATATCAGGCAGCGGCGATATAGGAAGATGCTGAAAGGCATACTCTCATCCTGCATGGGAAGAGGCAATGGTAAACCCCTCCTGTATTCTACCAAAGAAAACCACAGGACTCTGTGGGCGCTAGGAGTCGAAATCGACTTGATGGCACACTTTACCTTAACCATGCCCCTTTAATAATGTGCATTACTTTAGTTTGGAAATAGTACCCACATCAAAGATACAGTTCTAATTTCTCCATTGACTAGAATACTATTTTTTATAATGATACAAGGTTGTTTGTTTTATCCTTTGTCCTTTACCTTTAGTGTGCAAAAAAGTTACTTTTGGCTAGAAATGTGTGAAGTCAGAGAATATATTCTTTACCACAGCAAATGAATACAAGCATTTCCAAACCAGTATTTGGAAACGTCAACTGGTGAGGAATGTAGTGGCCAGTGTGCTTAGTGCTATTGCCTACCCTTAGTGCATTACTTCTACACTAAGACTGTAATAAAGCTCGAGTGAGTGAGTGAGTGCATTACTTCAGAGATCTTTGTCAACTTCCAGTTTGTTTCCAAGCTCAGGAAACATGCTCATTTTTACTAAAACCCCAAATGTCCTAGGCCTGGGGTACAGAATGGTACATGATGGTTCAGCAGCCAGACTATAATGTTCCAGGGAAGGAGGCAATGCCATGATAAACATCTTTGCCCAGGGCATCACTGGGAAAGAATGGATAACTCCGCTAAAACCCAGTAATGCACTGGGGAAAGGATGTGACGTTCATGAAGCTTCTTTCTTCTGCATAGTATTATGGTCTGGCTGCAAGGGAGGAAACTTCACTGACGTTGCCCACTGAAGCAGCAGCTTTTTCAAGTATGAAGGAGGAAGGAGAGCCCACGGCACTGTCAACATGGAGAGAGCCAACTCCCACAACCAATCCAATTAATAGTAGATAAGACCTTCCCTTGTATTGGATCTGATTGGTTCCTACCCCAATCAGATCTAATCCAATAAAAAAATTGGGCATTCATTTTCCCACCTGGAGAATTTATGGCTGAGTCAGTTAATACACAGCTGCTTAAATCCATGGAGAAAGATGCTATGGACTGCAACAAGATAAAGATTGCACCATAAGTTGCAGCACAACTGGCAAGTTTAATAAGCTGGTGAAACATAATTTTCCATCTGACAATTCTCAGTACTTCAAATAAAAAATCATAAATCAATCAGAGAGCCTTTCCACAATATGTACTTTAATAGGTCAGCTAACCTTGCTCTTCACAGTTCATACTGTTGGCTGTCACTACAGCCAAAGTCCTGATCCACTTATCAGTCTATTTTAATCATACTGACCATTCCTTAAATCCCCTACTTCTCAAGCATTAAGTACACCAGGTAGTATTACAGCAACATTAACAGCATTTTAAAAGCACTAATATCCGCATTTAAATAAAGTGGAGTATTCAAAACTTTTAAATAAATATTATCTTGACATCTCTGTGAAACTTTGCAACAGTACTAATGCACAATCCACTGGGAAATTCTTCCATTTCAAAGTGGCTTGCTTGAAGAGATTTGTGCAAGAGCACAGTTCTCATTCATTTTTATAGGTCATTGCAAGTGGATTGTACAATTAGGGATTCTTGTTGTGTGTACTGCTTTGGAGTTTGACATGAAATCATTATCCATGTATTGCCTGGTATGTTGTTTTCTAAGGAGCTGCAGAACATCGCCCCCTGCCCCCCCAGAATTTCACTTGTCTTTAAAACTCTTTTGGTTCCTCTTGAAAATTCTCAGGTGCTTCTTTTTGAAATACACTCTAAAATTTACTGTGAATTTTACTTTTTTGAACTTTTGGTACCAACACTAGTTTTACCTCAACATGACAAATAAAAAGGACATTTACGTACTTTAAAAAAAGTGTGTTTATCCATCCTAATGCCGGACAATATAAAGAATTCATTTGAAGTGTGTGTATAAAAGCCAGTATTACTGGGACCAAAGGCAGACATAAATACAAGGAAGGGAAAACATCTGGCTGTGCTGTATTTTTTCCAGGGTGGGGGACAGGATGTTTAATTTCAAAGCTACTATGTGTGTGTCACAAACAGACACAAACACAACTTTCAAGGAACATGATGGTTTAATCTTTCTTTGTGTATCCATTGTATGAAAATGTACCTGGGGAGAGCTTTAAAAAAGCTCTCTTCCTTCTCTTTGACATAGGACATTTTTGCTTGCATAGTTCAGCTACAGCCAGACCTACCATCACTGGAGAATGTAGAAGATAGATATTCTGGTGTTAAGACATAAACAATGGTCTCTTATTACACCAGTGGAATAATATTTGCAGTCTGACTATGAACACACATTTTTACTGTGAACATATTGGAGAGCATATCTCTGTACCATAGATGATGTATTATAGATGATGAATAGGAAAATGAAAGCACCAATGTGTGTCACTCATACTTCTTTCTCCAGCATTCCCAATAACTCTTAATCAAAGCTTATGGTAAGAATTAGTCACTGTAGTTATGTCACCATGTTTCTCCTCTCTCCTAGTTCACAGTGGAATAGAGAACATACTCCTCTCTTTTTAGGCATTTCTCTTTTCGGGCCTTCCAGTCCTACTTAAGTACCTTGAAACTGGAGTCTTTCAAAAGGTTTAGTAGCCACATTCACACGTTATGTTCATTGTTCAGCACACTTACAATGTGCACATGGTGTACTCATGTACTGTACAGTTATTCACAATTTATGTTGAACACCAACAGGAGTACAATTCCTAACTGTTCCTGCATCTGAGAGGTTCTAAAAGTGTATCCGGGTACACTTTTAAAAGAAATGTATGTGTAGTCATTCACAAAAGCAGACACCTGAACGCATGTATAATGTGATGTCTGAATAGGGATAATGTGTATATGTGCATACAGAACACAGAGACCTCAGTTTTAGGTATCAATATATTATGTCTCTGTATCCTTGTTTGCATAGCATCCATCCACCCATGCACCCACCCATCCACACATACAACCCACGCACACTAGGGATGTGCATGAACCTGTTCTGAAACCATTTTACAGGCCTCCAAACAGGTTCAAACACTGGTGTGTCACTTTAAGGGCAGGGGAGGGTGCACTTCTCCCTCCCCCTGCTTCCCCCTCCACCAGCTTTCGGTTTCCGTAAAAGCCTTTGTGGTGGCAGTGTACCTCCCTGCCGCCCCTTCCCCCTCTTTGGCCAGAAGTAGCCAAAAGTACTAGGTGCACATGCATGCCCATATGACATGCACGTGACATGCACACATGCACCCAGTACTTCCGGCCAAAGAGGGGAAAGGGGCAGCAGGGAGGTATACTGCCGCCCCAAAGGCTTTTACAGAAACCGAGCACTGGCAGGGGGAAAGCGGGGGGAGGGGTGTGCACCCTCCCCCACCCTTCAAGTGACACCCCCCCACCCCTCGAGCCACCCCATCCCGGTTCCGTGCACATCCCTAACATACACTACCCAGAGTTGGACCTTTCAGGACCATTCACACAAGTAGGGAAAAGTATGGAGGCTGTCTAAAAGTGTATCCATGTTTTGGTTGAAAAGTTAGCCCTTTTCACTTGTTTGAATGAGTAGAAACAATGAACAAAGGGCAACCTCATGACTGAATAGCAGGGGCCATCATGAACCAGTTGTAGTAAGTCAAATAGGTAAAACTGATGTGTATAAAAGTGTGAAGGAAGCATCATGGCTACAGGCTCTGCCCCTAATCTATCTTTCTATCCATATATTCATCCCAGTGCCTGATATTAGCCTATGCACATACAAATGTACAATCTGGAACCCTGATTTCATGGTTTTGCAGATCAGAAGTATACATATGTACCTTCATTCCAGACACAAAAATGAATGTGTATTTGGGCAGAGCTTGCTGCTAGTATGATTTTGACGCCTGTTCATGTGCATTTATTTTACCAAGTGGAGTGACTAAGAGAACCCATACTATGCAGTTGTTCCCAATGTGTCACATGACTTCCTGTTGGGATTTTGGGATGACAGATTTTAAATGCATGAGAAAGCTGGGCCTCATGGCGGGGTGTTAAACATATATGGCTGAAATGTCTAATACAGGCATGCTCAACTTAGGCCCCCCAGCTGTTTTTGGACTACAACTCCCATAATTCCCAGCCTCAGGGGCCAATAGCAAGGGAGTATGGGAGTTGTAGGCCAACATCTGCAGGAGGGCCAAAGTTGAGCAGCCCTGGTCTAATAATTTATTTACCGTCAAGTGGACTTGGTCTTGAGCTTGGTTTTGCAGTACTCCAGGCTTGGGAGGGGGTGGGGGGAGCTTCAATGTTCACTTTGGGACCAATCTGTCCAGGGCAGCTCAGGAGTTCATAGTGGCCATAATGACTATGGGCCTATCCTAAGTGATCTCAGGACTAACACACGTTGATGGACACACATTTGATCTGGTCTTTCACTCTGATCAAGGTAGTCTTCCAAGGGTGGAGACTCCTGTGATTTCCCCATTATCATGGATGGACTACCATCTGGTTAATGTTGGACTCACAATCATGTCCCACCTTCGCAGGAGTGAGGGGCCTATTAGGATGGTCGACCCAAGAAGGTTATTGGATCCAATAGTATTCCAAGAAGTCTTGAAGGGATTTAGTGTTGGCTCTGATGGAGAGGAGAGCAAGTCTTTTGATAGCAAGCATGACTTGTCCCCTTAGCTAAGCAGGGTCTGCCCTGGTTGCATATGAATGGGAGACTTGATGTGTGAGCCCTGTAAGATATTCCCCTTAGGGGATGGAGCTACTCTGGGAAGAGCATCTACGTTCCAAGTTCCCACCCTGGCATCTCCAAGATAGAGCTGAGAGAGATTCCTGCCTGCAACCTTGGAGCAGCTGCTACCCGTCTGTGTAGACAATACTGAGCTAGATGGACCTATGGTCTGACTCAGTATATGGCAGCTTCCTATTCCCTATGACCCTTTGATGTCCTGGTGGGGAACTGGAACAGCAAGTTCACCAGGGCAATAGATATGATCATTCCTAAGCATCCTCTCCAACCTGCTTTGAAATTGGCCCCTGCCATATGAAATAATTATGGGGGCTGAAGCAGTGAGGTAGATGACTGGAGCACAAGTGGAGACAGACTTGACTTTAATTCAACAGATTACAACAATGAGCGCATTTGAAGGTATATGCTCAGGTGATACGTGTAGCAAAGAAGCTATTCTTTTCTGACGTATTGCATCCTCAAGCTCATAGGAACATAGGAAGCTGCCATATACAGTCAGACCATTGGTCCATCTCACTCAGTATTGTCTACACAGACTGGCAGTGGCTTCTCCAAGGGTGCAGGTAGGAATCTCTCTCAGCCCTATCTTGGAGATGCCAAGGAGGGAACTTGGAACCTAAATGCTCTTCCCAGCATGGCTCCATCCCTTAAGGGGAATACCTTTCAGTGCTCACACATGTAGTCTCCCATTCATATACAACCAGGTCAGACCCTGCTTAGCTAAGGGGACAGGTCATGATTGCTACCACAAGACCAGATCTCCTCCCTCATGTCCAGCAGAGTTGTCCAGGGTGGTGAGAGAGCTAGTATGTGCCCCTCCTCCCCTGTATCAGAATCTGGAACCATCAATTACCCTTTGTGACATTTTAAATGAGTTCTTTGTGGGGGAAATCTCTCGTATTCGGACTTAGACTCAATTACTACAGTGTCTCATAAGGAGGCGTTCAGCGACTCCTCTTATGTAGTTATGCTTGATCAATTCCAGTTTGTGACTCCTGAGGATGTGGACAAGCTGCTTGGAATAGTGCGGCCTATCACCTGTTCTCTTGACCCTTTTCCGGCGTGGCTTATACTATCCGGCAGGGAGATTGTTGCAGAAGGCCTGCTAGAGGTCATAAATGCTGAGGAAGGGAGGATGCCTCCTTGCCTTAAGGAGGCAATTATTAGACCTCTTCTGAAGAAGCCTGTGTTGCATCCTCAGAGCTAAGCAACTATAGGCCTGTCTCCAACCTTCTGTGGTCGGGCAAGGTAATTGAGAGGGTTGTGGCCTCCCAGCTCCAGGCAGTCTTGGAGGAAACTGATTATTCTAGACTAATTTCAGATTGACTTCTGAGTGGGCTATGGGGTAGAGACTGCCTTGGTTGGCCTGATGGATGATCTTCAATTGGGATTTGACAGAGGGACTGTGACTCTGTTGGTACTCTTGGTGACTTTTGATACTATCAACCATAGTATCCTTCTGGAGCATCTGAGGGGGTTGGGGATGGGAGGCACTGCTCCTACCTCTCAGGTTTTGCTCCTACCTCTCAGGTAGGTTCCAGATGGTAGTTAGTGTAATAGGTAGATCTTTTCCAGTAGCTAGTGAAGGAGGTAGATCTTTTCCAGAAAGCCTGTGGTGCTGAAGTTTAGTTTACTACGGCTGCAATCCAGATCTACTGAAATCCATGGGAGATTTGCCATTGACATAAATGGAACAATCATGCAGTAGCATAGTTGCAAGGGACTCTATTCCATGCATACTGTCACCAAATCATGCATAAAATGCATAAGCACAGTATGACTTAAATATCATTACTAGATTAGCTCACTTTCCTTTGTCGATTTGCTAATTCTTGTATTAAAATCCTTTATTACTGTAATGTCAATGCAAACAGACCAACACCCTCAGAGAATGGACAGAGAACTGAAATGTCATTTCAGAACTGTAGCCTTTGTACCACAAACATAACAAAATCTTTAATGGTTGCAAAGAAGACAACCACACTAGTGAGAATTGCAGGGGGGAGGTGTCATTTAATACCCAAGCAGATTCTCTTCTAGAAACAAAGCAGATTCTCTTGAGAATCCCAAATAGATTCTCTTCTAGGAACAAACCTGAGGGTTGGATCACATAAGAGAAATCTACTCTGTTATCATTCATTTACCTCTAAGTATAATTTTAGCCTAAATGGTTGAATCCCAAATTGACATTGTGAGGAGCTGGTAACTATGTCAATCCCACTTTTCACTGTAGCTTTTTCATTTTAGAAGACACAAGTTATATTTGGCACAGACAACATGAACAAGAGAGAATGCTTTTAGGCAACATGATAATAGGCAGAGAACCACACATCCCTCACCCAAGTCCCATTTTTGTCTCTGAAAATGATGAAATGTAGCTTGTATTGATCTTCATTAACTCATTCCACAGCCAACTTGTGCTTAAAGTGATCTATTCTCATCAGATGGGAATATAGTCTCAGATTTTCTTAGAAAACAATGGTTAGCAGTTTCACATTTCTCCATTATCACAAACAAATAGCTTTATAATCATATATTTGTTAGAAGGATAGTCTGAGCCAAATAAAACATACTGAAATAAAAAAACTGAAATACTTCAGAGTCAGTGAGAAGACTCAGAAATACAACACATTGGTAAATAAAGAAACTGTAAGTTATGGACATGATCCAGTCAAAGTTATGTACATTCATCTTCCACTGATTTCACTGTGAGTTTCAGGAATGAATGGGACTTTAAATGCTTAGCTTTGGCTGGATCATGCCCAATATTTTTAGGTTTCAAATTAGCAGAGGAAAAGCCACTAAAAGTAATTGCACAATAAAACAGGTAAGTCATGTGTACCAGGAACTCTAATAAATCAAAAGTAAATTCTGTTTGAACATGGAACACGGAGGACATCAATCTGTACAATGACTTTGTTGTCAGTTTTGGGAGAGAAACTAAATCAGATCAGTAACTAAAAGGCATGACTCATGTTTTTCTCTAGTGACACTTGGATAGATACCTGTTTAGATAAGCAGGCTACACCTGTCATGGATTTCTTTTAAATTTCCACTAAAGGTCAACTTTTGAATAAAATAAAAGAAGCCCAAGTTGTTTCTCACTTTATTGCAAGGACTCTGTTCTTGTTGTAACTTCACAACAACTTTGAAGTAGACTGAGCAGAGAAATAATGATGACTTGCCCAGGACTACAATAAATAGCAGACACGTTGGAGCATAACATCCGTGGATTCAATGTCTATAAACTCATTTACAATGTATGTACATAAAACATAAAACAAGAAGAGCTAGAACTATTAGTACAGCAACATAAATATGACTTGATATTGGTGGGGTGACTCCCAGGCTGAAGGGTGTGTGTGTGTGTGTGTGTGTGTGTGTGTGTGTGTTTGTGTATGCAGGTGGAGTAGCATTATATGTCAAAAATTTGTATACTTGCAGAGAAATCCAAGCAAGTGAACATGGCAGCCAAGCAGAAAGAATCTGGTAAATGGCACCCTCCAAGTATATAATTCTATGAAACCCACCTACATTCAAAATTGAGCAAATATCTGATGACCTGTCATACCCATATATAGCACCTGATTTACACACGCATGTACATAAATTGATTTCTCTACCCTTAATTGGTATTTACATGAGCACTATGGAAATAACTCTAATGGGGAGATAATCAGTGCTTGTAGTAAGGTTAAGAGGGATCATGCCCACTGGCCTTGTCCTGGCACCTACATATTGACTGGGTCATCTACATTTGGAGCTTCAGATGTACAAGATGCACGTATGCTCTCTCTGTATATGTACCCCACATTTTTGCAAGGACAAATTATAGATACAGTTTATACATGCACAGTGCAGTGAAGAAGACCCAATCAATGTGTGAAGGTTGGAGCAGAGATAGCACCACAGGCGTGGAGAGAGGCCACCGCTGAAACCCCCTGGCCCCGCCCCCCACATCTGATGTCAGATGCAAGGGGGCAGCTAGCCACACCTCCACATCTGATGTCAGATGCTGGGCATGGTCTCCCAAACGGAGCTGTGCGGCCCCATCTGGAAGGGAGATTGGCCCACAGTCACACTGCATTGGGCAGCACGGGCCAGAGTGACTCTCATTGCCTTTAAAGGCAGGGAGAGCTGTTCTGGCCGCACTGTCAATGCAGCGTGGGCTTATCTTTATCCCAAACAGGGCCGTGCAGTCCCATTTGGAAGAGAGATCAGCCCCACTGCATAGGCAGCAAGGCCAGGAGCAGCTCTCCTTGCCTTTAAAGGCAGGGAGAGTCATTCCAGCCCATGCTGCCAATGCAGCGTGGGCCGATTTTGTTCCCAAATGGGGCCACGTGGCCCAGTTTGGGAGCAAAATAATGCCCCCCGCATCTAACATCAGACCCGGGGGGCATGTCAGGGCCACAAGGCATGACCCCTGATTGACAGCGGCCTGGGTTATAAACCCATTCACCCAATAGTGGCTCCGCCCCTGTAGCAGCTGCAATCCGCCCCTCTGCTGGAGAACTCCAATGTCTGCACACAAACCAGGCAAAAATATTAATGATTTTTTAGTACATAATTTGTCAGAATTGATGGCTGGTCATAACAATGGGGATATGCCAGTATGCCAAACCTGTGGTGGGAATTGCATTGTTTGCCCAAATTGTGTTAGACTCCATTCATTTGCATGCCTAATGTACAGGAATATAAACTTTGGGATTTTTTAACTTGTCAAACTAAAGGAGTTACTTATGTGATCGAATGCCCATGCTCATTATTATATGTGGGTAAAACTAGCAGACCTATTAAAACAATAATTATAGAGCATAAAAGTTGCGTTAGGAGGAAGAATACACAAGCACTTTTAGTGAAACACTTTTAGAAACATCCCTATAGGCCAGAGGGTATATGGTTTTGGTGTACTGAAAGGGTCAAATTAGTGAATAAAAACCATGACAACTGCCTATTGTGAAGGGAACTTTTTTGCATACATACATTAAAAAGTGGACCCCTTTTGGACTTAATGAAGATATTAACTGAAGGGCTGCCTCATAATGCATGACTGTTCATTGTTTCTGGTTGGCATGGCACTAAGGGCTGTGCTGGGTAAGATTCCCAGCATGCTGTATAATGTTATTTCAGGATTTATCCCACCTTTTGTTAATCAAGCCTTTAAGGAGGGAATTAAGTGGCATCAGAATCAGGTCCTAGGGAGGAAATTTGATTGGATAAAGGTTCCTAAGAGGTTTTAGCTGGATCTCAAGTATTAAAAACCTTTTCCTATGAGGGTGGGACTACTCTTTTGAAACTGGAGGATATAAATAAATGACCATGCTGGCAGAATATCCAAATTTATAATGTGCATATGCTGTCTGCTTTTCTAGAAAACTAGCTGGGCCAGGCACAGAGCATCTGCGTCACTAGTTCACCACCACCAACCCGCCCCCCACCATCACCATCTTCTTCCCCGCCCACCCTCCTCCTCCGCCATTTCCCCTTGCCCACCCATCCCCCATCCTCTGCTGACATTTCTCCCTGTGCCTCCCCCCCCACTAGCTGCTACTTCCCCCGCCTGCTTGTTTGCTGCTGCCACCGGTGTTTTCTGCCCACCTGCCCTCACTTCCTCCATCCCTCTTTTCCCCGCCGGCCGGCCCATCAGCTGTTCACCGCCGTTCACTGCCATTTTTCCCCCCACCAGCGGGCCAGCTGCCGCTGCCATTTTCTTCCCTCTCAACTGTCCCTGTTGCTAGCTGCTTGCGAGCTCTCAAGAGAGCTGCCACACATGAGTGTAGTGATGGCTATGCCTAAGAAAAAAAATATATAAAGATTGTTATGGAGATATTATATATATTTTAACAAAGCTTCATTCAAAAAGGTCCACTCTTCCTTTCTCCCTAGCTCTTAACATATTTTACAAAGTGTTATAAAATAAAATGTGCATGATAATAAGAGATTATATATATTATAATAATAAGATTATATATATTATATATTATATAATATGAGAGCATGGAACAGCTAGCATGTTGTTACATCATGACAATGCATTTGAATATAAATAAGATCTGAATGGATGGATTGATGCATGTCTGCTCTTATTATCATGCACATTTATTTTATAACACTTTGTAAAATATGTTAAGAGCTAGGGAGAAAGGAAGAGTGGACCTTTTTGAATGAAGCTTTGTTAAAAACTTAGAAACTATGAACAAGCATGCTTTATATTTGTTTGCATCATGGGATGATAGTGGTAGTTTATGTCTTTGTATTAGTGGTATTCTTTACATGCAGTTATTTATTCATTGAGATAATATATTTGTTTATATAGATAGACATAGTTTGAAAGCCTATTGGTTGCAAATTAAACACCTGGCTCCACATGAGAGTATAGCTGCTCCTTTGGGACTACAAAGATTCCTATAATAATGCCACTGAGGAAGGCCTATTATAGGCTGAAACATATTTGGAGAAAAAAGGAAGGATATTTCCCCATATATGGCTTGTGACAAATGTCAATATCCCATAGGATTTGAATTTCATATGAGCATCTGATTTAAGGACAATTGGACTTATTTTCAGTTTGTACTGGAGTTCTAGCCACTGGGAAGTTTGACTCGTGGAAGACTGACCCACAAGTCATGATATTCTTTGTATATTCATTTTGGGGATCTTGGCAGCAAGGCTGATTGTACATTTTTATCCTATAAATCTGTGGTTTTATATTTATGTTACTTATGCGTTTTTACTATTTTATACATATTGTCTACATTTATGTGCTATAAGTGAGTGTCCATTAAATGGTTTTCTATACTATTTTTCCATCCCATGGTTTTTAGAAGTACTGTATGTTTCTACTATTTATAACTTTGATAGCTTTTGTATCTTCCATGCATATTTTTTTAATACTTAAGTATCAAGGTTATTGGATGGTTCTGGGTTGTCTTGTCCATCTGAATGTACTCATTCTCTGCTCTAAAAACAAATGCTTTGGGACACAGCAATTGTGTATTCAAATCACTTCAACCATGCTTTAGAGTATCTGTCTGACATCACCCTCAAAATGTTGCATCTTTCTTCACCCATACAATTAGAGTATGCAAGAATACTGTTGTATTAACCCAGTTAGAGAGCTGCGCTGTTTGGAAGGCTTACGTTTAATTAATCAGCTTTTGTCCACAGCTTCAAACCTTCAGATATCCACTATAAGGGATTTCACAATTTGTTAATAAAAAGACCATCGTAGATAAACAAAAAAACCCATTAGGCATATCATTAAAATGGAATAATTAGAGCATATTCTATCCATATCAGAGCTCCAAAGTAACAGAACAAGAAACTGTGAGCCTTTCTCTCATGTGCAGCTTAATTGCCTTAGAGCCATTTTCACCCTGTGTTAATGTCTGATCATTATTCCTGCAGAATAGAAAGTGAAAGAGAGATGCTTGTAACTGAAAGCTCTTTCTGGTCAATAGAGGTTTTACATTTCCATTACAAACCAGTAAGTCTTGTGCAGGAATTTAGGTTGGCCACAACATTTCTGAAAAGTAAAATTAGAAGAAATTTCAGGGTTCCTCCCAAGACAAAAACATTTGAGAATTTTCAAGGGAAGTCAAATAAGCTTCTATAAAACAAATTTGTCAGATGGTTTCCTAACTGTAAGATTTCACACAAAATGAAATTAACATCTGAGAACTTTCAAGGGAAGCTACATCAGTCTCTATAAAACAAATACACTTTCTTGGGGGATTTCTTTAGAGTAACAAGATAATTTTCTTCAAAATATAAGATAAATGCAATTCAGAGATAGGAACAGTCATAACTTTTACCTTTGGGGGCCTGTATTCAAGATAGAAGTGGGGAGCCACACTATATGAGCATAATCTAGCCAAAGCTAAGCACTTTTAAAAGTACTGTGCAGCATGGTACATAAGTGATCAGCCTTCAAAGAACTAAAACAAGTAAATTTTCTTTAAAAACCAAGGTTACATAGGAACAGATGTGTTTATAACCCATATTATTGACAATATTACATGACCCATCCAAGAGATGCATTTCACAATCACTCAACCATGTTCTATTCCAAAGTCACAATAGCACTACTTGAAGGAACCAGAATTTGAAGTTTCAGTACTTCTATTTCTTAAAAATAATAATAATGAATGAACACATGCATATCACCTACAAGCAAGTTTTGGAAATGTGTGGGTGACTTCCCGAAAATCTATGATTTGCAACTTAATTCCTTTTCAAGCCCTTTGCTAGTTTATGTTTCTTGGACCTCTTCCTTCCAAAAAGGAAGGAAGATACTGCAAGAGGTCCAGGAAAAATAAGATTTGTTGTTTTTGAAGAAAACATTGACAATTGAGTCAACATAATGAAATCAAACGTCTGGAAAAACTCCAAAATGGGAGCCTGAGAATGCACTGTTGTTGCTAGAGGTTTTTTTGCCAAGCTGAAAAGATAAGCTCATCACTTCTGCCCATAGAAGGCTTTCCACACTCTGATGAGAGCCAGTATAGGCATCTATGAAAGAGTGGATGCAAAACACAAAAAACTAATATTGGAATTTCACTTACAGATAGTGAAATTCTGTATGTAAGTTACAAACAGGCATAAAAGTTTATTAAAATTTAAAAGCTTTGGATCAAGGGAATAGGGATCATGGGAATAGGCTACACAATGTGGAAGCCATTTCCAATGCTGTACATGCTGCTTTTAAATCAAAGGAATATACCCAGAACTTGGTAAGGAAACTCTCAAAACAGATGAATTCTGTATCTGACATCAAAAAGATATTTGACAACAATAATGTTGCATGTGCAGAAAACTATTCTGCAGGTGCATCTTCCCCTCTGAAGCTGCCTGTGCCTCCTGAAAAAAATTGACACTCAGGGACATCTTTTTGGGATGCACAGCGGGTTGCAGAGGGATGGTAGATGGGCAGAAATCGCAACTCCTCCTTTTTGCAGGTTTTTCTGCGGGTGCAGTATTCACCTGGATGTGAGTCAGTATCTTAACCTACAAACAAATAATAATAATTTTCTTCAGTAAAATAACGCAACAATTTTCAGGCAGCAGGTAATCAAATAATGAGTTTGGATTTATTACATTAGTTAAAAGAATAATTATGTATAGTTCTGTTAAATTGAAATGAAACTGTAAAGCCCTTAACGACTTGGGACCAGGCTATCTAAGAGAATACCTTGATGTCATCCACATCATCAAAAACAGACTATTTACACAACCACATGGGCGCACGGGTGGGGAGGGGAAGGCAGGATTCAACCTACCTCCCCCCAGTTGAGCTCTCTAAGCTCCTGTGATGTGCAAGCTGCATGCCCACACAGGCAGTGCTGCCAGGAGCAGTGCAGATGGCTATCCACATTGCTCCTGGGAATGCAGGTAAATGTGGGTAAAGAAAGGCCGGGACTCATTGTCCCGGCCTCCGAGAATCCCACACTGTGTCGAGCACAATGCACTGGGGAATCCCCGCAAGGGACAGGTGCTCTAGGTGCCCAACTCTGTCTTATCACAAGCTGTAAATGGCTTGCACCAACATATGATCCCAGGAGCCTGGTTGAGGACACATTTGCATACTTAATTAACCTCAGCTAACATCCAGGCTTCGGTGCTGGGTTTTGCGTCATAGCACTGCAGATCCCAGCGGTTCTCACAGGCAAACAAGCCCAGGCTTGTCTACTTAAACCTGGGTTTGTCTGCTCACGAGAACAGCCTCACTGTGTTCTACCCAGATTTGGGGGCTTTGTGTGCTCCCAATTTTCATCTGTGTGGAAGCAACGTAAGAGGAAAACCTGAGTAGAATTGTGTGGAAGCAAGGTAGGAGGAAAAGCTACCCAGGTTGTTCTTAAGTTGCTCTTTAAATGTGTCTAACTGTTTTGATGGTTTTAAGATTTATTTTTGTATTGTTTTAAATTAATTGTTTAAAATTATTGTTTGCTGGTTTTTGTTTTGTTGTTGGGCACTGAACAGAGCTCCTGGATGGGGCAATATAAAATGGAATAAACAAACAAATAAAATATTCCAGTGTATCGTTTTCTATAAGAGATTCAAGTAACTGAAATAATACTTTACAGTAACTATGACATATTAACATTTTATGTCAGCTAAGCACATTATTACACATGAGCTGCCTTACTCGGGTTTACTGAGCCCTGACGCAACCTTCATTTATATTTTAGCTGTTAATGTTTGCTATCATAGCCAAGAATGCTAGTATGAAAAGGTATACAGAAACATGTCTGACCAGAAGAATGCAGAGAAATGGGGTAAAAATGTCATTTAGCAAAAAACTTGGAAACTAAAGTGAAATCAAGGGGGTGTGGGGGGAAGCAAGAAGCAGATACAGAACAAGGAAAGACCAAAGAACAAGGAAGCAAAAAGATCATTCTCATGACCAATACCAGGGCAGGGACGACGGGCAGAGGGGGAGGCAGGGTTCAACCTACCTTCCCTCCAGACGATTACTCTTTGGCGCACAAGCCACACACATGGTAGTAATTTCATGTTGCACAAGATGAACATTATTTTAAAAAAACAGGTTCAAGGAATAATTTAAATGTTGGCATTCTGTCACACTTTTATTAGACTTGGTTAAATTGAATGCTGTTTTGGAGAAAACTTCAACTTTCTTTTAGCTGAAACACAAACATTTCCTTTTACCTCTGCTCTGAATGTAACAATAATTATGAAGTAATTGCCTTATAATCCAGTCAGAGACTAGTACAAGGGACACCAGGATTCAAACCCCCATAAATCTCATTAGGTAGCTTTGGACCAGTTGCCTCACAGCTTGCTGTGAGAAAAAAAAAGAGAAGATGAATAACATATTTGTTGACCTGATTTCCCTGGAGCAAAGGCAGGACAAAAATGAAAAGAACCCCCCCACCCGCTACATATTTCATGTAGTTAAAATATCTCATTATTTAATAAGAAACATTTATGCCTATAGGAAAAGAGTTCTCAAACTTGGCTCTCCATATGTTGTTGGTCTTCAGTTCCCATAATCACCAGCCACAATGGACTTTGGTGGCCACAACATGGTGGCCTTTGGCCATTGTGGTTGGGGAAAATGAGAGCTGAATTCCAACATTTGAGGACTCATTTTTTAAACCCTGCTATAATGGAATTAGTTCCTCTATAGTTATAATGCAACTATTCATATAACGCATTGATTTGACCCATTTGATGCATTACGGTAGGGATGAAAAACATTTTGAGATACCCCAAACTACCAAATCCATAAAACCCCGTTGGTACGCAGAATGTTTTTTATTGGTGATTGCACATTCAAATATGTTGCAGAAAGCAACTGCAGACTACAAAGCCATAAATAGAAAACTGTTATCTATGGATACTTTCTAAGAACATGAGTTCCAGTCTTGGAATTAAACCGAATTTTACCTTGGCTTCATGAGAGGTTCCTCCAGATGTCCCCCATTCACAAACAGGAGTTTTCCCCAGACCACTGTGTGATGCACAAGGTTTTATGGGAGAAAGTTCCCATTTGGAAGAGAAGAAGCAACAATGCAGCTGTCATTTTACAAAGGCTGTGGCACATATGGTTATGGATCAGCAATTGGCCCTCTTGAGGTCATGAACAGCTGCCCAAGGATGCCAATCCTCCCACCCACCAACCCAAAACTACTTCAACAAAAGTCTTTGCAGTGATAAAAAGGAGCAGAAGAGAAGACCATTTCTCACAGAGATATACTCTACTCTATCCTTTCCTGGAAACAGTCTCAGAGCTAGACCATAGCCATACAGTATTTCTGAGTTTACCCAACACTGATATTGTCTTTAATCTGGGACAAAAATTGAGCTCCCACCAAGTTTCACGGCAAGTTATAAAGAACCAGATGGAGACAGCAAGTACTTGATATGACCCAAAGGCCTAACATTTTCTTGTTCTAATTTGAGCAGTACCTTTCCCCACATCTGCAACGTTTACACATCTGTGTTTAAATGAGGGAGAAGAGAAGGCAAATTAGGTCTGTTTTGAATGGCAGAATGAATTACCAATTTTTTTTTAAAGAAAAAAGATATCACCTGTACAGAAAAATGTGACACATCAGAATGCTACCTGCATAAATATTTTTTCCTGTGATTTTAATTGCATCTGCCATCCACTGAGTTCTTGTCACACTCTCCTTATTTAGAATGTGTGTCCTTTATATTTAATATCTTGCTAGCAACTCAGGAATACAGCTGGGGAGCTCAATGGAAGATTCAGATAAAGTATTTGACGCCATAACTGAACAAAGTCACCTTCAAATCCTTGTGACTAAGCTCTGTTCACCCACATCAACCCTGCATCCACTTGAATTCTATGTGTTAAGTCATGCAAGGTTCAGGGTTGTGTTTAAACAAGATTGGCTATGCTATTTTATGATAAGACACAGTAATTGTGGCTTACCAGAAATTATAGCTTTTTCTTTTACTTTGGTTGTTCTGATGTGGATTTGTTCTGCTCTGTTTTGTTTTAGCTTACAGAAAGGTTGCTTATTTCCCTTAAAGGTTCACACAAACAACAGAGCTTCTTATGTTAATGTACAAAATATATTTTACAACCTCATTTGTTCTGAAACATTTATACATCACCTTGAATGTGCAAAAAAGACAATCTCTGGCACACAATCCTCAGGTCTGAGTGTTCAAATGGAAGAGTGATCTTAAACATCCATGAAATAATACCCCCACCCCCACTTTATGAGATTGGGATGGAAACCATAAGAATGAAGTCTGCAGAAGAATTAAAAATGTACAGGGGAGAAAGAACCATGACTTTTTCACAAGTATTTCAGAAGACAATTACTTCCTTTGTTTTGGATGGGACAGATTCATTGTTAACTTAAATCCATGGAAAGATTTCAGTTATTTTAAGAGATGGTGCATTTGGATGGTACTGATTCTGCCTCAATCAAACTAACCCAGATTTAACTATATACGAAGACACAAAACTGGATGCAGAAAATGTTGAGTATTTATGGTAAAGTAGACATCATCATCATCATTATTATTATATAATTCTCCTGGGTGTGCCTTGGAATGTGTGTCCCAGCGCCCAGCTGATTGGCTGGGCGGAGGACGCGCCTGATTGGCTGAGGCGCACCCAGGAGGATCGGTTGCCACGGCGGTGGGCCTGGCCGCGGAGGCCAGAAGTGGTGGCGGGCCCGGCCCATACAGGGAGGCAAGGCCCAGGAGGAGGGAAAGAAAGGGGGGGCAGAAGTGGCGGTGGGGAGAAGAGGTGGCTGGGCCCGGAAGTGGAGAGTGGGGCAGAAGGTGGGGGGGGGAGAGGTAACCACCAGCCCCAAAGAGCGCACAGATGCGCTAGTTCGGGGTCGGCTAGATATTATTATTATTATTTATTATTATTATTATTATTATTATTATTATTATTATTATTAAACAATTGTAATAAAGAATTATAGACATGTATTGTCCCAGTCTAAAGGGGTTGAAGTTTTGTTCCTGCTCAAACTATAAAGTACCCAAAGCCAAGATTTGTGTGTGTGTTTGAGTGCAGAGTTCACACCTGATACCAGTTCTAAGCCTATATGATGTATGAAGCATCTCTTTTGCCCTGCATCTGCTGTATATCTTTATTCGGTCCCTCTTTTTCATCAGTTGTAGCAAGGAGGACCAGACTTTTCACAATCACTGCTGTTATGGAGATGGGGCAGGATATAGGACACAGAAGCACCTTCAAAGAAGATTGGCTTCAAATAAGAAATTACATCTTCTGCACCAGTTCTGAAGCATTCTGCTCTGGAGCTCTGTTTGAGCACCAGTGGAAGACACCCCACCCCCTCCAATCCAAAGTTGCTATAAGAAGAGCGCTGTGCTAACCCTGAGTAGCCAAGCTGTTTTTCAAATTCAAATTCTCCAGCAGCTGTTGACAAGCTCTTTATGGGAATCCTAGTTTAATAAGGAAACTACAAGGCTATTCACACAAAGGGACGAAATCGGGCTAGCCTCCGCTAGCCCGATTTTGTCCCACCGTGGGAACCACCAGGCTCGGCTGCGAGTCCGGTGGTTCTGAGCAGGTAACCCACTCAAGTAGCCCACCCCTTAAATCGGGTTTGCGGGGCGAGCTCTCTGCAAACCCAGGTTTTTTAATCGTGAGTAGCCATGCTGCAGGTCCGTGCCATGGCTACTCATGAGCAGACTCCCGGAGTGGAGGCGAAAAGCTGCCTCCCAGCTCTGGGGGGTCTCTCCAGTATGCCCTGCGCACTCACACAGGGCATACTGGAGCTTCCGGGCGCCGTGTGGCCCCCAAACTCCCCAGCCCCTGCCGGCTCAGTCACAGAGCCGGCAGTTGTGTGGGCGGCTGAATCGGCCACCCAGGCAGGTCTGCCCGATTGTCTTCAGGGAAAGTGGGCTTAGCCCGCTCTCCCTGCGAACCCGGCAAAAGCGGGTCTCACCGATCGTGAGACCCGCCTCTTTGTTAGAGAGTTAAATGCCTGATATCTCAGCCACAATTTTGTATGTATGTATTTGTTTATTTTGGCCCAAGGCCAGCATAACAATTTTGTATACAAAGCACCAGTTGTCTAGTATCAAAGCCTACCAGTAGCTTTATGTCAGCAGCATGGCACAACACTAGTGCCTTTGACCAGGCCAGCAAGGCTTGCTTCCCTGGCTGTCTATTTAGCACAACTGTACAATACAAGTGTTTACAATACGTCATAAACATGGTAGAGGTTAGCTCTGCCCTCATTCTCCTAGTGCTCAAATTATGGGGGTGGGGAAACTTTTAATGAATCCACAAATCCCATCCCAACTCCCCAATTGTAGGCCTCCCCTCTTGCACTTGAATAGCTTAACCAGATATATCAACTTAATATGGATTGCAACATGACATGGGCATGAAGACAGTAGCCTGATTCAGACATTATGACTGTACCTGCGTTTTTTAAACGTGAACCTGGATACAGGCCCTTCAGATGCAAGGTACAGACAGGAAGGGTACTTCTGTACCTGCATCCAACATAATATGTGAATGTCTGTACCTGTGTACACTGTATACTCATTGCATGTTGACTGTACAGTGTTGAATGGTCCTAGTTTGCAGTATATTTGCTAGGACTATATAGGTATATACTCTGCAGTATATATGCAAGCTTTCCAGAATTAAAATATTTCCATTTTTCAAGGTCTGCTTTTTCATCTGTTAAGCAGTATGAATGTGTAACTGACAACAAAACTTCAGCTGACTTTGGAAAGTGCTAGGACTGGATCTGTGCCAAACAGATGAGGCTAATTCCACAGAAGGTTAGCATCAAAAGCTTTCACCAAAATTCCAATCAAGAATTAAAAAACATGTATGTTCTAGGCGGGTTATTATTCTTCACCATTTATAAGGAATGGCAATATTTGTATACCTCATGCCTAAAACGAACTCACACAATCTTTCCTATACAAAGTGTTTTCCTTTGAATTTATTCTCACAAAAGCTTTTGTTCAAATTGATATTTGCAGACTTGCGGGGTTGCGAGAGCAATATGGCTATCAGCATAGGGGGAAAAAACACATCACACAAATACACACAAAATAGGAAAAAGGAAAACTATAGAAAGCATGAAACACGATTCTATCTGCTTGAGAAGAATAATGGGTTTGCCAAAACATGGGCAAGGGATAACTACAGCTGCAAAGAATGGGAAATCTCTCCCAGTCTTGTCTCTTGATAGGAAGTAGCCCAAGCTTTCAGTATACTTAAAACAAAGGTTAAAGCACACTGAGTTAATATATGCAACATTTACATTACAGGGAACGCTCAGGTATGCAGTTATTCATAAACTAGTAGGGGTGTGTATGGAACCGGCCGGTCCAGTTTGGTTTGAGTGCGAACTGCACTCGAACCTGACTGGACCAGTTTGGTCCAGCCTCCCTTTGAACAACCCCCCCCCCGGTTCGATCTAGGGGGGTGGGTTGCATTTTTTTTAAAAAAAGAATTTTTAAAAAATTTCTGTACCTCTAGTACCTTTTTTACTTTCTATACCTTTTTTTAAAAAAATGGCTGCCACACATTCACAAATGGCTTCTGAGAGGCTCTGGGCCATGCCAGGCCTCACAGAGGCAATTTGTGCATGTGCGGCGGCAGGAAAAATGGCAGCCATGCCGATATACAGAGGTCCGAATGGGCCAGAAACTGCGGCCGGACGGGCCACAGCGGTGATTGCTGAGGCAGGCAGCGGAACCTTCGTGGACCCCTACCCTGTGGCCTTTAGCCCCCCAAAAGGAGAATTTTTTTTTCAAATTGATATTTGCAGACTTCCAGGTTTGCGAAATGGTGGTGGGGTTTGGTTCGGGTCCAGATGGAACCCAGGGAGGGGAGGGTTCAGTTCAACCCCGAACCCCTAAACTGGTTCACACATCCCTATAAACTAATAGTTATGAATAGCTAGTTAAGAAGTCATTTTTAAAGGAAAAACAAGGCTTACAGGATCAACATCATAATATAACTTGCATTCTGCAATTTTAAATATATGACTAGCTACCACTGAAAACCCTCTTTCCTCCATTCTGATGTTTGCTAAAGCATGTGACAGAAACAGTCATGTCCTTCCATTCGCCTGAAGTTCAACTTATTCCATTTCCCAGATTGAATTCCTGGTTTCCATCCAAATCCTCCTTCCCAATTCTCAGGCTGGTTTAAGCTGTGAAAGCGGAACTCCCATACACCCTGCATTGCATCACATTTAGGGCTCGGCATGTTCCTTGCTGACTGCTACTACTAGAGATACGTCAATAACTTGTTACAAACCTAAAAATCACTCTGACTGCAGATTTTTGTAGTCAGGGTGTTTTGTGCTGTGTGTGTTCCCTATTTCTGCTTTATATTCATTACTGCAGTGCCAACCACAGATCCCCTAGTAGTTAAATTTGTGAGTAGGACCCTATAATTTATCGCTCTATAGCTCTGTGTGGGTATTATGCTTGCCATGCACAGTGAATATGTTGTAGGGGCAGTGGGAATTGTGTCCACTTGCTGTGCCCCTAGGCTTCCACATGCTCAGCACTTGTCTGAACAGCAGGATCCACCTTGCACGGAGGAATGCTCGTTGTATTCAGCACTGCCCTCTGCAGGCCCATGAAATGGTGCAGGGGCGCAATCCTCTTTCCACGCTGCCCATCACGTGTTCTCACATACGTATTGCCTGGATAGTATCAATTTTAGTATCAATATAAAAGTATCAGAAAGGTAGTAGAAGTGCAGGGAAATCTGTGCATTAACACTACTTACATGAGAATAGGCCAACTGAAATTGATCCAAACACACCTAAAAATGAAATTTTCAAAACATGATTTTCACCCCTGCATGCAAAATGCTGAAAATCTGCTTTTGCATGTGAAAGATATAAAGGCTGTTTTTGATGCAAAAATATGAGACTCAGACAAAATGAAAGGAAATAACAGGTTGACCTCATGGGTTACGCTGGTTTCCAAGCATTCATGAAAATTGGAATGATCTTCCAAAGGTTGCATAGCGTGCACGCGCAGGCACGCACACACACACACACACACAGAAGAAACATAGTTAAGGGGAAATGTTTAGTTTGAAATTAATACCACAATTTAAGAATGACTGATTGAATTTGAAGGCAACATTACAATTGCTGAAAACAATGGTTGAAAACTATAGTGGGATTGTGTTTTTATCCCTGGAAACGATCACACAAGTCTCTGTTAGTTCCTGTAATCAAATCCAAAACACTCTGTTAACTACTTATAAAGACTAACTAATGGACCATTAAAAAAACTGACAAGGAAGAAAAGTATGCCAGCAGAATACCTGGCCGAACCACTCTCAGCCAGTTACATCCAGATAAAGGAAAGATGTCATGTGATACTGTGTCAAAGCTGAGGTACATTTTTTCCTACTTGAAAGCATGTGACAAATACAGCTTCAGGTTTCCAACACAGACATATTATTATAGCAACTGCAAAGGACACTGAAAGATACCCCATGAAAGTCACAGATGACAAAAGCTGTGTACAAGGACTTGGTTTGCAGTTCTTCCACAGACTACTGTCTTCCCTTTTTGGTTCCAAGGTTCAGTAAATAGCTCCAGCAGCCTCCAGTGAATGCCTTCTGTCTCTCAAACCCCTTCTGAAAAACACCCTTACTACACTTTCATGCCAGCCTAAACAGATGAAACTGTCCAGCTAGCCCTTCAGATCCAATGCCATTGTCCTATCTAACATTCCTAGCCTCTAAAGTAAAGTTGTGCCATTGAGTTGCTGTCGACTCCTGGTGACCATAGAGCCCTGTGGTTGTCTTTGGTGGAATACAGAAGGGGTTTACCATTGCCTCTTCCTGCGCAGTATGATATGAAGTCTTTCAGCATCTTCCTATATCGCTGCTGCCCGGTATAAGTATTTCCCATAGTCTGGGAATCATACCAGCAGGGATTCGACCAGCAATCTCTTGCTCCCTTGGCAAGTTACTTCCCCTCTGTGCCATTAGGTGGCTTTCCTAGCCTCTACACCACAAAAAATGTCTTGTCTTACCAAGGAATATTGCTTCCCTAGTGAACTCTCCCCTTGACTAGCTCTGAAAGTATAGTATCCTGTGGCCTTTATATTGTATGGAGTAAATTAATTGTGTATTGTACAGAAATACAATCCAGCCTCCTCCCCTCTTCCATTAACCCAAGCAAGAATGTATGTTCAGGGAATGTATGTTCAGTACAACTGTTTAATGACTGGCAGCTGTGTGGATCCTGAATCAGTGGTTAAGGTTTAACAGAAAACACAAACTGCTGGTACCTTCCAAAGGTACAGATAGGGGCTCAGAAGATATTCAAAAACCCAGTGCCTCCGTTGCAATCCAAGCTCAGTGCAAAGACTGACAAGCTTTAGAGCCATTTAAACATTTTGCCTTCAATGCATTTTCTCTTGCAAAATGTACAGTCACAGTACTTACACACATTATCACTTCCTTTCCATTATGGGAGGGACTTAAAAGCAAAAGCCTGTAATTGTTCATGGGAAGTGGCTCTCTCAGAGCTCTTAAATTCCTTTATAAAGCACAGATAAAGTAATAACTTCCGAGGGAAATAAATGGAATCAGGTCTCAAATTTGTGGATTTTTAATGGTTGTTGCAGAGGAGTTAATGTTTATTTATCTATTACATATTTTGAAAAATTGGTTGGTTGGCTTGTGCAAAATGAAGTTATACTAGATATAACTGTAGTTAATATTGTATATAAAGTTATACGATGACCTACAGATAACAAATTTTGCATGAACAATCCTGCCACTTAAATTAGGGAATGCACTACTTTTTACAATGAAATATGCTTGCTGAACGGCTCATATAATATTTTTGTATTTTAAATAATAAATTCTGAATATAGTCATCATATTTTGACTTGTTTTCAATGAACTCAGGATGATATACTGTACATGGTCCTCCCTCATTCTCACAACAATCATGTGAAGTAAGTTAGATCAGGGTTTCTTAGCCCTGGGCCCCCAAATGTTGTTGGACTACAACTCCCATCACCCTCAGCCACAAAGGCTATGTCTGGGGATGATGGGAGTTGTAGTCCAACAACATCTGGGAGCCCAAGGTTAAGAAACCCTGAGTTAGATTAAGGAAGAATGAAAAGAATATTTATTTTCATTTAGTCTGATTCTATTTTTGCATCAGAATTTAAGTGGTGGGATTGTTCATGCAAAATATGGTATTTGTAGGTCACCACACAACTTTATATACAATGTTAAGTACAGTTATATATAGTATAAATTTATTTTGCACAAACCAACAAACTAATTCTTCAAAATTTGTCACTCATTAAACATAGAGGCTATTCTCATGATGGGGGAAAACTGGGCTAAGGGAGCCCAGCCCAGTTTACCCACATCGTGAGAACCACCGGGCTCATGGGTGAGCCCAGTGGTTCAATGACCGCTAGCCTGCCAAAGTAGCCCTCCCCTTAAACAAGGTTAGCAGAGCGAGTACTCCGCTAGCCCCTTTTACTCAATCATGAGTTCCCATGGCACGGCTCCAAACTGCGCAATTGAATGGGGCATTTCTGTGCACTTGCATTCCCATGCACAGGGCATTCCTGTGCACTTAAGTGGGACATTCTGGGACTTCCAGGGTCCAGGTGGCCCCCGACAGTCACAGCCCCAACCGGCTCCGTGATGGAGCTGTTTATCGTGTGGGCTGTCAATCCAGCTGTCCAGGGCTCAACTGTTGCCCATGTGCGGGATGAGCAGGCTTGGGCCTGCTCTCCCTGCTAAACCCCTCCCGGCTCTACACACCAATCGTGTGTATAGCCTCATAGTGTCTGAAATGACATTTGAACCCAGCTGTCCAGATTGCAGGTCTCAACAGTCTACCACCAATCACCATATCAGTCTTGTAAAGAATATATCATCGTGGTTAATTACAAACAGGACCAGTTCATACACTCACCCAGCTCTTTATATGGTACTGGGGAAGTGGGCATACATCCTTTTCTAGCACACACAAGGAAATATATGGCCATTCTCATTATTATTCTCCTTCAAACGTGAGAGGTGGGGTGCAGGGTGGGATGACACAGGTCACAGTTTATTAGTAATAGTAGGAGGACACACCTGTAGTCTTTTACCATTTAAAAGAGGATGGATAGGCAGATGAATGTTAATAAGCCTACTGTGTTAGATGGACTCCCAGTAGAATCGGTCCTCTGGAAAGGAAGACAGCAGCAGAACAGAAGTGATAGTTTGCGCTAAGAAATACTGAGCAATGAAAGAGGAAGGTTGTCAGGTGGATGGGAATATTTTGGACCTTTTCCCTGAAACTAGGTGGGATTTCTATATTATTTTATTATTGTAGAATGCAAAACGATTGTTAACTAAGCTGCCATACTATGATGGCATGCTAAGTTGTCCTTCTGAGACGTCTTGGTCTTATTTTTAAACCTAGTCTTTCATATGTGAAATTTCTCTAACTGTGAATAACTACCCACTCTCTTTCACCTTCTAGAGTTGCCTTTCAAAACAATTGAAGCCATTATGATCACTCAGCAATGCACATCTCTTACTTCCTGCATTTACTTTCTCTGCCATAGCTGAGTTCCTGAGTGTTCTCTAAAACTTAAACATACCACTGGGTAAAGTTGTCACTGAGAGTAAAATACTGTTCCATTCCGTACAGTTTAATTATACGGAAGCAACATTGTTGTCTTCCAACAGTGTATGCCCATTGTTTGAATTACTCTAGTGTTCATTTTGAAGCTGATTACTGTTGCCTATATTAACATGTCTCAAGCTGGCTCTATTTTTGTCAGTTTGCCTGGCCAGATTTGCTCAGGAAAACTGGGCCCCTGAGCCCCCAAATTATGTACACTTGCTTGGCATTTTCATTTCATGCCTCTACTGCACAAAGTTATTCAGCTACCCTTCACAAGCAGATGTTACATACACACTTCTCATTTAAATCATCCCTGCCAAGTTACAATTGGATAACCTGGGATCATTTGGGCCAAATGCAGTCCTTAATTGAGAAGAGTATAATGCTTCATAAGAGAGACACATAAGCCAGCAGGAAAGACTTTTATAAACTGTATTAATCCTTACTAACTTTCACAAGAACCAGAAGAACTGGAAAGACAGATTACATGATTCTCCATTTATGCAAGAAACTTTCCCTTGGTTTTTTAAAATGTGCAATAAAACTGTAAATGCTCATTATCTCTTAATATGTAATCAAATTTATATAATATACAATTAATGACATTCTGCGGCTTTGGCTTCACATATCATGATTCAGACACCTGTGTGTTAGTTTGAGTCACCTTGCGCCAAAAACGCATGCGCAACCCAGTCTTGTAAATGGATTTCTCATGCCTTTGAATCAAGCCTTCCAGGCATGAATAGACCTGTGTTGAAACATGTGGCAATGGGGAGGAGTCAGCTTGTAGTGCAAAAACTGGTTGGAATGGCTATGTGACTCCCAGGGTTTCATACAAAATGGGCAAGTAACTCTAAATGGTGTCATGGTTTCCTGCTTCAGGATTGCCCGCTCTCCTGTGGCAAGCATGAATTATCTACAAAAATGGACCTTTCATAGACAGGAAAAGCTGATCAGTGTCCCCTATGACAGGGATTCTCACACCTTTTTGATGACAAATCCCATTGTCCCCAGCTGCAATGGCCTTTGGGGTGATAGGAGTTGTCATCAGCAATATCTGGGAATTCTTGTTACAGGGAACACTGGGTGACATATACAATAGGCTGCTAGTGCACCACAGAGAACTAGAACCGCAATCTGATGTGCCCTTTCTCCAGCGGCAGTGAACTCAGTGGGACTTGCTTCTGAATAAACATACATAGGCTTGAGCTATAACATAGCGTGTCAGCAGCCAGGCTAATATTTTTGTGGGCAAACTACTTCTGTTTGCAAAAGTGTTCGTGCACTAGTAAATTATGTGGTTTTGTTTGAGAGACTGCCCTGACTATATTTGAGACCTACCCTATAACTCTTTCTCTTTGTTCTAAGGCACAACCTGCTGATTTTTTATTCAACCTTTTTATTGTTTGTTTCAGTTTATACATACAATGTAAAACTTCCTGCCCTCACATCTCCTCCACCCAGTCCAGAACAAATAATAAAATGTCCCAACTATGGAAAGCTTTTGAAGCAAATGGAGTAAGCAACTCAATTATTGGGCAGGTGGGGGGATAGGGGTGGAAGAGAGAAGAGAGCTGGTTCTATGGTGATCCTGCCACTACAATATCCTAGTAGGTGTTTGCATTTCCACTTGGTGTATCTTTTGCATTCACTGTCCTTCTTCTCTTTGAAAACGTTGTTTCAAGCAATCTTAGTACAGTATATTTTACTCTAATTTTATCGTATGATATTTTTCATGTAAATACCCTGAGTGTCAACTATCTGAAGGTGCAATACGAATTAAACTTCAATGTTAACTTTTATTCCTTCATTGCTTATAGTCAGGACACATTCTTCCTTATGAACCTTAAGATCAATTTCCATGATCCTGCCCTGTGTCCTATTGCTATTAGAGATATGATAAGCAGGAGACAGGGCCAAAACTATAGAATGGCCTCCCTGAGAAGATACACCAGGCTTCTTCTCTAACTATATTTAGGAAGACCTTAGCAGTGCAATCCTATGCAATTTTACTCAGAGGTAAGTCCCACTATGTTTGGTGGTGCTTACTCCCAAGTGCATAGGATTGTAGCCCAAGATGTGTTTGCTTCAGCAGACTTTTGAGTATTTGCTGCTGCTGAAGTGTTTTATTCTTATGCTGCTATGAGGTTGACATGCTGTATTTTATTATAGTTGTTTACACTGGATTTTTATTTATCGTGATGTTTTATGCTATGGGACATATTTAGATAGGTAGTTAGCCATTGCATATTGTAAGAAAGGAGGATATAAATGAATAAATTAAATGAATGAATGAATGAATATAAAGTGATTAATATGTCTTAAGAAATAAGCAGTAAGTCAGATGTCCTTTTGCTTATAAAAAAAAAACTGTGCACTAGCCTGATGTTGGCATAGTTATTATGAACACACTAGGCCTTATTTTCTTGGATGCAGTCTGTACTCACTGCTGACCCCTTTGCTAAGTCAGCATGAAAATATCAGCAGCGCTAAACATCTTCTGTAGATTTTCCTTCCTCCACTATCCTACATACATCCTTCCTCATGGTTTGCACTGTCTGCTATTTGCTGACCCTTAGTCCTAGACATTCTCATAAACAAGACATTCCACTTCCCTCCTTCAAGCACTTTCTGGAGTCGCTGACGTTCATAAGGACAGCATAGCAGTCTTTTCTTTCACCATTCTCTGGGTCATTCGCAGGTCACAGCTTCAGAGTGTGGCCTAAGAAAACTACATTATAGTATTACAGATCTGAATTAAAAGTGCTCTGCTTTTTAATAAAACATTTTCTAAGGCTTTAAAAAAAAAAGAACTTCTCTGCTTACTTTGTTCACTTAATAGCTTCCATTTGGAAATGCTGTAATTTACCACCTACTAATTGTTCCTATATTAGAAAATGAACAAAAGGTAACTTGGCTTGGGCATGTTCACTTGCTGGTTATCAGCAGCTTCACAGGCACTATCTATCTTTGTTTCTTTCACACATTTCCTAGGCCCCCTCATGAAGTCAATCCTGTATTTTTCTGTTAGTTTTCCTACCATCCATATTACTCGGGATATATTTGGATCTAAAGCTCTTTCAGTGCTGCCATGGATTAAACCAACCCATGAAATAATGCAACATCAACGGCAGGACAGATGTAGCACTGAATACAACAGTACTGACATGCCTCCTGATATACAGGTACTGATCACTCCGGCTATTACATCTGTGTAGTGCAAATTGTGTGGCTTGTTCCTATGCTGGGAAATCGGCCCCTGACACACAGCAAATTGCACGGATCAGTTGTATATCAGTGTATGGCATATGTGTGGTAGTCTAGCCTTAGATTAACATAGTTCTGCTAGAACTCTAATACCAATCTTCAGCATTATTTTTAGAAGAACTTCCTCTAATCCTTTCCCTTCGCATCTCTACTTATTTCCAAGCTGTGACTAACTTGGTATCATGTTGTATTCCTATATTGAAGCTGTTCCCAGGAGCTGTTCCCAGGCTTGGCTGCCTGTGAGACCCACCAGGAGGCCCACAGATCCCAGTGGCAAACGCACCTAGGGAGCCCGCCTTTTAAATGAGGTTAAGGGAGTGAGGTTAAGGGAGTGAGTGCTTTAAATGAGGTTAAGGGAGTGAGTGCTTCCTTAACCCCACTTACCTGACTGTGTCAGCACCGGCTGCTTTCAGTTGGCTTTGCAACATTGATAGACATCCACCCATTGCTGGGGGGGGGATCCCTACAAAGCACCGTGTACTTGTGCTGTGCATTGTGAGATCTCCAGTGCCTGGGATGCATTGTCCTGAGACACCAAATGAGAGGTGATCTTTGGCATTGCCCTTCATCCTCCAACAAGGGCAGCTACTTTAGGCAACCTAGGAAGTAGTGAAATGGGGCTGGATTCAGGGTTTAGATAAGCCCATGTGGGGGCTGTGAGTTGATGAAATGTGGAAAGACCAGGAGGAGAAGCCCGTAACAAAGGAAATATCAAAACCTGTACACTTACTTAGGCAACTCCCCCACCCCAGGGGCCAATAATGTGGAATAGGGGTGAATAAATTTAACTTATGCCATGTATTTCTATAGCTACAGGAAGAGGAGTGGGAATTTGGCATGAGGTTGCTATTTTCAGTGGCAGCTCCATATTCACATTTAGTTTTATCTACACAACTAATTAAACAGGGTTAGGATAAATTTTGCATATTATGTTTTCCAAGGGCCGGTTCCGACAAGATGCCCACCAGTACATGCAATAAGGATGGGTAAGTACCCGCTGTGACATTGATGAGAATGTCTCAACGTGCACTCAGTGCATCCTTCATTTGAATTGCCCCTCTATACATATTCCCAATACATCTTTAAAAAGGCCCTGGGAGGGACAGGCCCATGCAGAGGGGCAATTCAGATGAATAGCCCCCTTGCACAATAAAGGGACATGCTGAGAAGATGCTGGGACATCCTTTGTAGGGGTGTGCACGGAACCGCAGAGCTGCGGTCCGGCACTGTGGGGTGGGTTCCTTTAAGGGCGGGGAGGGTTTACTCACCCCTCCCGCCACTTGTCCCCCTCCAGCGCTCGTATTTATTGTAAGAATTGGGTGGCAGGATACCTCCCTGCCGCCCCTTGCCCCTCCGCAATGCAAAAGGCTCCGGC
This sequence comes from Hemicordylus capensis, assembly GCF_027244095.1. NCBI lineage: Eukaryota > Metazoa > Chordata > Lepidosauria > Squamata > Cordylidae > Hemicordylus > Hemicordylus capensis. The sequence continues at coordinate 183,398,172 of NC_069661.1, read as the reverse complement.
AAGCCTTTTGCGCATGCGCACATCGCGCGTGAGCTTCACGTCTCCCCAACGCCGGAGGCCTGGTCTACCCAGCCTTGGCCCCTGCCTCCACCGGAGTCCCGGTCTACCTGCCGGCAGGGGCCGAGGCCGGGTAGACCGGGCCTCCGGCGTTGGGGAGATGTGAAGCTCACGCGCAATGTGCGCGTGCGCAAAAGGCTTGCTGGAGCCTTTTGCATTGCGGAGGGGCAAGGGGTGGCAGGGAGGTATCCTGCCACCCCAATTCTTAAAATAAATATGAGCGCTGGAGGGGGACATGTGGCGGGAGGGGTAAGTAAACCCTCCCTGCCCTTAAAGGAACCCCCTCCACCCGGACCGAACCGGCCAGGTCTGAACCGGTCCGGACCCATCCCTAATCCTTTGCTGACATTACAGTGGGAGAGCCTATCCTTATCATGTGGGTCAGCTGGCATCTCATTTGAACCAGGCCCTAATCCACAACCTATTTTTTCTGGCATTATACCATTCCTCTGAGTGAGACTGCCACCAACTCTAGATTGCAGATCACAAATTACCACTACAATCTACACGGGACACAGATCTCTAGCATACATAGGCTGTTTCATCCATTCTAATCAAATCAGCTGATCTGCATGCACCAAGAAATGCCATACATATCTTCCACTGGTAAAATATGATGATGTTCTTTTCAGGGAAGCTCTGTGTCTACATCAGAGCACAGTAACCTATAAAAATGTACTGGGAAATATGTTGCACAAAGAATACCTTACAAGGGAATAACTGCAAGTGTCATAAGACTTTTTTTAATTAGTTAAATAAATGCCTCACAGACAAATGAAAGCCCCAGTTCATATCCTAGACAATTTACAGTCTAATGAATCTTGAGATTTCAGTCATATGATCAACTTTCACAAAGGTTGAAGGAGAGGCAAGATTTACACAAAATTATACAATCAAATGATCTGTTGTGATTCTACTTGGTATGTGTCATGCTAGGTATACATATTCATGGGGGCTGCTACATTTCTGTTTGTCATGCACATTGTTTATATAATATACACTGCACCAGAACCAAAGAATTTTATTAACACTTTGGAAATGTTACTTTCAGCTTTTTTCGATTTCAAGATCTTCTTCCCACTTCTAGCTGCCTGCACAACATTCATTTCCAGATGCCTGCATCTCAGAACTCTTGCCTGCCAGTTCTCAGACACACATTCTTATGATTCAGCTGAGGGCAAAAGTAAACAAAATGGTGGCAGACCAGGGTCTTCAAAACTGGGGTCAAACTGCACATTACCTTAGACTGCATGTTATCTCTCTGTCATTAACAGAGAAGCTTAAATCAGGAAGCAGATTAAAAATTGTTCTTTTTAAATTCCCCAAATAGCCACAGGGCCTCTAATTCACTGCAGGAGTATGGCAAACAGTTATGGAGAGGGTGTTAACATTTCCCCATTCACAACACAAATAACTGCCTCTGGGGTGATTTTCAGCATGAAAACAGGACTGGAAAGTGTTCACCTTGTACTGTAAACTGTGCGCCCATGCCAAATTAGGCCCTTGCTGGCTGTTCTTAGGGGCATTTCTAGGGCAAAGAGAATGCATTTCATCCTTTAAGCCTGTTGATGCTGGGTTAAGGTAAAGTGCAATTTGACCCTCTGGTCATCAACCAAGACTTGAAAACTGGGGAGTAAGGCAATTTCAAAAATAAAAAAAAGGAGAAGAACTGCTGCTTCTTCCTCTCTCTGGAATCCCTTCCCCCAAGTCACTTTCCCCCTGGTTGGATTCAGATGCCAGGAGAAAAACAGCTTCTATGTGGGGTTGCTGAAGGAAAAGCATTGAAAAGACAGAGAGGCTCTCAACACGAGCCTTGGCCCACACTCCCCACACACAAGCATTCCACCCCCGCTGCCCACATGATTACCAGCTCTATCACGGTCAGGGGTCTACTCATGAGTTGTCGCGCCTGTGGCATCTCATGATCGATAAAATGGGGTTAGTGAAGCACTCACTCTGCTAACCTCATTTTAGAGGAGGGCTACTTTGGCACGCTACCTGCCTTTGAATCACTGGGCTTGCCTGCAAGTTCCTTCTTCCTTAGCCCAGTTTTCCCCACATCGTGAGATAGCTTCTGGACCGGGTCTCACAATCAGTGAGACCGGGTTTGGGGCGGTGAGTGGGGAGGGAGCCCTGGGTGATCGGATCGGCTGCCCACAAGATTGCCGGCTCCATAATGGAGCTGGCGGAGGTTGGGGGGAGTGGGGGCCAATTGGCCCTTGCAAGCTCCAGCATGTCCTATGCAAGCACGCAGGGCATGCTGGCGAGACCCCCAGAGCCGGGAGATGGCTTTTCGCCTCCCCTCCGGGGATCTCCTCATGAGCCACAGAGCCGCGCTGCAGCTACTCATGATCCAATAGCCCGGGTTTACGGAGCACTCACTCCACAAACCCGGGCTAAGTGGCGGGCTACTTGAGTGGCTTAGCCGCTCAAGAACCACCGGGCTCGCAGCCAAGCCCCATGGTTCTCACGATTGAAGAAAATCTAGCCCGGTTTTCTTCAATCGTGTGAATAGCCTCTCAGAGTTTTAAAAGCTGTTCTCCTCACCTGTCACTTCCCCCCTTGAATCAATCCCTACTCTACTCTGCAAGTATTTTGCACCACCTTGGAATCTGAAGACATGGGTCTTTGCCATCATTTATAGTTTCACACTCAGTCATATTCTGTCAAGATCCAGAATGTCTTTTCATGGACTCAGGATCCATTAAAGGATGCAAAATTAGACCCTTGGCTACTCATATATTTTGTGTCATGCAAATAACACAGCAGAGATTTTTCAGAATTGTTCAAAACACTGCATCATACATGAGAAATAGGTGAGAAATAATGGTGGAACTAAAAAAACCCAGGTATATTTTGAATGTTAGCTGCTCGCAAAGGAAAATTGTCCTCCCAGTTTCTGACTGTATACAATTTATTTAGCTGTCCTTTATTCTGTTAAACTGAAGAAACAGTGACAGCAAACAGTGAATGATAATGTTTCCCAGGTTTATAAATAGAGATTAATAAACCTGCTGAAAGCTTCTCTTGAACTTGTTGGCAGTGAAGGACTTTGAGTACAGGAAAAACTGCCATAACAATATCATTGAGCACATTACTCTTAGTCATCTGGCATTCTGGTCATCACAGGCTTTGGCCATCAGTTGACCTGCAAAGGTCAGGCTAATACAGACTAAAAGGATTATTGTAATAATAAAAACAACCACACATATTATTGAAATATATTGTGCACTTCTGCTTCTAATTAAATAACTGATAACTATGAAAAGGTTTCTATTTAACAGAACTTATAGAGTGCTGTGTATGTAGTTTATTATCCTGTTTCCATCAAGGCTAAGAGGCATAAAATGTCCTTCCATTATGTGTGAGCAACCCTCTAGTAAATAAATTGTGTACTTCAATGTCTGTCCCTCACTCCCCTTGATTCCTTTTCTTCTTTTTAGTGTGTCATAGAACACAAATAAAAAGAAACAGTGTCCTGGACAATTATACAACATTGTCCTAGAAGCACAATATGTGCTTCTTAGAATGTTAGTAGTCTCTCCCTTCAAACTGCATAACAAAGGACAAAACTCATTAATTGAATAGTCTTCGTTTGTGGGTGTTGTGTTCAGGATTTGGGTTGCCAGGTTTGTGTCACCTTGACTAGCCCATACATGTCCAGTCTCAAAGTATATTGATCCATCTGAAACTAAAATTAGGTGCATTTCCTCCCACCCTCTCCATCAACATTTCTTTACCACCCTTAAGGATATAAACTCCAACCTTACTTTCTCTTTCATATAATTCTATACATATTATTAATACATGCATTCCCCACATACCACTTACTGGAAAGAGAAAGAAATAAAGGAAAGAAACCTTATAAAACATTCACCCTAATCCTTTTCATATTTACTCAGATGTAAACAAGATTGTAGTCCCAATCTTGCATAGTGTCTCCTTACCTCCTACCAGGAGCTGATACTTCAGAATCTTTGAACTTATTATTGCCTAAAGTCCACCAAGTCAACCTCATCTTCCATTGTATACAATTGTTGATGGGTTTTTATATGTGTAGGGAATTAAAGCTTTGTCTCCGAGCAAGGTCATGTGAGGGAAAGAAATGCTGAATCATCCCTGCTGAGCTGCCTGGCTAGGCTTCTCCTAAAACTATTTTGTATTATTGGTAGGTTCAAAATGCTGCCACCACTCTCTTATCAACAGAGCTTGAACTTCCCTGGGCTTGGGGTGGAATCCCAGGGAAGACTCTCTTTAGTTTGCTCTTGGGCAAGTACAAAAATCTTCCATGTGCAAGCCTGCACATGGTGAGAAAACTGATAGCTTCTGACCATTTGAGGACATGTTTGCAGCAGACGAATTCCCCTTTCTCGCCCTCCACTTTCCTGAGTTAAAAACCAACTCCGAAAGGCTTGTAAAAAGAAAAGAACTTTTAAAAAACCCCACAGTTTTATTCAATGACTGGAGACTGCTTCCATCTGAGGCTTTCTCAGCTTTAAATACAGTTAAGAATACTAAGTAGGAGTACCAAAATAGGGTGTCTTAATGCACACTTAAATGTTTATAGAGGCTTTTGCAATGTCCTAGGTGCATTGGGAGCCACCTAATGGCACAGCGGGGAAAAGACTTGATTATCAAGCCAGAGGTTGTAGGTTTGAATCCCCACTGGTATGTTTGCCAGACTATGAGAAACACCTATATCGGTCAGTAGCGATATAGGAAGATGCTGAAAGGCATCATCTCATACTGCACAGGAGGAGGCAATGATAAACCCCTCCTGTATTCTACCAAGGACAAACACAGGGCTCTGTGGTCACCAGGAGTCAAAACCGACCCGATTGCACACTTTTATCTTTAGGTGTATTGGGTGTAGGCTAGTGTTACTTATTTCAATTACGTTGCAGATCAACTGTAAGAGAACAGTATCAAGAATTATGCAGAGCACACGCAACAAAGAAATATAACATCCCTGTCACAAAGTCTGACTAAACAAACTTTCCCCTAGACTAAACTTCACTTTTCCTTGAACTCACCAAACTCCTGATGAGAACTGTCTTTCAAGGATCTGCAGAGTTAATCTTCTGCAGCCAGCCTCGATGGCCACATGTCCTCCTGTGCACCTCATGCCTAGCTTCTCCCAACAAAGATCTCCCTTCCTCCTGGCAACAGCTTTCTAGGTCCCACCCACCTGGTGTACTGATTGGCTTAGCCCTGGAGTTCACCAGTCTGTCCGTCAAGACAGGTTCCAGTTAACTCTTTAGAGGGAGAAGAGCCTGGGCACTATAATATGATACTGTTGTTGTTGTTTGTAGCTTTTTAATATCTTGAGGTTTATAGTGTGTAAGAAATGACAGAAAGCAAACCTTTTTAAAGTTCCCAGAGACATAATTTCTAATGATGTACATTGGCATGTTAATACACCTGCTGAATGCACAAAAACCTTCCCCCCATTATCCACCCACACCCCTATTTTAGATACTTGGGCTGCACTCCTATGCATATTTACTTATGTAAGCCTCATTGACTCAATGAGATTGCTTCCGAATAAACATGCACAGGATTGTGCTATTAGTATGGAGGAAACTGGTACTACAAAACACATAAAATGCAGCTCCCTTGAATGAAATATAGAACAAAGAAAAATGGCAAGCATCTACAAATCCCATAGTATTATGTTTAATCCAGGAACTGTAGGAGTGTTTGTGTCAGAATAAAGGTGTGATGACCTCAAAAGCATCTTATAAGGTTCCTCTGTTCTCTTCATGTACTTTAGAGTGAAATAGCTAAACTACTCTGGTAGTTGTGGGCAAGCTAATAACAAACTTCCAGACAGCAAAACAGAATGAATATGACCCAAATTCTGAAAAGAAAAACGTGGGAACTACACTATGTGAATTTTTCCAGGGTCAATATAATTGATACATAATAGCATTTGAGAAGAAGGGCTTTTTTTGTATACAAAGTGTTTAGATTTGGCTCCATGCACACTGACATTTCATAATGGATTTAACACAAGGACTACAATCACCATAAAAAACAAAAAAAGGAAAGCAGATGTTTCTTTTTAACTTTTAGCCAGCCCCCCCCTTTTTTTTTTTTTGCACAACCAAACCTCATGGCTGGTCTTGGATATTTTGCATTATGAAGCAAAAAAATTAAAATAATGTCCCTTCTGCTATGGACTAACTATAGCTTGGACCTAATCAAGCCAAGAGAACCAGCCTGTTGCCATGGCATTTTACTTCCTTTCCTGTCCATGAAGTCAACTGACAGCTGACAGCCGCAACACTGAGCAGGGGAAAAGGGGAAAGAGAAAGATTCCTTGAATTTCACCTGACATCACTTGCCTTTCCAAAGCTGAAATGACAACTCCTTGTCCAAGTGTTTTGGGCTGGGTTTGACCTCCGCAAGCCCTATTCTGTGAAAGACCAGTGTGTGCACGCTCTCCTCTACTATGTACACAAAATAATGCGAGACAGAATTCTTTATGCATAGTATTGTATTATTTGCACAGTCTTCATGTGTAGGATCATATATTTATGAACATAAATATATATAACTATAATACCTCAGTTGAACCACATGGATCAAAACTAGGTAAGATGAAACTACCTTTCCCCAATAAACAGCAAGGTTCCATAAACATATAAGAAATCAAATCTAAGATTTGATTTTCATCTTCTCTTCAATATTATTGACCCCTCCATCACTCTCTGTATGTGTGCGTATGCGCAGACATGTGTACTTGTGCTTATGAATCTACAGCATTTTCTGGGTTTAGGATACATCCTACAATTGCAGGCAACCATATCTTCTTGCGAACTCTGTGTATTTGTCCATTTTTAAAAAGTTATACACTCAGTGCCTGCTGTTCTTGTAAACCTGAACTCACATTAGGAATACATGAAAGTGGCCTGGCTCACACAGTCATTAGAATTTAGGTTTAATGTGGATTACTGATATAAGCAAGATTGTGCAAACCTATGCCAAGGTGGTTTATGGCCAGAGATAAATCTGAGATTATCAAAGGATCACACAATCATACTGTCAGTAACCCTCATTAAACCTTGATTCTAATGACTATGTGAAACAGGCCACTATTTTGATATTTATTTCTCAAGTATATGTATCTCTAAGTGGAATAAAATTAATTTGTGAAAACTCAACAACCAAATTCTTATTGACTTTATCCTAGTTGTACTAGATAATCTGGAAACAGAAGGCTTTGGATGCGATTATATATTTTTTCTCACTCAAACTTCCCCCTTTCCCCCCCTTGTTGTGCTGGTCATAGACCGTAATAAACTTTGAATGAATATATTTTTTTTCTCACTCAAACACATATTTTAACATCAATAGTTAAAACTTCTTTAAAAGTTTTAGAACTTTATAAAAATCAAATTATGTTTGAAGAGTTCAGCCCTGAATAGTTTTCAGCAAGTATAAATAAATTGTTGCATTTTGAGAATATAAACAGTGAGAAACAATTGTCTCACACAGCAAAACAGCATAAACAGCACTGACAAAAACTGCTTTTTAGAATCTTATCTTTAACACACATTTGATCTCTCTTTCTTACTCCATGTATTCTAATTTTATGATCTACTGTAAAAATAATATAAAATAACTTGAACTTTGGCAATTATACTTCAGACTATGAAAATTAAAGGCAAGTCAATGATCTTTTCTTTTCTTTTGACGAGGAGTGAATTTACCATATGCTTTTGAAAAAAATATAACATTATTCCAAATACTATTTTCATACAGATGTAGGAAGACAGCCTCATTGTCCAAATAGGCTTTCAATAAGAAAGATAGTGAAATATACATGCAGTACATTATTACATAGCTTTTAAAAATGAGACTTATTTCCAAGTATGTTTAGGATTACAGACTTAAAAATAAATTTTAAACACAAGATTAGGAAGATTTCAGCTCCAAAGAGCATGCAAATACAAAATGGAGTAATGATTGCATTCAGTAAGCAGCACAATAGCCTTAATTCTGCCCTTCAATATAAGTTGATTGCCACTAAAAAAATTTCTAGATAAAAACTATCTAGCATACAGAGGCTGACATCCTAACTAATGAAGCACAGACATTAGAAGACTCTGTGAGAACATGACAGAAACCCATGCGCAACTCCCCCAAGCTTCCTATGTGTGTGCTGTTGCGCCAGAGGGTGAAGGCTTCTGAGCACTGCCTGCGTTCCGGAAGTGCTCTCTCAGAGGGGACACATGTCACTGAGGATCAGATTGCAGATAATATTTGGAAGTCTTTGTCCTTTGGAACGACAGCACAAACATAGGAGGGCTTGGAACTTTCACATGGGCTCCCATCACATCCCTGAAGAGCTCCTAATGCATGTGTGTAGGGGAATCCCCAAGGTGGAGCTGATCACCACAGCTTAAGCAAGCTTCATGCTGGGGCTTCCCCTGCCTGGGTCTTGCAGGGAGGACCCTATCAGGCAGGGGAAGAAGTAGACATCAATACATCCACCTGGAAGCATTCATGCTGGCCCAGGCAGGGAGATATTGCCTCACTGATAACAGACAGTGTGGCTTCGCAGGATAGGGAGCAGCTCTCATGAGAACTGAAGATGTGATCTCATGAGACTTGCCCCTGCTGTCAGGAGCTATATAAGGAAGGACTGGGCAGTGATGAGGGGTAGGGGTGTACACGGACCGGTCCACGTCCATGCAAAAGGCCTCCGGACCTGTCCAGAATTCGGCTGGTCCGGCGGGGGGGAGGAGGTTCGCCACTCTCCCCCCTCCAGTGCTGGACTTTTCTAAAATGTATTTGGGGTGGCAGAGTTCCTCCCTGCCGCCCCTGCCCCCGTAGTTGTCTTCAAAGTTTAGAAGCAGTAAAAGTTGGCACCACGCATGCGCCCGTCGCGTACTACCCCCCGCCCTTAAAGCACATCCCTAATGAGGGGTCAGTACAGGAGGGCTCGGCATGGAAGGAGCCCTGGGATTCTGACTGAGCCTTGGGGATAGTAACACTAGAGTAGAGCTGGTGAACAGAACAAACCCTGCCTCTAAGCCTTAAAGCTCCCCCAGTAGGGATGTTCACGAACTGGTTTGGAGGCCCTCCGAACCGGTTCGAAGATCTTGCAGTTCGGCTAGTTTGAGGGTAGGGGGGTTACCTTTAAAGATCAGGGAGGGTGCTCTTACCCCCTCTCCCATGTGTTTCCCCCACTGATGCTGTCTTTAAAAAATGGTCCCATGGGGTGGCAGTGTGCCTCCTTGATGCCCTGGTGCACATTGGACTAGAAGTGCCCAGTGCACATGCACATGTTGCACATGTGTGCATGCACATGCATGCACCGGGCATTTCCAATCTGACATGCACTGGGGCAGCAAGGAAGTATGCTGCTGGCCCATGGGACCATTTTTTAAGACAGCACCAATGGGGGAAATACGGTGGGGTTGGTGGGTGTAAGTGCACACTCCCTGCTCCTTAAAAAGGTAACCCTCTGCCTTCTAACCAGCCACTGCCAGTTCTGTGCACATCCCTATCCTCCAGATGAAAACTCTGAAGCTACCCCAACCTCCTTTGGCAGCGGAAGGTGAATGACTGTACTGAGAGCCTGACAATGTGCTTCTTTATATAGGGTGTCACCCATTACTTAAGTACTCCCATGCCATATATGCTTCTGTATTATTGTGGTATCAAAACATTCTAAAAGAACAGGACCTGCTTGAACAGTCCTAGACCTATCTAGCCAGCATCCTATTTCCCTCAATGCCAATCAGATGTCTCTGGGAAATCAAAGAGATGAGGGTATATCCCTTCTCCTCCTGTTTCTCTCCTGCAAATAGGATTCAGAGGCACACTGCTTCTGAACTGGAGATCGTATATACACTAGCTGTCAAAACTGGAGCCATCGATAGACTTGTTCTCCATAAATTTGTTTAATCCTCTTTATAAGCAATCATATCAAGTGCTATCACCACATCCAGTGGCAACAAATTCTATAGATTAAGTATGTGATGTGTTAAGAAGTACTTTTGTCTGTCCTAAATTTCCTGCCAGTCACTTTCTTCGGATGCCCTGGTTCTAGCATTGTGAGAGTGGGGGGACTGTTTTCTATCCACTTTCTTCTTCATAATACAGTATGCATAATTTTATAAACCTCTAATAGGTCTCTCCTTAGTCTCAGTTTTATAAACTAAAAATCCCCAAATGCCATAGCCTTACCTTTAGCCCCATGATCATGTTGGTTACAGTACCGGCCTGGCTCCATTCGGCCCAGTCACTCCGCAGGGTGGCAACCACCCACACAGCCTGGCCTGTACTCAGTGAGGGTAGCCGGTTGCCTGCAGGGGCCCAGTAGGAATTTCTTACATTGCACCATACTGGCATTAGGTGCAGCTTTCCCCCCACCTACTTCTCACTGAGTCCTTTGGGTTTGGATCATAGATATGCATTGAAGGTAATCGGTCACTTGGCAGGACAGTGCGGGTGTTGGGGTAGGTAGATTGATTAACAGTGTTTGGCCGGAAGGCCATTTGGGGTTAGGAGGAGCCAAGGAACAGCCCTTCAGAGTTTTTGTGGCCCGGAGGATTAGGAATGGCCCCTGCTTGGGGGGTGGCTCAACTCACCAACCCAGAGTTCAGTGGCTTGGGTGGTGTGTGTTGCCCCCACCCCCAGCAGGGGAAAGCCTCACGGTGAGAGGACATCAGGACCTGGCACCTGAATGAATCTGTACCTGGCCCTTCGCCCTGGTGCGGGATGGCCCTCCCTAGGAGGTGGTCCCAAATGGGAGAAGTACCCACACTCTGGTTAGTTAGGTACCTTGTTGCAAGTCTTATTCCTGTACATTACTAAAGTGGCCCTATTTTACTCCAGCTAAGCGTGTCCTGTCTTTATTGAGAACTGGGGGTGCAGCCCAGAATGTCAGAGATGTGTTTCCAGCAGGGTGGATTTGATTTAAATCAAACTGATTTAAATCACGATTTAAATCACTAGCAGGGTGGATAAAAATAAAAAAAATCCGATTTAAATCAAAAAAATCCGATTTAAATCAAAAAAATCCGATTTTTTTGATTTAAATTGGATTTTTTTGATTTAAATTGGATTTTTTTTATTTTTATCCACCCTGCTAGTGATTTAAATAGTGATTTAAATCAGTTTGATTTAAATCAAATCCACCCTGGTTTCCAGTATAACAGCGTGCTTCTGGAGCTCCGGAAGAGCTCCAAAGTATTTGTGTTCTTCACATGAGCACCTGTGCTTTGGAAGTGGAGGGACTAGGGTGCAAGCTAGCACTACATGCACATTAATGCTTGGAGTATGCATGCAGTATTAATCAGGATGTCAGCCAGTATCCCAAATGTGGCTGCATCACAGATATGTATAATGACATTATAATATCAACAGTTGTATCTACCCATTTCATTTCCTTCCTAATGATCTCTCACATGGAATTTGCCTTCACAGGTGCAGCACAATGGGTTGATTTTTTATTGAGCCATCTACCATGACCCCAATATCACTTTCTTAGCTAGTCTCAGACCCCATCGTATTTTCCCATATGTTAAGTCCAGGTGTTGGGTTGTTGTTGTTGTTTGCCCTAATGTGCATCTATTTATACTGAACAGCATTTGCCATTTTGTTGCCCTTTCAGCCAGTTTGGGAGCTCCTTGAGCTTTTTCGCCACCCTCAATAACTTGGTATCCTCTCATACTTGGCCACCTTGCTACTTACTACTAACTCCAGATCATTTAGTTTACATATTTGGATGACATTTATGAATAAGTACTCATTCCAATTCAGATTCTCAGGGGACCCCACTTCTTACTTTCCTCCATTGTGAAAATTCTTAATTTATTCCTAGTCTGTGTGCCTACTATTCTTTGACCCACTGCCAGTCCACAAAAGGACCTGCTAAATTTACTCAAGAACGTTTGGTGATGGTCTTTGTTAGAAATTCTGCCATTTAATTCTCGCTCACACTTCTTGCAAGGTCCCTTTCTACTATCTCTCTCTCCCATTGTCTCCATATATTTATAAAGGAGCTCAGGCATTTATTTGAATGGATAACTGACTGCAACCTCTTATGTCCCACATCATCCACACTATATAATATCCTTTTGTTAAAAAACAATTATAACATCAGACTGACTATTCCTTCCCACAGATTCCCTATGATCATATATCGAGACAACCTCAGCCTGAAATAGAAATATTTATTACGTGAAACAAAAATGCCACCTTTTTCTCAGCCTGAAATAGAAATATTTATTACGTGAAACAAAAATGCCACCTTTGTCTCCAGACTACTCTCATAATTGCCCACACCTGTGCTTTTTAGCAGTGATCCAGCATTCGCTACTGTGATTTTCTGTTAATTTTTGCTCCTGCTTCTTTGTGCAGTCATAGAAGATCAAAATAGATTGTTAAATTCTACAACAGCATAAAACACCCACACTTTTATTATTTTCTTGTGGCTTTGCTGCATACTGTGCTTCTGTTTGTCCCACCTTTAATTCCAGTGTGCCTGATACTAAGTGGGTCAGGCATGGTGTTCCCTTCCTCTGAGACAGAGAATAGTTAGAAAAGACAATATCTTGTTCTCAATTTTTTCTTTTTTTCATGACTGAAGAGACTGGAAGTATCCTGGCAACTCAATCTGTGTGCTACTTCTAAACAAACTTCTCAGGAACCAGTAAGAGCAAAAGGAATACAAATCAGGCACAGGTTTCAGGAACTGTGTTTATGATGCTATCGTGTGCTAACTTTATGCAAGGTCTACTATGCTCAGCAAGAGTGAGTACTTTGCTAGTTCCAACCAAAATCACAAGCAACAATAATTCAACATTGTTTGTTTAGCCTGCCCTACTCCAAGAAATTCAGGCCTGTATTCGAAGTTTTCCCCATTTTTATCCTCACAACAAATCTGTGAGATAGGTTAAACCAAGAGCACTATCCTCTCAAACTAAACTAAACAAAAGTTTGTGGCTGAGCAAGGATTTGGACCTGGGTCTCTGAAATCTTAAACATTCTCTCCAGCACACTGGACTGTGTTCCACCTACTCCAGAATGCTTTGTAAGAATCACAACAACCAGCAAGAACTTGATGATCCTCAGGAAGTGTCAAGTGGTCCACAGGTGCACCCACTTACTATCAATGCCATAAAATTTGTAATGCTTTATATCTACTTCGTTGATCATGGGTGTCAAACTATGGTCCTCCAGCAGTTGTTGTCCTACAACTCCCATCATCCCTGCCTACTTGCCACTGTGACTGGGGATGATGGGAGTTGTAGGCCAACAGCCAGACGGCCACAGTTTGACACCCCTACACTAGAAGTTAACATCAGGCTGGGAATGTTATGGCCAACGTTTAATGCAGAGCAGTGTCAGCACTACAGATGCTCTGGAGTTGCTGCATAACTTGAAAGGCAGCCTAAACAGTGTAAGATAATAGGGCAGCTGAGGAATGACTTAAAACCACTTCTGGGCAGTCACACAACACTAATTGTATTGTTTCCAACAGAAGTAGTGCTTGTCAACTGCCTGGTTGTGATTTTAAATCAGGGGTGGGGAACTTTGTCCCTCCAGCTGTTTTTGAACTACAACTCCCACCATCCCCAGCCACATGTGGCTGGGGATGATGGGAGTTGTAGTTCAAAAACAGCTGGAGGGACAAGGTTCCCCAGCCCTGTTTTAAATCATTCTTTAGCTGCCCCATTATGCTACACCATTTGGGCTGCCTTTCAAGTTGCACAACAGACCCAATATATCCCAAATGTCGATGTTCTACTGCACAATATGTTGGCCAATATCTTTTGTATCGGTTTTGCATGCTTATGTCTGAAGGACACTCCTGTGTAAAGGAAATGCTCACTTTCAGAATTTAGAACATATCAATAACTGCATTATATTAGTCCAATTCAGATGTAAGAAGAGGCTGTACTCAAGCCTGCTGATCACAGAAGTGCCTGCTATTATGCTTACAACATTCTCTGCTTCAGTAAACCCTGTTCACTGGCTGAACCATGTGGGCACAGTAAGCCTGGCTGACCCATGCGGGCTCAGTGGCTGAAGGACACACCAAACAGGACGTCTGATTTATTTTTTGAGGCTGTACACGATTACAGCCTTCTCTTATAACATCTGAATTACAACATCTCTTATAACATCAATTATAACATCTGAAACATGCCTCATTTCTGCGGGCTTTGCTCAGTGGAACCAGCCTCGCCTCTCTAAGATACTAATATAGGTCAATATGAAGTGTGGTTTCCAGCCTGTACATGGCATACCAGCCATATGTTGCAGCCTTTTAGGAAGGTTTTGTGGCATCATAGAGGCTACAACCCCAAGCTTTAACATGCACCTGCATGCTGCAGTATATGGGAGGGCTGTGATTGGACAACAAAGGCTTTTCATGCCCACAAGTAATATGAAACAGTGTGCTTCCAAATGCAGGCAACTTTTCACAAACTTCTAAAAATATGATAAAGGTCATGCACACGACCAACATACCTGGCTCCTGCCTGCCTGCACACAATCGAATCCAGTTTGCAGACTCTGCCACTTGCCCAACAAACAATAGGTGCCGCAGCAAGCAGCAGAGCAGGGAGCCAGAGGAAGAAGTCATCCAGCATCCCTCAATGCACCACGCCAGGAGCTAAAGACTAGGGTAAAAAGTTGGGTTGGGTGGAAGGGCAGCGCCAGGATCAGGCTCAATCCCAGAGCTGCACATGGGCAGCCCAACCTAGGCTGGGCTGTGAATAGGCTCAATGTATGACAAATGGGTTATAATTTATGGGTTATAATTATAATTATAATGTATGGGTTATAATGTATATTCAGAAGCACCTTCCATGTGTAGCATGGATCTCTAGACTGTAGTGATGGTTTCTGACAATAAACCAGTATGGTACGTTTCTCACTCACAAGCTTGCACTGTTTCTATTTAAAATTTCATGAACGTTTATTCCTTTCTAGTATCCGACATCATGATTCCGTCCTTTCTCTGTGAATCCATTAAACATTTTCCTTGGATGATATTTCAAGCACATTCAGCTTATTTTCAGATGCTTTTACTGCCACTCACCCACATTCCCAGCTTTTCCACATTATATTTCTACTCTTTGTCCTTGCCTTGAAGGCCCTGAATAAATTTTTTCTTAGTCTTTACTTGTCTTTTATTACTTTTAGTCACATTTTCTCCTTTCTATCCAACCAGTATAATGAAAAACTGAACACATTACAGGTTTTACTAGGTCTACAAAAATGTTGACCAAATCAAATCTGAAAGTAACTTCCATGTGTACAATCTAGACAAAGACTTATTTTCCAGAAAAATGATTGCTAAACAGTACAAACATAGGTGTGCATGCTAAATTTGTGCAATAGCTTTATTCGTAAAATAATTTAAAAATGCTTCATTGATGAAATAGACTATCACTTGTTATTTTTGTGAACCACACACAGCATAGTACTGATCCTAAATAAATGTTAAATAATCATATTAGAAGTAGTGAAGAAGATCCTCTCCCTGCTACATGAAATTCAGGGTTCCTTTGTCTGGTTCCTAAGATGAACAATTTAAATGAACTCCCTGTCTAATTTATGAAACCAACTACACCTTAATAAGCAACAAGGCAACTTAATTTAAGGAATCACACAAATGAAGCAAATCCCCTGCCAAACTGATGACTTTGGCAACTCATTTGTCAAATCTGCAAAATAAAGCCCTTTGTGAATGACACAATTGTTTCATTATTGTAGCAGGTAAAGTTTCATTAATTACTCAGTGGTATTACCAATTTGATGAAACAGAACAGATACAAGTTGATTTATGCAGGAAATTTTCATAAATTAATAATCAGCTTTCATAACATTGTTGGGTATTGTAATTTATGGAAGACAGTTCGCTTAATTGATAAATCTGGCAAACACGGCCAGTGGAATAATGTTGTGCTTATTTCATAAATGAAAACAATCTTACAAAAATAACCTGAAAGTTATTTTTCAAAAACACGAAGAAAAACTTGGAAATATTCTGTGCATTCTTGATTATCCTATTCACACACACCTATTTTCTTTGTGTGCAGTTTCCATCTTCATACATAACACAGTCAAACTGCAGGATTTTAATTTCAACTTATTTCTGCTGAATTGAATTGAATTAAGTAGACTTAGCAGAGTTCCGACTGCCACTACATATACCTTAAAAGACACAGTACATAGCGGATATATTCAATAAATAATCACATTGTTATGGACACATTATAAAGCATTCTACAAACGTTCGACTATGGTTTTAGATCTAATTATTCACGCTCTTTTGTATGGTCCAACTCTATTGTTATTTTTTTAAGTAAAACGGTAAGAGAAAGCAGTGATTTACCTGGCAGAAGACTGCTGTCCAAAGACAATAATCAACTCTTAGTGGCTATACAGACTTTATAGTTTGTGCATTTAAAGCCTTTTTTGTAAGGTTCTGATTGGTTGGTGATAAAGCATGCTGCTTTGTTATTTATTTCAGGCAACCAATTACAAACTGAAAAGACATCTCAGATTACTTATATGCAGAAATCATCTAGGATGATTTAGAATAATAATTTGTTACTTAAAATAATAAACCCCATTCTTTAAATGCTTGAGTATTACTTGAGGTAGCTAACACTTATTAAAATCCCAGAATTGTTCACGTGATGCTAGTTTAGCAACAACATATGCTCAAGGTCTTATAAACATTTTTGGCGGGCTATTTAATTTATTTTTTTCTTTAAACAGGTGCATGTCACACATTTGGTATCTCTTTTGTTCAAAAGCAGGTAGCCATGCAGATCTGGGTGCCTGCTGTTTAAGGAAAATACCTTCATGGTTAGAACAAGTTGTGTGTCTTGTAGGGTCCCTGTCATCGCAAAGTTCTACACTGTATTTTATAAAACCATTAAGGAAAGAATACTGACTTATGCCATACCACATAAACTATAATTCAACATAATTCTGAAATACTGCTATCAATTTCAGAAGAGAACACCCACTGGCAGAATGGGCTTTCTGAGCTTTGAACTAGCAATGGCAATCTACATCCAGCAACTAAGCTGCATACTGTACAGCGTTCCTGTTTCTTATACACAGTGGCCAGAAACACCAGTTGTGATGCTCCTCCATCCAGCTAGCATCTAGTTAGATCACTGCTGACAATGAAAGAAATTTAGAACAACTAAGCACCCGTTCAGCAAGAGTAGCAGACTACCAACACTTCCAGACTAACTGTATCGGCTACAGTTTTTGACCACCTCCCCTTCCCAGGAGGAGGCCCTCTGTGCCATCTGAAAATATGTCCCTGATTGTTACACAGCCCTCAGGAACATATTTTCAGGTGCCACAAGGGCTTCCTGGGGTAAAGGAGGTAATAAAAAATTGCCCTTTTAATTAATGCAATTAATCCAGAAGGGCTGTTAGTCTGCATCATTGCTTTCTTGCTCTGAATGTCAGTCAGTGCCAACTATCTCTTGGGTGGAAAGATCCTTGAATTTATTATTGTTAAAATAATTTATATACAGGAACAACTGCTGGGAGAGATGATATGCTGGCTTGAACAGGGACATTTGCCCTTCCCCTACTAAATATAAGAGAGTCACCACTTTAAAGAGTGCCCAGTGAGCAGGAATTATTTACCTAGCAGATGGCTGCTCTGGATCATGGACCTAATGCAAAGTGAAATGTCTTTTTCAGTTTTGTTTTCAGTATGGTTTGCAAAATGATTAGTAATTAAAATACAGCAAAGTTTCATTTTAAATCTAACTGCAGACATTTGACATTGAATTTTTTTTTTATTCTTTTGGTCAAACATAATCCAGCCAAAGTTCATAATTTACTCTTACTTCTTTTTATGGCTACAGTCTCATTGAACTCAAGAGGGATATATTCCTGAGAATGATTAGATCATTCTGTACACCCTACTTATTTAGAAAGCTAAGCACATGCTTAACTCTCCCAATGAAATAACTAGGGATATGCAAATCGATTTGGGTACAAAACAATTTGTACCCAAATCTACCTGTTTGGGGTGATTTGTGGACAAACATATCACCCCTGTGCTGGTCAGAATCAGGTCCAAAACAGATTGCTGAGATTTCGGACCTGAAAAATTTGTAGATTCAGACCTCCATTTTGTGGTGATGACTCTTGCTGTCTCCATTTTGTATCAGGAAATCTTTTGGAAAATCCCATCCTCCTAATGTGCAATGATTGCCTGAAGATCCCCCCCCCATTCCAGAATGGCTTGTTTCCATTCAAATCTTGTGTTGCCAGGGGTGACTGACCCCACATTGGCTAGGGGAAGGGTCAAAGAAGGGACAAGGGTGGGGGTGTTCACTGGAGGATTTTTCAAATGTACTTAAGGAGGCAGCCAGCTACCATTCTGCCTCGTGGGAGAAGAGAGAGCGAGAGTGAGAGCAAGAGAAAGCACCAGAGGAGCTTTGATTTGCCTTGCCTGCCTGCTACCTGGAGTGGATTCTCTGCTTTTTGTTTCTGCTTTCCTGATTGAGGAGAAGAGATTTTTTTTTTTCACCCCCTTCCTGCTGCTAAGAGAATCACTACCTGTGCCTGCTGTCTGTGCAAATCAATTTGGGTACAAATTGTTTTGCACAGACAGCAGGCACAGACACCTGTTTCAGGAGATTTGTGGACAAAACAAATCACCCCTGTGCTAGCTGGCCAGATTCGGACCAAAAACAAATTGAGAGTCATTCGATTTAGGTACAAATCAAATAAAAAATATTGATTCGTGCACATCCCTAGAAATAACGGACTTAAATGTTCTTAATTTTGACTGAAATGTGCCCATAATTTTTATACAGAAATTTCATCCTCTTAAAGTAGCATCCTAAAAAAATTGCATGTTTCCCCTCTGGGTTTGGTGATATACTAAAGGGAAGTGGAGAACTAGAATAAACTGCTATCCTTGTTAGAGGATTGGTGTTCTCAGTTCTATCAATTTTCTTTTTTTAACCATTTTACTCAGCATGCTTACAGAAGAAGGATTCTGTCTTTATCATCGTCTTCAGTCCAAAAAGCATTTTATAACCCCAGCTACACATAGAAATAAAGTGAAATTTATATTACCATATATAATGGATATTACATCATTCAGAGTTGCAAGGTTGCATGCAAGGCTGCATTTTTATTTGAGAATTTAGCAGCTCTCTAGGTCAACATTTATAAGAAAATTAGACTTGTTTTGTTCTTCTGGCCAGACCTTTGGAAGTTCATATTTTTACCCTGGGAGTAAAAAGATCATGTCTTTTGTACAAGTGAACTTCCCAACAAAAAGGGGCTCTGTTTTGCCATTCTAGCATTCTCACTCAGACACTGAAATTATGCAGACAGCAGACTTCCAAGGAAATCCTTCTACTTTGAATTATGGTAACAGTCAGTGCTTAGGAAATCCAGTAGTCTACAGGTCTGTGACAAGTGCAAAATGATGCCAGACAAGTAATGCACCAACATAGCTCAAGGAACCATCTGATGCGTAAAATGACCGGTGAACTAAGCCAACATTTCTTGACCCCTAGTAACAGTGAAAGCACTAGATAAATTTATTAATTATTTTATTTTATCTATTTATTATATTTGTACACCACCCCAAACTTGCATCTCTGGGCAACTCACAGCCCAGAGCCCAATACTCAGTGTCATGTGGTTCACAGCAGGGCTGCATAATTTCAGCCCTCCAACTGTAGTTGGACTACAACTTCCATCATTCCCAACCACAGTCCTGGGCATGATGAGAGTTGTAGTCCAACATATGCAGGAAAGCTGAAGTTGCGCAGACCTGCTTTACAACTAAGTAACTAAAGAATCCATCCCAGCACCAAAGCAACAGCAGCACCAAAGCAACTTGCTTCAGCACTGGGAAACACATTATATTGTGCAAGAACAGAGCTTGATCAGACAAGAAGTGGGTAGAGCTGCTGAAAGGCCAATACCGGAAGCTCACAACAACCTTACACCAAAAGAGGCAGGAGTTGTCACAAAAGCATTTCCTCTTGTTTGTAGAAGCAAACTGGGTGGAGGTGTTCAGCACTAGATTGTTTTCATTGCAGAGGATCTGCCACTATCCTACTAGAAAGGATAGAGTTGGCTGTCTCTCTTATAACTTCAGTTCATAACTGGCACAGTCATTTTAGAAAGAGGTGCATCAAGGATTTTACGAACACAGGCATCTCTGTTGCCAAAAATAAGCACAAGTCCCCTATATGAGAACTTTCTACATTTATTGCTGAGAAACAGAAGAAGGTTATGTTCACTGAGAAGGTCACACAGCAGACCACTGGGCTGAAAGCTCAGTGGGTATGAAAGACAGACCAGCCAGCCAGAACAATAGATCACTTCCTCTTGTTTATCACAAATAGGAAGCAGATTATTATTCATATTGGGTCATAGTTCCCCAGCCTGTGCCTTTTCTTCCATATTCCACAAATACCAGAAAACATAATTCTACCCTGACCCTTCTTTTTAATTGCCATTGCCACAGGCTTGCAGTGAAGTATTTAAATTAATTTTTATTGTAAACTACCTTAGGAGGCATTATGGCTGAAATGCTGTCTATAAACTGATTCGATTGCTGTAATGCACTCTACATGGGGCTGCCTTGAAGACAGTTTGAAAGCTTTAATTGATTCCAAATGCAGCTGTCAAGTTAACTGAGGCTAGCAGGTTAGATCATATGGATCTCATATTATACCATCTTCATGGACTACCAATTTGTCTACACAAAATTGGTAGCTGTCATCAGTTATTTCTTTGCTAACTGAGCAAAGAGACACCTTTTAAAGTAGTGATTCTCTTATATTTAGCAAGGGGAAAGCAATTTGCTCTATCCAGCCCCAGGACAGCATCCCTCCAGGGGCTGTTGCTGGTATCTGACTTATGTTTCTTTTTAGATTGTAAGCCCTTTGGGGACAGGGGACCATTTTTTTCTTTGTAAACCGCTTTGTGAACTTTGGTTGAAAAACGGCATATAAATATTCATAGTAGTATATACATATTTGTAGTAGTTAAATGTTGATTTTAACTAAAGCTCTAAATAGTCTGGAACCAAGAACAATAGTCTGGAATCTACATCTGAAGCCAAGAACAAGAACCATCTCCTTTCATGATGAAGGTCACACTGAGGGCAACACAAAAAGCATGCTGTGTGTTCCTCCACCATGAGAGATACTGTGGGTGAGCATAAGGATCAAGATCGTCTCTACTGTGGCACCACGGTTATGAAATGGCCTTCACATGGCTTTGCTAACTTCTTGGCAAGCTGAAACTGTGGGTTCTTTTAATGGATTTATTGTTACAATAATGATGTGCGGAGTTGGTCTTCTGATTTTTATTGGTTGTTACACTATTTTAAGTTTACAAAGAGTCAGTTCAAATGAACAATAGGATTTTGTAGCATGTGTAGAGTGATGATTACAACCAACTCACCTCACACACGATTAAATGATGTGCCAAGATCACTTTGGCACATTCTTGAGTGATATTGGGCCGGGTGCATTCTTGCTGTGGCCGGAACATTAACACATATAGGGTCTGTTGTTCATCTGAACCAGCCCAAAATAATTTTTTGGTATTTGATTATGTTGATGTTTGATTATGTTTATGATTATGTTTATGATTATGATTATGATTGATTTGATTATGTTGATGTTTTTTGTTGGCTGCTGTGATTAATTTTTGAAATTGGAAAATGGATGACTGAAACAAGTAAGTAATAATACCCTTCTGTACTTGAACAGAGAAAAGTGTGTGTGTGTGTGTGTGTGTGTGTGTGTGTGTGTGTGTAAGAGACAAAAATATACTACATTCACCAGAAGATGCAGAAGTGATATGAACTGCACTTCAAAAAGATGGAAATGAGAGATCACCAGTGAGCAGTCTCAATATAAAATCCTCCAAAGACATAATTCTTACAAATGAATGAAATGCCCACACTTGTGATGAGAGATATTTACTCAAGCAAAGGCACTTGGGATACACAGTGCTTAGAACCTTCCAAACAGCTGGTGAACACAACATCACATATCCATATTCATGAATAGCAACAATCACTGTATTTTCCTTTTTAAAAAAGAAAAAAAAACCCAGATGCATATTTTTAAAAAATTAAAAAATACAATTTGGATTAAAAACATTTAGCATAAGATTACATAGACATGTTTGTGCAAGAACAGAATCAAAGAGAAAGTACTCTTACTAACAAGGGAAAATGTGTAGCAAGACAACTCTGGCATACGTATTTAAACTTTCTCTTTGGTACATGGGTTAAGCCTTGCATTACTAACTCCTGACAGGTTAAGCCTTGCAAAAACTTTGAGGAAGCCTCTAGGCATTAACACTTACTGGGTCTAAAAGGCACAGCACAGATTGGGCCTTCCCTGCTACCATCCACAGCATCATCTGAGGAAAGGGTAAGCAGGGAGGATTTGAACTATTCTATCTGTGGACGTAAGGAGTCGAAATCAACTTGATGGCATACTTTACTTACTTTATGCAGGCTGTAGATCTGACTGTGACCCAGCCTGTTTCTGTGGTTCCCACTGCCCAGCATGCACATTCAGGATGTGACTGGGAAATGAGAAGCCATGTATATGATGGGATCTGTACATGCATGAACATAACCTTAGCTTCAGCAATGGCTGTGCCATTTCTGAGTTTGATTAGGCTCTAATCCAGATCAATCTATATCCCTCTCCCAACTATCTAGATCTCTCTATTGATTTGTGCAGCAAGAGAAAACAGAAGAGATGGTGCATTCAGTGCCATGCAAGCTGGAGCCTTTGCAGAGGTTTCTAGGCCCTGATGAATAGCAAAACCACCATTCAGCAGCATAAACCAGTACCAGGAGACGACTTCAATGATTCGGCAAGATCCAGCTCCTGGTCGGTGGAAAGCAATCTGTATACCAGTGAGAGACTCTCAATATTGGAAGATTCCAGACCAGAGAATAGCTAATTCATGGAATCTTTCCCCTTAAAACTGGTTAGAGAAACCATCCTTGTGGTCTCCACTCCATTTGGAAAGAGAAGCCAGAGGCTTGCAGCCTGGATAAAAAACACCATGCAACAGAAACTAGAGAAAGCTCATCATTAAGAACCATTGCAACTATCAGTTTCACATCAGTTCTCTATAAGAAAAAAAGACAACTTTCAGTGAACAAAGAAATTTTTGTCAATTATTGACCCATCTCTAACACATACAACTGAAAGGTTATAGCTTAGATAACAACTGAGATGCCAGAACTAAGTAATAAGACCCAACAGGGGTGTCAGAGTGTTTAATAACAACATGCTTGAGTGTGTTAAGTGGGACAAAGGTTAAAGCTTAAAACGTAGAGCACATTTTATTTTCCAGCATTATGTGATCATAAAAAAATTAATCTCTGTGGACCATCCAGTATTATTATTATAATAAAATAACAGAGTTAGAAGGGATAGAGAGAACTATATAAGGAACCATTTCAAAAATAACAGATAATCACAGAACAGAGCTCAGTCGGCTTCTCCATTTACCTAATGGATGCATTCCTGAATCGTTTTAAATTATGGAAAATATTCCCAAGCCCTCTTTTGTCCTGCCTACCACCTTCTAAGGAATTAATGCTTGCTTCATTATGAACAAGTGATATTAGGTATGTCATTCTAGGATTCTGTCCCTGAATTTGCAAGAAATTCCTTCCTTATACAGCAGTTACATGATTCACAGCTCAAATAAACACA
The DNA here is from genome assembly GCF_027244095.1 of Hemicordylus capensis. NCBI lineage: Eukaryota > Metazoa > Chordata > Lepidosauria > Squamata > Cordylidae > Hemicordylus > Hemicordylus capensis. Next base: position 183,374,371 of record NC_069661.1, on the reverse strand, counting down.
CTTGTGAACCAGCCTTTCCTCTAGAAAGGGATTCCGGATGTTGTGGACAACAACTCCCAGCATCCCCAGCTGCAATGGCCTTTGGCTGGGAATTATGGGAGTTGTAGTCAAAAACATCTGGGATTCCCTGTTAGAGGGAACACTGATGTGAACATGTGAAGCCACCTTAAATCAAGTCGGACCATTGGTCCACCTACTTCAGTGTTACCTACATGTTGACTGTCAGTGGCTTACCAGGATTTCAGTCAGGAGTCTTTCCCAATCCTACCTGAAGATGCCAAGGACTGGATCCATAACCTTCTGCATGCAAAGCATGTGTTTTACCATTGAGCAAGCTATTGCATATCAATACATGCCACAGACCTCTGACACTTTTTCAGTTGGTCCTTACCAGCATCTCTCTCCAAATATTACAAATCAAATAAGTATAATCTGGGCAACATCTCATTATACTATCAGAAACTTGGCAACACATTTGTGTCAAAGAGTAATCAGGTATTTTGAGGGGTAGAGAGGTGTAAGAGCCTGCTGGTTGGACCACAGCTGGACTCAAAATTCAGTAATAGATAGCCATAATGGCAAACTGGAAAGTCATTGTGTTCGCCAGGAATTACCTATGTCCCAAGTTAAGTTTTATACAGCATGTAGCAGCCAATAAGAAGAACATTATGGAAAGCCAATCAGAAGCATTACTTGCCAACGATAATGTAAATTCCCAGACTACACTCACAGAAACAATAGAAAAACAAACAGGAAGCAAGGGCATTGAGATCAGGTGCAGAAGTCTTGTTCAGAATTGCTAACATACTGAGGTTGGTTAATACCTGGGATAGGCATTTTTGGTGGTGTCCCCAACTTTCTGCTGTCAAGTGGAATCAACTGCTTAATATGACCCACCATACATGGGTCAGTACAATGCCATACATGTTCAGAAAACTAGAGCTGCATGTTTAATCAATTCATTCATTAGATCAATTGATGAAAGCCCTTGCATTCAACTAAAAAGGTGCCAATGATTAATCAAGCAGCAGATTCTTTTTTAAAAATGTGAATTATTTTTTGCACATCTACTTTAAAAAATGGCAGGGAGCAAGCACCATCTTTGAAGAGGTATAACTCCTACTCTGGCACACAACAGGGAATTCCTCTTCTAAGATCATGTATATGCATCATCTAAAAACAAAGCAGCATGTTGCATTTTTCAGAATGATAGTTCTTTCCATATTCCAATGTGTGAATATATGCTAGATTAATTAATGGATCTAAATTCATTCAGTTAATCATCTAAGAACCTAACTAAATATGATACCGAGAGATCTATAGCTGGATCTTGCAATGTTTTGATTTGTTTTTTAAAGTTCAAAGCAGCAGGTGTGAGGGAGTGGGGTCTGCACTGAATCCATTTGGGACTATGGTGCTGAAAGAGTAATTTTAAAAAGCTCCTTCCCCCAAATCATTTTTCTGATTAAAATACCCTCTCTTAAAGCTGAGATTTTCCTACAGGGAATACATATGGGTACCTGTTTGTTTTCCTCCATTGAGCAAGTAACAGCTTCAGGGAGCCATTTTTAAGGTTAACCTCTCTTTCCCAGAGCCACAGTCTCAATTGGATTTGTTGTCACCCACCTTTACAAGCTAAAACAAAAAACAAGACAAAACAACCCAACAGGAGAACCAATAACAGATCTTCTGATGTCACATCCTAGTCATCTTCAATATGTATTCAATTATGGGATAGCTCTACAAGTAATTAGCCACCTAATGGCACGGGGTGATGACTTGAAAAGCAAGCCAGAGGTTGCTGGTTCAAATCCCCGCTCGTATGTTTTTCAGACTATGGGGAACACCTATATCAGGCAGCAGCGATATAGGAAGATGCTGAAAGGCATCATCTCATACTGCATGGAAATGGCAATGTTAAACCCCTCCTGTTTTCTACCAAAGGCAACCACAGGACCCTGTGGTTGCCAGGAGTCGACACTGACTCAATAGCATACTACACAGAACTACATTCTTCTTTAGGTAAACATTTTGACTGAAGTTCATAGGAAGCTGCCATATACAGAGTCAGACCATAGGTCCATCTAGCTCAGTATTGTCTACACAGACTGGCAGTGGCTTCTCCAAGGTTTCAGGCAAGAATTTCTCTCAGGCCTATCTTGGAGATACCAGGGAAGGAACTTGGAACCTTCTGCTCTTTCCAGAGCAGCTCCATCCCCTGAGGGGAATATCTTACTGTTCTCACACATCAGATCTCCCATTCATATGCAGCCAGGGCAGACCCTGCTTAGCTAAGGGGACAAGTCATGCTTGCTACCACAAGACCAGCTCTCCTGGTCTTGTGGTAGCAAGTTTTATGTGATACAGATTTTAAGGCACTGTACTAATTTAATAGTATACTTTTATGGCAGTTTTAATTGTTGGTTGTTTCTTCGCTTTTTGTTACAAGTCATCGAGATTTCTTATAAACTAGGCAGAATACATAATCATCAACTATGTGGAATACAAAATTAAAACTAAACTAAAACAAACATATTTTTCATGTTGTCTCATCAAGGAGAAAGACCATAGAGGGGAGGGTTGCCAGGAACCCTTACTTCTAAGCCAGAGCTCCTCAACTTTGGCTCTCTTGCAGATGTTGGCCTACGAATCCCATAATCTAGATCTTAGTTCTAATCCTGATTTCAATCTCTGGTTTAGAGATTTATCTATGGTTATTGTTAATCTATGGTTGTATAAATGCAGATGTAACACTGAAAGTTAATGCTCACAAGAGAAGGGAAAGGAGCACATGACCCTGAAAGGGGAAGGACGGAATGCATAAACTAGAGGGTACTCTCAATTCCATACTATAGTTTGGCAAAATGGCAGCATAACATCTACTCTGAACTAGTCCTTACCAGCTACATGTTTGCTTGCAGAGACACTGAATTGAACTGAATGTACATAAAGTACACAAGAAGGTTCCTGCTCTAATTACAAGGTGTATGACCATTTCTTTTCTCTCCTTTGCTCTACTTTTGTCACATACTACTTCTAATAAAAGGGTCATTCCAGCGGACAAATTCCCTGACACAGAGAGGCTCAGTAATCCTTAAAAAACAATAATCAAAGATCTCTGAAATTAGCCCATTTCTCTTCTGCAGAGTGAACAGTTTCTCAGGGCTTCCTTCAAGCCAAGGAAGTAGACAGTCCATTTCTCTCCACAGCAGGCTCCAAATAAACACTGTAGCAGATGAGGAAACAAATAGATGGATTCTCTCCTGTTGGAGTCAAAAGAGCACAACTGAATCACCCTTGGTGGTGGAGTCCAACCAAAGACAATAAGTTCCACCCTCAGCAGGGTTCAGCTCAACAATTCAGGTCCACCCTTTTAGCAAAACAAATACGAACAGTTCCTTTCTCTGTAGGTTGACAGAGGGGGAAAGCCTAAAAAAGTTAATAAATCTGGCAGGAATCAACTAAACAATTGAAAAGATCCATAGTAACAGTGTAAATAATTGACAAACCAACAATCCCAGTTGTTGTTCCAGAAAACACAGTTTTTTTCTGCTTACATCTAAAAAATAATTAACATTCTTATTTACAAGAAACACACACTTTCCACCATAAGGTTTTTGCTTAACTCCATTTAAAAGAGTTCCTGTGATAATAATCCTGGAAGTAAGTTGGTGTATCTCCTCCTAGTTCAACTTCTCCTAGCCAATTGTTACTTGTCATAGACCACATTTTCATGATGAGCCTGATCACAGTTAAATGTGATTGGTGCGGCCACCGCACTCCCATGGAGCAGGTTGTGAGGAACCAGAATTTCTGGGCAATCCCAATCCCAGTTGAATGCTGATTAAAGCTGATTTAACTTGGATTGCTCAGAAATTCCAGGTTCTTGCAATGCATTCTCAGGGAGCACACAGGCCTGACCAACTGCAGTTAACCATTTGGACTTATTGTGAGAATTTGGGCTACTCGTTAAAACTGGGCTAATCAATTAGGCTAATCATGAAAATTTCAGCAGTGGAATTATACATGGACCAGGTGGAAGGTACATGCAGCATTCCATCCTCTTGTTCCTGGTCTGTATATTTCACCCACTCCCCATGATGCTGCCCTTGAAACCAGTAGCTCTCCCTGCTTGTACAAATACAAGCCCATAAGCATAGTTCAAAATAAATCAGAAAGGGATAACTCGTTTTACCTAAATCTCCCAAGTGTATGCACTCTGGAGATACAATCCTAAACAACCTCACTAGGGAGTAAATCCCATTGAATTTAGTGTGACTCACTTCTGAGTAAATTTGCTTAGGATTGCTCTGTATAAGTACCAAGGGTTGCATCACAATCAGCTCTGAAGCTATTCAACATTAGCTTTCTTACAAACAACTGTGTTCTATAGGCGGATATAGCTGCACATACTCCGATAAGGTTCCTACCATCTGATCACCAGATAAGACTTTTAGGTAGGACAAAACCTAAATAATCCCCTTCTCCTCAAACAAATATTTCCCTGGCCGATTTTTCCTTTGAAACATTCATATGAATCAACTGCCGATATTTCCCAAGACAGCAAATATTTCAATGAGCCTATTTTACAAGAAAGACTATGAACAATAGCCGACATATTGTGCAATGCTACACCAGCCTTGTAATTTTGCATGCATGCAAGTTATACAAGTTACACAAGTGATAATTTCCAATGAACTTTCTCTCACATAAAGTCATTTGTGTGAATTCTGCAGTTGTTTAATTTGCACAGCTTGCATGCACACAAATTTACTAATAAGATGTACCATTGTGCAGTATGTCAGCCATGACTTTTTATGGCTTACAGATAATCAGCTTTCCCCCAGTAAAAGTCCAGACCCTTCTTTAGTTAGAAATATTTCCCACTGAATTCAATGGAACTGACTCCTGCATAAGTGTGCGCAGGATTAGAGGCATAGTTACAGTAACCCCTGCTAACTGGGCAGAGGCGCACCTTTTACCATGGTGATTCTCTTGATTTAGCAGGGGGAGAGTAACTGGCCCTATCCACCCCCAGCACAGTACTTCCAGTGACTGTTGCTGGTGTGTGTCTTATGTTTCTTTTTAGAATGTGAGCCCTTTGGGGACGGGGTTTCATCTTATTTGTTTGTCTATGTAAACCGCCCTGAGCCTTTTGGAAGGGCAGTATAGAAATTGAATTTATAATAATAATAATAATAATGATGATGATGATGATGATGATGATGATTAGAGAACTTTGGATCCTGGACCTAAAGGCCTTTGGAGGCCGCCACCCCCTCCCCACTGGAGACACCCATGCCCCCCCCCACTGCAAGTTAAACATCATCCCCTACACACACCATGACAAACAGTATTTTTAACATGTGGGTTCCTAAGGGCACAAACAGTAACTAAACTCACAAGAATGTAAGAATATATTCAATGCACTAGCAGAAACATTTCAACACACAACTTAACATATTCCCTCCCCACATATTTCTTTCCCCCCTCCCCCCTCTGTATCTAAAGCACCCAGCACAAGTCATAATTACACTTGGCCTCCCGGTGCAATGAAGGCCAGCAGTGAGCACACCACCCAGGACAGACTAAGGAGGATTTGGGGGGCCCCAGGGGGTGTGGAGGCCCTGGACTCTGGCCTTGAAGTTCAGAGGTAAGAGTGCCACTGTGCAGGATAGCTACCCTAGAATGTATTATTTATTTGTGTCTGGCTGTCCTTACCAGCAAGGCCAAGGGGCGGTCTGATGCTGTGGAAGCAGGCAGCAGGTGGGCAAGGAAGGAGGGTGGCATGTCGATGGGTCCGACCTCGGGCCCAGCTGGCCTCCCAGCCAAGCAGCCTGCAGACAGAGAGCCAAGGCTCGGCAAGCCAAGGCCAGGGAGAGCTCTGGGGGAGGTGCGTGGGAGTGATGTCACCAGCGCGCCTCCCGCTGGGAGGGTGCACGGAGGGAAGGAGGGCAGAGTGGGGATGAATTGGAACACAGCTGCCAGTGATAATGGGCTAATAAAGAGGAGTGCTGGCCCCATAAGTGGTGGTGGGAGGTGCACAGCCTGCGAGGGAGCATTTAAGGAGCCGGCCAGAGATGAGTGGCTGGCATAGGAAGAGTACTGGGTCCTCCGGAGAGAGGCCAGCACAAGGGGCAAACAGCCCAGAATGGAAGGGACACAGGGTGACATTTAAACCCTCCCCATCCCTACTCTGAGGCCAGACTCTGCATGCTCAGGTAGGCTGGGTAGAGGAGACTCCACTGTGTAGCCGGACAATATAATAAATTAATTATCGCATGTTGAAGTCATTCGGACAGGTCCATCGCCAGTTACAACTGGCACATCTGGTGGAGATTTGGGACCAGGCCTTCTCTGTAGCTGCTCCTGGCCTGTGGAATGCACTCCCAGCAGATATCCATAGTTTGGACTCCTCGTTGGCCTTCAAGAAAGGCCTGAAGACTTATTTGTTTGGCCTAGCCTTCCAAGGTTTAAAATTGTTTTTGCATTGTTTTTAAAGCTTTTTAATTGTTTTAAAGTACTTTTAAATGGTTTTAAATGCTCTGAACTGTTTTAGATTTGGTTTTATATTGTTTTAACCTGTTTGTTTTAAATGCTGTTTATTGTAGTATTTTACCTGTTGTGCACTGCCTAGAGCCTTTGGATGGGGTGGTATAGAAACGTAATAAATAAATAAATAAAATATACTGCCTGACTCCAAAGGCTCTAGGCAGCTCACAAAAATAGTTCCACTTATTTGAAAGTAAATCCTACTAAAGCCCATAGGACTTTACTTCTGAGTCATTCAACAGATCCAGTGTGTCTTTGCCAGTCTAAGAGTACATTATTCAAAGCTCTGCAGGCATATATGAAGTTCAGGACTAGGAACAACATATTTGGGCTCTTAGTATTGGAGTCTCCTAAATGGTGCACATGGCTCTGGGTATTTTATATCATTTTGATTTCATTTTAATTTCTTTTCTAATAGCTACTTTACTTATAGTCCACAGCAGCGGTCTTGTTAGTCTGTAGAAACAAAACTACAACTTTTGTAATCCACTCAGTCTGAGGAAGTAAGCTGCTGCTTAGGAAAAATGCCAGATTTTACAATGTCACAAAACTGTTCTTACTTTATGGTCCTAAAGACACTTGTTATGTGAAATTGTCTGAATATTTTATAACACATTAAACAATTTTGCTTTTCTCTCTCTTCCCCTTCACTTCACCTTCTCCCCTATGAGTGCTCAGCACCCATCCTTATACTGTGCATTGTGCGTTCTCCCTTTTTACATTCTCTCTTTGCTTCCCTTTCAGAAGTCTCTTGTTTCCATTAATGCACTGATTCATTCATTCCAGCTGACCATGGAATGACATGGCAAGTGCCACCACTTCTGAAGTGCCAAGAGTCAGCTTTTAGACAACTTCCTAAGGGGCTGGCAGAAAAAAACAGTGGAAGGAAAATGAGGACAGGAAATGACTAGGATACAAACTGTGCCATGTTCATTTCCATGGAGCAGAATGACATCCAACCTGATTAATGACAACGATTAGAATAACAATAGATGCCATCAATCCGGCCTGGCCTGAGTGACCAGAAGACATGAAGAGAAACAGGAATAGGGGGTGGTTTTTTTTTTTTTGCTTCATTCTATTATCCATTTATATGACAAACTCTAAATGCTCTTATCAAACAAAAGGAAGCACTCTGTGTAAATGTAAGTACCAAATATCACTTCTGTATACTAAAACAATTTGGTACACTTTTTAGAGACAGTCACTCACATACTGTGCAATGTAATGCAGCCAGTAGAAGTCCCATCCACACTAGTGAATGCATGTAAACATCACTGATGGAGCCTAACCCCAGTGCATCTCTGATCCAGCATAAAGCTGAACAAACTGCATCCTGATACGCAACTGTGTGTGTGCCCAGATGCGGATTAATGCAGAGGCAGAAGAGGTATCTGCCTGTGGTGGCAAAATTTGAGGAGCGGCATTTTGCCATTCCTCAAATTTTGCCGCACCTCTCTGGGGTGGCAGTGGCGGAAGTAGGTAGCTGCAGCGGTCAGGGCGAGAGAAGTGTCCCCCCCCTTTACTTTTTTTTTTAAGCCGCAGTGGCAGTAGCTGCAGGGAAGGGGGCAACCGGGCATGGGGAAAGTTCCCCCCTTTCCCCCCTAAAGTAAAATTGTTGCTGGCTGTGGCAGTTGGATGGGGCATGGCATGGCTGGCTGCAGGGAGGGTGAGGGTGAGGAGTGCCTTTTTTAACCTGTGAAAGCCCACTGTGTGGCCGGGTGACAGCGAGCTCCTCCCCTCCTCCCAAGTGACTGTGCATGGTCTCTAAAGCCAGAATGGACTACAGATAGTAGAGCCCATATAAAGTCACCTGAGAGGAGAGGAAGGGGAGGAGAGAAGGAAGGAGCTCACTGCCACCCAGCCGCACAGTGGGCTTTCATATGTTTATGTTTCATATGTTTTCATATATCACCTGAGAGGAGAGGAGGGGAGGAGAGAAGGAAGGAGCTCACTGCCACCCAGCTGCACAGTAGGCTTTCATACGTTTAAAAGGGTGCACTCTCCCCTTCTTGCCCCCCCCCCCGCAGCCAGCAATGCCCCAGTCCACTGCCCCAGTCAGTGGCGATCTTACTTTAGGGGGCAAAAAGGTGGAATTTTCACCTTGCCCGGTCAACCCCCTCCCCACAGCTACTGCCATTGCTGCGGCTTTTTAAAAAACTAAAGTAAAAGGGGAAAATGTTCCTCTCACGCCCCAGTCCCCACAGCTATAGCTGCCACATAGCAGAGGCTTTTCTTTTTTCAGGGCTGCAAAAGCCTTTTTGCCTGTGGGCGGCCAAAAGGTCAATCCGCCCCTGCTCATGCCATTTTATGCTGATGCAGAATTGCCCTGGCCCAGAACTCCATTAACAGTGTTTATATACAAGCAGCAGAGCAGGTGGGTTCCTTCTGCCCATATTGCATTGTGCAGTATGTGAGCGACTGCATTTTAGATATGATACACAGAACAAATATGTGTACAGTGTAATGTTGTTTAAATTAGTTGTTACTTATAATATTACTTCTAAGTAAATACATAGTAAAGTTGTGTCGCCGCGTCAGTGTCGTCTCTTGGCTACCAAGGAGCCATGTGGTATTCTTTGGTAGAATACATAGTAGTTAGCTGCAAAAAACAACAACATGTGATTGAATGAAACACCCAGTCTTCTATTAGTTTTGACACAACATCATAGCTATCTCAGCTTGAGCAGTACAGAAATCAGCACTCTCCAGTGAGCCCTTAACTTAAAATTTGACTAGACAATTAGGTTATATTGTGCTGAAGAGTTTTTACAATTGCTTCTAGCAAACTCTTTTCTCGTTATGTTTCTGTTACTATAACAAAACATAAAAATTAATCAATAACCAGCAAATCGTATGGGAATTATTCTTTCACTCAGGCCATTATAAATGTGGTTAGAGAATTGCCATCAATATTAAGGTCAAATTATAGCTAACAATTGATGCTTGCCATGGACAATTAGAATAGCAATGTCTAATTTGGCAAACAGGCACAGCAACAAAATGATCTGTTTGTTGTTGACTGTGACTCCTGACACCATTTCACCACCAAAAGAATGCCAAAAATATATGCTTTTTCTCCGGTTATGAAATTTGACAAGATATCAAAGAATACTGTAATGGTTTTGTAAGAAAATGACACAATCCTTGCACAAGGAGAACACACTTGACATTCCATAGAATAAGATTATAAACCTGCAACAGTTTTGAGCCTGATCTGAAGCAAGCTTGGGTCAGTGAGATACACTGCCTGTTCTTGGCTCCTTGGAAGCAGGGTGATACAATGTAATAAATAAATCATCTATAAGCAGCTGTCTCATTGAGATAAATCATGGGGCAAAGCGTAATGTGTTGAAAACAGAAGAGGGGGCTGTTCACATGACCATCCATGCACACATTTGGGCGGGGGGAGGTTATTAAACAATAACAAATATTTATATACTGCTCTTCAACAAAAGTTTCCAAAGAAGTTTCCATAGAGAAATAATAAATAAATAAGATGATCTACTGTTCCCAGAAGGCTCACAATCTAAGAAGAAACATAAGACAGACACCAGCAACAGTCACGGGAAGTACTGTGCTGGGGGTGGATAGGGCCAGTTACTCTCCCCCTGCTAAATAAAGAGAATCACCACATTAAAAAGGGTGCTTGTTTGCCCAGTTAGCAGGGGATAACTCGTCCTGGCCTCCAAGAATCCCACAATGCACTGCATGACATGCACAATGCATTGTGTATTCCCCTAAGAAATGGGAGCTCTAAGCACTCATCTCTGTCTAGCCCAGTTCGCACATGAGCAGCAAGCCCAGGTTAAGGGAGCACTCACTCCCTTAACCTCGGGTAACAGTCAGGCTAAAAGGCCGGGCCAGGCAGTGCTGGCCTGCTGAGATGAAGCCAAATCCCTGCAGTTCTCACATGCAGCCTAACCCAGGCTGGGCAGAGCTAGCCTGGGTTAGGCTGAGCGTGCGAACAGCCTCACACTCTCCTACAGTCACACTAAGGACACAATGCTAATGGGATAGAAATTTCAAATATGATTGATTTTTTTAAAAATCAGCTTGAACAGTTTGGGTTTGAAACTTCTTCCAAAGAGCACTACTCCCTCCCAGTGTATGCCTTTCCACAGATTTTGCTGTTTATTTTTAAGATACACCAAGACAGAGCAGTGTACAAGTTTGACAGAGCAGTGTACCAATTAAAGGTCTACAGATAATTATCAGCTGGTCGTTCTCCAGCCCGCCTTTGCTCATCTGAGCTCTTTTCCTACACCTCCTCTGCCCCAGACCCCTTCATGTACTTTTATGGGCACAGAGAAAGTCATGGAATCACAGAGTTTGAGGGCCCCTTGTAGGGCCCTCAAAGTCCAATCCCCTGCTTGATGCAGGAAAGTCAGAACTAGAGCATCTTCCACAGATGTTGTACTTGAAGATCTCCAGTGATGGACAACTCACCTTCCCACCCCAGGTAATTGGTTCTTCTTATTTTTTCCAAATATTCAACCAAAATCAATAACTTAAGCCGATTAGATCAAAACTTCTCTGCTCAGGTAGCAAAGAAGACATTTTTGCTCTCTTCTCTGTAACAGACCTTCAGGTATGTGAAGAGCGCTATCCCTTCCTCCCATCTCCAAGCTAGACATTCCTAGTTCCCTCGACATTTCCACATATGACTTGTTTTCCAGACCCCAGTCATCTTCTTAACCCCTTCTAATTCATTTATTAAGGCAGATGATTCCCTTCAGCCCAGAAGGTACAGAAAAAGCTGGGCATGGCTGCAACCTCAGCACTGTGGTGGGTTTCCCAGTGCAACCCTCAAGCAACAACCCTGCTTAGCTTTTTCCAGGCCTTTCAGAATCTATGAAAATGGACTATGCAGGGCCACTATAGGGAAAGCTGAAGTAGCAGAAAAAGCATATCAGGATGTTGCTGCTAGACAGGACTGGGCATTTCCATGTGACACTGAGCATCTGGAGCACCTCCATTTGACTGAAGGCAGAGAAAAGCTAAAGCCAAGTGCACTACCTGGCCTGGTGACATCCAGTTTTACCTCTCCTGAGAGTTGCTTATGTTGCCAGAGGTCGTACTTAGCAAGCTACATAAATGGCTGGAATACTTTGCCATTCAGATGGTTGGCTGAAGGCAACTAAAGTGGGAAAACAAATCTAAAAAAAATGATAACATTCCAAAAGATAGTGAATGGTGTCAAACCTGATACAAAGTACAAGACCTCTGATGCAATGCACTTTGGTCTTTTCTGCAATCTGCATGCTACAGTCTGGGTGATAAGGGCTAGTTTCTTGGAAATTCCTTACCAGTATGCTGAGTCCTAGACTAAATGAGGTTCAGATATGCTTACGTCCTGCAATTCTGTTCCTAAAGTGTAGTGCCCAACATAGCGACCTTTCTTGGGTAGTAATAATAAGAAAAGGTCAGAAACACATACTTGGCTAGTTACCCACAGCAGCCTTTATAGTGAGATAAATAAGAAAGTGTTTGTAGGGAAACTGAACCCTTATGAAGAGTGATTTTTGTCTAAACTGTAAAAACAATTGGCTAGATGTAGTGACCTTAAAGGTTAACAGGTAACTCAGGAAAAGAAACACAAAGGATTCAATTCACCCAACACTTTGGAAGAAAAAAGAGAACTTCTAATATTCTTCACACTTTCCATGCCAGTATTAACTCCTTTGAAGACAAAGAATTAAAGTTATAAGCTATATCACAGATCAGACCCAGATTGGAGCAAGAAGATATACTTCCACCGCAAGCAAATTCTATACTCATAGAATGAAACAGGGAGTCCTGACCACTTTACTGAGAAGTACCACAGAGATAAATCTGGTATTGCCATTTCTTCTAACACAAAAATAAAAATAAGAAAGTTGCAGATTTTTACATTTTATTCTGTTGTTTTTAAGGGGACTTACTAGGACCCAAACATGGAACTTCCTGGCTCGTGGACATTTATGAAAGGGATGCATTGAAGCTATTCACACGAGTGTGCAAAACCGGGCAAAGGGAGCCCAGCCTGGTTTTGCATGCTCGCGTGAACCACAAGGATCGGGATTGATTCTGGTGGCTACACAGCAACAAACCCACCTATTGAGCCATCCAGTTAAACGAGGTTAAGGGAGCAAGCACTCCCTCAACCTCATTTTTTAAATCATGTGTCATCCACAGCTGCTTGCAGCCGTGGCTGGCACACTCGAAGAGAAGGAGGAATCCCAGTAATGCACCATGCATTTGCGCGGTGCATTATTGGGGTTCCGGGGGCGGGCCAACACACAGTGCATCCCGGCATCCCGACCCTCAGAGCTGCAGCAGGAGCTGCTGCTTGTCTGGGCAGGTGATCTGCCCGCCCAGGGACTACATGCCGATCATCTGCAGGGAAGATACGTTTAACGCTCCTTCCCCGCAGACCACTCGCAAGCTCTTCTCACAGATTGTGAGCAGAGCTCTATTGTGTCATTGAAAAGGGCTTTTTGGAACTTTCAATCAACTACATCCCCAAAACAAACTCTGGACCACAATACTATTACTAATACTATAGATATTTATATACCACTTTTCAAAATATATGTTGAAGTTAATTTGAGAAATTTAGGGCCTCCATTATTTACTGAGTTTGCTAACATTCGAGGCGCTCTGAAGCATTCTTATGCAATCCATGTAACTATAAACAGACACCACAAATAAATTCAAAATCTACCATTACAGAAATATAGGCATTTCCCTCTTGATATACCTAATGTTTCTAACAATTCATTTGCCATGGCACTTGTCTCCTGTTGTTGGAGACAACAGGAGGCCATTTTCACTACCAAAACTATTAAGAGCCCATTGCTACTACAGAAAATCTTCTGGGGTAGATACTTTGATGCAAAAGGAACAGCTTGCAATGTACAACCACCAAAGGGGCCACAAAAACAACAGTGCCCTTTAATGCGCCCTTTAATCCTTAATCTTGTGCCCTTTAATCCTTAATCTTAAGGATGCAATCCTCTGTAACTGTTCTGGAAGTTAGTCCCATTGATTTTAATGAGACTTCCACGTAAACATACCCACATGCATGTCTCATAACAAAGAATCAATTCTTTGTAGAAATGAGATTCATCTATGTGCCTGCTCCCCGCCCTGCCCCGCCCCCGCCCAAGCTTATAAACAGAGATGTGAAGGCCCGGGTGGAAACTGGAACAATGGGGGAGGGGTCAAGTTTTTTCCATTTTCTCCTAAGGAATTCGGGGGGGTTCCCCCAAATATAATTATTTTAAAGGGTTATGAATTTTTTTTTAAATTATGAATAAAATGTTTAAGAAAAGTTATTTAGATATATTCATATAAGGAGAGGTGTTCTGACCTTTACTCTCCCAAGCTTCTTGCTTGCTTCAGATTCCTCCATCTTCTACAGCATGTGAAATAAACTGGTCTATGTTTGCAAATATACCAGATCAAGAAATAAAGGAACATGTGAAAAAGTAGAGAGGTTTGTCTCAATAAGACAATTCAGCTTTGATAAGTCATTAAATGATAAAAGTGAAGGATCAGAAGAAGCAGAAACTGCTGATAGTGATACAGTACAGTACTTCTTAATGTAATATACAAAAAATGATCAAGGTTATAAGCAAAGCAGATTATGCATAATAAATGCTCCTAAAGAAACATTGTGACTTTAAACCCATAAAGGGTGCTAGTTAAAAAAAAATACATTGCATATATATTTCATGACTTCTGATTTCTGGACATTTTACATCTCTATTTAAGGTACCCAGAGTTCCGGAAATTTTACATCTCTGGAAAGATTTCTGGAAATTTTACATCTCTATTTAAGGTACCCAGAGTTCCCATGGAATCAGCGTTTTCCATCCACGTATGTCAGGAATATTATAGGGCATGTATCTCCAGTTGTGTACATGATTATGTTCAACTGAAATCCTATGCAGAGATTATGTTGTATATGCATATAGGTGTCTGTACACATCTACATATTTTTATGTGAATGACTGTACATGCATTAATTGTAAAAGTGAACCTGGATACAGGCCCCCTCAAATGAAATTTACAAATAGGAAATGTACTACTGAAAGTACCTTGAAATAATGTGTAAACAACTACAAGTATGTGTGTGTGTTATACATAGATTGTACATGCATTAAACTTAAATGTGAATAGAACTAGGATCATGAATGGGAATCATAAGAGCTCTTGGAACATAGGAAGCTGCCATATACAGGATCAGGCTGATAGTTTGAGCAATGTTATATACATCTCTGATCTCTCTCTATTCCCCACATTTTTGCCTTTTTAGTGATGAATGAGAAGCAAGGGAGAAATTTTCTCAATCAAGTATCAACACAGCATGAGAATCGTACCACAATTTCACACAAATAGCAGGACTCGCTGGATTTTGCTGTCATCCCTAACATACATACAAATACTGCATATCATTTTGTACTTTGTCATCAGCATTTGCTTACATACCTACACAAGAAATGGAATTGAGTTCTCCAGAACTGAGCAGGTTCTGTATATTATTCTTAGTGTGAGCAATGTTTCTTGCTTTTCTGCAATAGAAAGCAACTTCTGTATACTCCAGGAGGCAGCTGAGCCATGCCATTTGCAACTTACTTAGCAAGGCAAGCAGCCAGAAGGCAAATGCAGTTGAGTGCCCAACCTTCCAGCACTGTCTTCCTGTTTGTTGAGGTATGGGTGGTGTGGGCCACCCAGCGATATGAGTGGTGTGAGCCTCCGGGGCACTCCCGATGAAGAAACACAGTGGAGCTCTGAGGCTGTAGAGTGTAGATATATTACATGTGTCTGTCATACCTCAGGCTGAGACCAGCCAATGAGCAGCGTGAGATGAAGAGCTTCCCCCCATCCCACAAGGAATGTGCACAAAACCGGTTTGTCTGGTTCGGTTTGAATTAGAACCGGGTTTGAACCAGGAGGGGGAGGTTTGGTTTTGGTTTTGCTTGAACCCCTCAGTTCAGTTTGAACCTCCCAGAGTGGGTGGGTGGTAGCTGGCACCCATGGGTGCCTACCACCCAACCCCCAAAGCAATCGGACACTCGTACGATTTTTTATGAATTTTTGAATTTTATTTTCTTGTTTTCTCATAGGGTATAATGGGACTCGAACCAGCCCATTATTCCCTATTGTGGAGCACCCATGGGTGCCAACTACCACCCAATTCCTGAAGCAATCGGACACTCCTACATTTTTTTGAATATTTGAAACACTTTTAATTATTTTCCTCATAGGGTATAATGGGACTTAAACCAGCCCACAATTCCCTATCCCCTATTGTGGAGCACCTGGGGCACAAAAGTGGAGTGGGTGGTAGGCAACCAGGGGTGCCTACCACTCACCAAACCCCAAGGCAATCGGACACTCCTCCGATAATTGGTGAATTTGTAAAGTATTTTTGAATCCCCATAGAGAATAATGAGCATTCCAGCAAATGTATCATTTCACGTCGGGGGGGGAAAGGGGTGGCCTAGAGCGGAGTGTGGTGGGTGGTAGTGCCCGGGGGGGGGGCAATGAAGCTATCAGAATTATTTCAAAGGAATTGGGCAAAGGGCTGATTTTTAAGTGATTTTTGAAGTTTGGGATTCCAGCTGATCCTGGTGCTGCCCTGCCAGGTAACCCAGGTTCCCCCCTCCCCAGGCTTTTACTGAGGTAAGAGGAAGCTTGGGCGTCCTCTTACCTCAGTTGCCAGTCAGCCTGAGCGGACAGAGAGCCAGGCACCTAGAGCTCCTTGCACGATGCACTGAAGGATGTGGGAGGCTACAGCCTGCTTTCCCACCACTCTCTGAGCTGCCACGTGTGGGTCATGTGGGCACGTGGTGCTGCTAAGCCCAAGAGTGGTTTACATCATGTGGGGGAAGGCAAGGTGGCTCCTGCCCTCCCACCAGTCCTCCCCAGACCAGGTAAGCTGTGGTTGTATACATGATTTAGAGAATAGTGGAGTCCATTCCCAATACTGCAGTCCAAGAGCGAGTTTGCCAGAGTGAAATGCATTCATTTCCTCACTCTCCGAATACTTTTTGCAGCAACTCTTGTTAGAGTGGGACCTACTCATTTAGTGTATCTGTAAATATAGACACAGTTCTCATCTACAGTGGATTCCTGGACTAAAGGATACAGCATCCCACTGTTAGACTTCCCCCTCCATCAAGTCTGGCTTTTCAAATGTAGGCTCTTGCTGTCCTTGGGCTTAGCGAGCAAACCATATTAAGTGAGCCACTGGGAGCTTTGATTATTTCCTTGGCAATCAATATTTAGTCTCTGAGGTGACAAAAACATGTAAGGGGAGCCTGAGGAGCAGTGCAGGGCACCATAGTTCATTCTCTCTCTCTCTCTCTCTCTCTCTCAAAGAAAAATGAAAGAGGGAAAGCTCACAAGCCGTGGTGGAGACAAACATAGAGAAAGAGGAAAGAAGAGCAAGAGCAGTGACAGAGAAGACAAAAGGCAAGGGGGGGAAGAGAGAGAAGAGGGATGGCAACAGGCCAAGATAAGAAAAAGCCTGGCCCTGAACACAATATATATCTATACAGATATAGTCATGTTTGCATAACCAAAGTATGCCAGGTCTGCTACAAACAATTATTACAGAATGTGCTTTACATTGGCAAAGCACCTATTCTAAGAAGCTTATCTACCAGAGGTAGAGATAATAAGAGGAAAGAAAGAAGAGTTAACGATTGTACACCATGACTATATGTCTTTAACATACATTTTGTGTCAGCTCAGGGGAAAAAATGAGTTAACTGTAGGATTTACAGAGTGATCTGAAGTATTAAAGCACTACTGGCCAACAGGAAACTTTACGAGCCTGCTTGCGCACAGTACATACAAGAATCATGTGTGGCATACTTGATAGACTAAAAAAAAGAAAAAAACAGCATTAACAGGTTTCCCACCTAGAAGTGACTTCTACTTGCCACACATGGTTAGGCAAGTGCCATATTAAATCCTCTCAGCAAATTATTAGGATTATAATAATAATTAATAATAATAATTCATTATTAGCATTAGGATCTATGTTGTGGCAATAACATGTTTCCTTACTTCTCTGACTTGCCGTACCTGCCAGTATGTGCTTGTGCATGTCTGCACTCAGAAGGATTCTTAAACAGCTCTAACTGCATCACTCAGAAACAAGAATGCAACTGCAGCCTTCTGCAGCCAGGTAGATGATGCTTTGTCCAGATAGAAGACAAATAGGAGCATGCTGCATAGCCATGACCCCAGCATTCACTCACCACAGCCACGCCCCTCCTGCATTCCTGGACAGAGTGTGTGTCTGAGGAGGACTCGGGGACACTTTCCCCCTGCGATCAGGATTGCTGATTTGCCAAGTTCAGGGCTGCTCTTCTTAGACAAACTCCATGCCCAGGAATGCAGCAGTGCTAGAGGCATGGCTAGGTAGTGCACTCCCTCATTTCTTGCCTACCCAGGTCGGTACAGCACACCCAGGAAAAGGAGGAAGGCTTAACTTTCACATGGCTACTGTTAGAACTGAAGTCCTAATGTATAAAGAATACTACCACACTTTATCAATAGCAGGCTACGTTTTTTCTACAATTCACACATCGTGCCAAATTTGAAAGAAGTCTTGACCTCTTGCCATCCCTCTTCCTCTCTCCCACCCTTTACTTTTGTCTTCTTTGTCCCCGTTCCTTCTCTTCTTTCCTCTATGTCCGTCTCTACCACTGCTTGTGAGCTTTCCTGCTTTCATTTTTCCTTCCCCCCAAATGCATAGCTAAAACTAGATTTGCATCAATGTTGCCCACTGTTCCAGATGTTGCAACCCATCCTTTTACACTGCCAGAAAGGGAGTTTGTGGAGAGCTATGTGAACATAATTAAAAAGACCAACTGTTTAAACTACCACCTTTTCTTCCTTTAATGCTTTGTTTGCACCGCAGGCATTTTTCTGTATTTGGCTCCTTGCTAAGGCTTGGTTTCTTGTGTGCTTGCAGTTGTACCTGTGCGTTTTGAAATTATTGGGCTGTGAGCCCAAGTGCACTTGCATAAGGCTGTTGATGAGTGTAGCCTTTGGCTGCAATCCATAAACCATCCAAGTTAGAACAATGTAACTGTAGTCCAGAGCTTCAACATTATTTCTCTGAGGCTATTCTTTATTAAGTAATTTGTGAAACGCATCATGGATTAGTAAACAGTAATTTGTGAAATGCAACATGGATGTCACAACAGCACTGGTAGGGCAAAGGCTATGATTTTAAGCAACATATCTAATAGAAATATTTAGTACATTGAAAAGATAATCTTTAAAGGTTGTCTGGCAAAAATGCCATGCTTAGACATAAAGCAAAATAACCAGGGCATAAATAATGGTCAGGGAAAAGTCTACAAATATAATGTACTTCTGCTTCTTCCCCTTTGGGATGCCTCCCTATATGACTATTTTGAAATGCAGAGTTTGGTGAGCGAGGAGGCTTTGAAGGTGTGAACAGCTGTACTCACTGCCTCTTCCTGGTTGCTGGCTGCACAGTGATTAACTGGTAACTTGAAGCTATTCTAGTGATAGAGGCAAATGCACAGCCTAGTTTCTAACTGTAGGACTGCAGACAGACAGTGAGGTCTCTCACAGTCAAAAACAGTTCTACCCAGGTTTGGGAGCTGTGTGTCCTCCCAATTTTCGGTTGTGTGGAAGCAAGGCAAAGGAAAACCTGGGTAGCTTTTCTTCCTATCTTGCTTCCACACAGGTTTTCCTCCTGCCTTGCTTCCACAGCCAAAAACTGGGAGCATGCACAGCTCCCAAACCTAGAACACAGTTTCTGATTGTGTGAATGACCTCAGTGTTTTCTTTTTCAGATTCCTCGGTTATTTTTTTCCACATAATACATGGCAACATTCTTAGGCCTGGTCTGTTCATTTGCCTTATACTGAATCAGATTGTTAGTCCAAAACTGACTGGCAAAAGCCCTCTAGGTTCTCAGGCAAAGGTCTTTCCCAGTCCTGTTTTCCAAGACCCTTTAACAAGAGATGGAACT